>NW_022589717.1:32986190-33040925 GCF_004348235.1 Phoca vitulina
TATTACAATATATATATATATATATATATATATATATATATATATATATATAAACTCTGCTTTCACTTTATGTTCCTGGTAAACATAGTTCTTTATTTTGAAACCATCTTTGACCAGGAATTAAAGCTTCATTCCATTGCAATCAGGCAAGGGTCGTCCGTGTCTCCAGAATAATCAACTATAGTGTTCCCTGATCATTAACTGTGAGCTATAATTTCTGCCCTCTATCTATGCTACCTTTATCTGTCACCTCTATAAAACTATATAAAATTGCTCCAGCTCCACTTGCCTCATTTTCTCCACATTCTTACCGCATTCGTAACCCTTCAATCTCCATTTGCTTCACACACACTAGCTTTTATTCCACCCAATAATAAGCTTTTGGGGTCAGGGAAGATTATATACTTTATTTTCTCTCCATAGTATCTAAGACAATGATGAATATATCATCAATGCTCATATATTTCTCATTGAATTTATTTTTTTTACTCTTGTAAAATTTTAAGAAGCCTCAAAATATGACACTCCTCTTTTCTACCCAAGTTCTGAACTAATTGAAAAATGAAAGAAATCATATTTAGAACAAAATCTTAACTTTATTACCAATGAAACAGAAATCTTAGAATGTGGTTTGAGTATTGGGACAAAATGAATTTCCTAATTCTGATTGTACTCCATCATTAGACTGATTAGTCATGGGTAAGTCAGCTCCTTCTTATCTTTTTCTTCTTGGGACTCTGCACTCAAGAGGTCTGCTTTCTGCATTTTTTTTTTTTAATAAACCATAAAGCATAGAAAGGGAGCATGGAAAGATGCTTCTTCTATGCATACTCCTAAGATGCAAAAAGACAAAGAGATTTAACTACTCATAACCAATTCCTCTTTCCAACCTCACCAGTCAGCTAATAGATGAAAGACTGAGAAGATAGAGAGACGCCAGGAATTTTATTTTAAAAAGTAACCTTCCACATGGAAGGACTATTGAATAAGAGCTCTTTCCCAACACTGTTAACAAAGCAAACAGAATAATGTGTTTATACTAACTGTGGTGATTTCAGATTATTGTGAAACAGTTCGAAGATTTTTTTTTAAAGATTTTATTTATTTATTTGACAGAGAGAGATAGGGAGAGTAGGAACACAAGCGGGGGGGGTGGGAGTGGGAGAAGTAGGTTTCCTGCCGAGCAGGGAGCCCGATGCGGGGCTCAATCCCAGGACCCTGGGATCATGACCTGAGCCGAAGGCAGAGGCTTAACGACTGAGCCACCCAGGTGCCCCAACAGTTGGAAGATTTTTTAATTCAAGGAAATATCCTGGGTAGATTTAAGTAATCAAATATATCTGGTTCCCAGATAATTCAAAAGAACAAATCTAAAATCTGTAGGAATCCCAATTGTTTGTTCACCTTATTCAAGAATAATATTATGAATATGTTCAACCCACACAGAACATGTGATATGTGTGTTTACATAATAGTATTATGCATGTAATTAACAATGCATGTGGTCTGAACAAACTCTCTATATCAACAAGAAAAATAATTACATTGATATTGGTGATGGATAAAAGTAGTAAAATACCATATTCAGATTCTTCCGTAATTCAGTAATATAAAGTTCGAATGTGTGAAAGAAACTAAGCTGTGAGTGAAGAAAAATGTTCATTCAAACTATAGTAGGAAAGTTGGTTGAATTATTCAATAATCATCTTTGTCATTTAGGGTATTCTTAAATTATTGTTTTATTTACAGACATACAAAGAAGTAAGAGAAATAATAGCAACTGATAATAGTTATAAAAAACTTCTGCAAGTCTAAAAACAAGGTAGCATATTGGTTCCCTTTGTCCTAATAGAAGTTTAAATATTTTCTGAGAGTCTACCACTGGCATGAATTTATGAGTGTGTAGCATTTTGAAGAGTTGACATGTAGCCCTCAGAAATGTCCCTGTTTTGGGAAGTGCTTTTTTCTTGTGAGCACTTCATTAATTGGTCCCCTATGACATGAAACAACCTTAGTCTCCTTTTGAATAATGCTAACCTTTTTGTTAATGTACATGGATTCACTGAGTCATTTTGCTCCCCAAATGATGATTATACAGAATCTAGTCTCAGAAGAGAATTAAACTCATTTGTTCCGGTCTGAAAGCAAAGAAAAATGGAAATATATTTTTGTACCATATAATCTTCTATTATAGGATTTCTGAATAAATTGTGCATTTGAATTAGGTTATTACAGTAGTTATGTGTGTCACAGAAAATGAATGATTAAATGAATTAATGAATGTATAAATGGACATCTCTTGTGTTTGCAAATCATCCTTTTGAATGACAGGTCTTATTGAGAACACTTAGAGTTGCCCACATATATCAATTCCTCATGGCCATCATCAATCAGGGCATATTTTTTACCTCATCACTGTTTTTATATAATGCTAATATTCTAGACTCACCAATGGAAATAAATTCTGGCTTTCCTCTGCTATTTATACTAACAATTCCTAAATCTACATTTATAGCTACATTCTCTTTTCTGAACTCCAGATGTATATTTCAACTATCTCATGAAAATGTATACTTATATACTTCTATCTATATCATATAGATAAATATCTATAGTTGTATATCCCAAGAATATTTCATACATGGAATAGCTATCCTTTAACTCATTTTTTCCCAACCTAATCTTCTTCCCATGTTCCCTATCCCATCGAATGGCATTATCAACCCAGCTAAACAAACAAGAAAACTAAACACAAAACTTTAGCCCTTCTCTTTCTCCATTCCCTACAGCAAATTAATTGCTTCTCTCTTAATATAGTGGAGAAGTGAATGGACTTTAGAATCAGGCAGCCTGAAAAACAAAAACAACAACAAAAAAAGAATCAGACAGCTGGGATCTAAGTCCCTATTCCTCTTCTTAATGTTGTGTGACCTTGAGTTTCTCTGAGCCTTAGATTCTTTATTTTTAAATTTCTTTAAGACATAATTTAAAAATAAAATTTCTCATTTAAAAATATCTACCTCAATCAAAGTAGAACCAAATAGATAGATATTCTACATTCATGGATAGCAAGACTCAATGTTGTCAAAATGTCAGTTCTTCCTTATTTAGTCTATAGATTAATGCAATCCCAATCAAAATCCCTATAAGTTATTATGTGGATATTGATAAACTTATTTTAAAATTTCACTGGAGAAGCAAAAGACCCAGAATAGCTAATGCACTATACTTCAAAAAGACTTAGTAGCTAACTGAAGAGCCTCCCATTGACCAAAGAAGAGAAAATTTTATAATTTAAAAATTAAATAAGACGGGGGTGCCGGGGTGGCTCAGTCATTCAGCGTCTGCCTTTGGCTCAGGTCATGATCTCAGGATCCTGGGATTGAGCCCCGCATTGGGCTCCCTGCTCTGCAGGAGGCCTGCTTCTCCCTCTCCCACTCCCCCTGTTTGTGTTCCCTCTCTTGCTGTCTCTCTCTCTCTGTCAAATAAATAAAATCTTTTAAAAAAAAATAAATAAGAGGAACAGAGAGGGTATTTAGGGCAGTGAAAATGTATGATATTATGATGATAGATACATGCCATTACACATTTATCCAAACCCATGAAATGTACAACGCTAAGAATGAACATTGATGTAAATTTTGGACTTTGGTTGATAATGATGTTTCAATGCAGGTTCATCAATTGTAGCAAATGTATCACTCTGATGGGGAATGTTGATAATGAGAATGGTTATGCATGTGGGAACAGGAGGTAATCTCTGTCTCTTCCCCTCAGTTTTGCTGTGAATTTTAAGCTCTTCTTAAAAAATTGTCTTAATAAAAAAAATCTAATTCATAGAAATTTGGGAGGAATAAATGCCATAGTGCATGAAAGCATTTACTACAGTGTCTAACAGGCAGTGTTCAATAATGGTTATTCTACCTATTATTAGTATTATTAAATATGTTTCAAACCCTTCTACTCATTCTCTTTTTTCTATCTTTCCCATGGTTTATTCCAACTCATGTTTCTACTGGGACACTAAAATTACCTAGTACTCTGGTCCTATTTTCAATCTTGAATGTTCCCATCTATTATCCTCTGTAATTTCCCTTACCTTCAGGGTTTTACACATAATTTTCCTTTCTCTGCTTTAATCCATTTCTCTTCTCATCCGAATCTTTCTAGCACCTACTTATATCTTTGTAGGTGTTTGTAAATTAGATGTCAGTTTCTCTGAGAATTCTTCTCTGACTCATAGCCTTCTCCAATAGAAGCTATTTCATACAATGTATCATTAAATATGTTCTAAAAAATTTATCTTCCTGCCTTCTTTTCTATACTCCCCATCAAATGGTAAGATTCTTGAGTCCTGGAACTATATCTTTCAGGTTGACTATTATATTCCCAATGCTTAGCCTGATGATCATTACATAGGTACTCAATAAATAGTTTTTGAATAAATGAATTTCTAATCTATCCATTTTTTTAAAGATTTTATTTATTTATTTATTTGAGAGAGAGAGAGAGAGAAAACAAGCAGGGGGGGAGGGGCAGAGGGAGAGAAAGAAGCAGGCTGTCCAGGGAGCCCAATACAGGATCCAATCCCAGGACTCCGGATCATGACCTGAGCCAAAGGCAGATGCTTAACTGACTGAGCCACCCAGGCGCCCCCTAATCTATCCATTTTTGATAAGCCATTAGTAAGTGACAATAGATTCTGGCTATAGTTTCCAGAACATCCAGGCATCCTGATTCTGCTCCTTAGAAATTTTTTGTTTGCTTATTTTGTTTTTAATAATAGAACTCCATAATACCCAAGTACAGACCTTTGATATATTGTTTCCCAATTCTATTCTACTTGTTAAATTGTGATTGTTCTTTATAAATATTAAAATTTACCAATACTTTCCCAATAACTGGTATTAATATCTATAAAAACTCTTCTTTAGTTTTCAGGAAAATATCTCCACTGAAATAAGCTCCCATTTGTGCTTTTGAGAGGTTTAGTAGGTGATATAGAATGTAGTAAAGAAATTATATAACTTTAGAATACCACATATTGAGATTGCAAACCTTCCATAGTACTTAAGAGATCACATTTTCCTAAAATATACAGTACAATGAGAGAATTCAATACTTAGGACTTCCATCCGGCAAACCTGACAAATGAAGGTCATCAATCTGTTCTCAAAAATAGCTTGATGCTTAGACTCAAACCTTGTGAAAATATTTTTTATTTGTCGTGATCTAATATGCCTCTGAAACTTCCCATCATTCAAGGTGTAAGGTTAAGGAAATGAATCTGCATCTGCTGGTTGGAAAAATAAGCAAGGAGACAATCAGAAAGAGTTACAAAATTTCTTTTCTTTGTTATTTTCACTTGAAGCAAAAGGTATAGATGTCTTTCAGTTCAAGCTGATTCTACTCCTGATGCTTGATTTTTTCCCCCTGCAGGTCTATTTCACTTTATTTAATGATTACCTCCTTGAAAGCAATCACTGCTAGATTCATCCTTCCCATTTCCCCTTTTATTGATCTCATACTTTCAGATCTGCTTTTATATTTACTCTCCCAGATGCCTAACTCTAGGGCAACAACTCCTATGGGTAATCTTTCTGTTAAAAGTTTAATTTTTTTCTCTTAGGAGGAATTCAACTTGCAAGACAGCACTATGTTTCTCTTAAGAACACTTTCTTTATTTTCCTTCCTCAGGATGTATATATAAATGATACAAATTGTTCATTATATGTTCTCAAAAGTGTTTCTCTTGAAACACCCCTGGGATGTTAATATGGTCAAATACATTTAGTAAATACATTTTAAAAATTACATATCTCTTTATTGTAAGACTTTTCAGAGGTTTTAATAAATTAATGTGAATTATGACTCTCTAAGACAAGATAATGTATGCAATATTTTTCAAATTTATTTGCTACTTTGTTTCAGATAATTTCTCTGAAATGTTTGTGGAACATTTCATAGAAAAGACTATTTTAATATTGTGGCATCCATACAAAAACTTTTAGTTATTACTCAGTTTTTAATTAAATCAGTCAAAACCTTTAGTAAATTACTGTACTTGTAGCAAGTACCCAAGGGCTTTATTCAATTGAGGCCAATTCACTTTCCCTTTGAATTTCGCAAAATTTATATTAAAACTTGATACATAGAAATGGGTTTCCTCATTTTATTTATTATTATATGTTGCTCCAAAGAGTGAATCCTATGTTAAAAGCCAAAAAACCCAAAAACAAAACCATTTTTCCACACCATCAGTAATATTTATTGCCTTTAATCAGAAAGGGAAGAAGATCTACATTTAATTCTACTCATATTCAATTCATCAATTCGGCCAATTCAACAGTGACCACTATACTATAATTAGTTCAATAGAAGTTGTAAATACAATGATCAAAGGAGAAACTCTGTTCTCATGGAACTTAAGGCCAGGGAAAACACAGGCCTGTCTTCTTAGACAAGGCAGTGTTTGAGCTAATACCTGAGGGACAAGTAGACAGACAAGAAATAGAGAGCTTTCAGTCCATTACATCTAGAGGCTACAAATAGCTTTGCACTTCTGAAGGGAACCGTGTGAGGAAAAGAACATCTTCTCCTGGACATTCTTAGCACATGGTTCCTATTATATGCTGTGGCTTTAGTCTTTTTCAAAGACAGCATCTTAACTTGATCGCATACTTTTCTGATTTTTCTTTTACAAAGGGTAAGAACCATGCTTACTGGATTGATTCTTCAGTACAGTAATGACGCTCTAAGAACAAGACTCTAGCTAATGTATATACTCACAATATTATAGAGGAGAGCAATGTGAGGGGATGAACAGCATCTTTATTTTTGTGATACTAAATATGAGGGAAAATGGAACACGAAATTTGGAAGAGGGAGAAAATTGGATGAGATAGTGAAAGTAGATGGGTAAGAGAGATAATAAGTTTTCAGAAAAGAAATCATATTCATTTCATTACATAACATAAAAAGTTTGAACTCTTAATATTCAGTGTTAGTGAAAACTGGAAAACACACATATATATCTTTGCTGTACTCTGAGTACTATCTTGGGCAAAAAAGATATATCAATAGAATTATTAAGTATAAAACATTTCTTCAGTTTGAAAGCAAAAGATAAAGACAAGTAATTAAAATCAAAGTAATGCCAGGACTCACAGAGCAAGTGCATATTCTTCCTATCTGGAAATCTTTCTTGTCATTTCTTTATCGCACTTGCCTAAGATTTTCTCTTTTCTCTAACATAAGCAATGCTCCATTGAAGTTTTCCAAACCTAGGGGGAAAAAAAAAAAAAAGGATTAAGGAAACCAATTTACTGAACCAAGTGGCAGGGATTACTGAACTTCTTGAAAGGCATATCATTGAAATGTAGAAGGATGATCTGAGGCTTGCAAAAGAAAAAGAAAAGAGAAGGCATTAAAAGAATTGTTTTTCTGAAAAGTTCTGTGGCTGTGGATAGGAATAGGATGGAAATAATTGCTAACTTATACAGTTATTTCTGTGAGCCAAATAGTGTTCTCAGTACTGCATATATTCAATGCTTTAATCTTCTAAATAACTCTAAGAGATAGATTCTATTATTGTCCTCACTAAGAATAAGGTATTCAGACACAGCGGTGTTAATGCCTTGCTCCAGGTGACATAGCTACTAAGTGACACAGAATGACTGAACTCCCTGGGTTCAGCCTCCAGAATCTACAATCATAATATTGATGCTAAACATATTATAAACACTAAATGATAATACTTCTGTATGTTTGGGTGAATACATTTTATAAAATCAGATATTTATTATTTCTCTAAAGACAGAATGTGTGTAAAGATAATTTCCTATCCAAAACATTTAGTTCATCTCATTTGTCATAACTCCTATTCAAGGCCATGCCTGAAAGTATCAGTCTGACTATTAGCTGGTTATTATAATGACTCTGTAAGAAGCAGATCAAGCAGCATTTCCATTCCTTATGATGGATATATGAATGTTCTACATATGGACTTATTCATTCTATATCTCGTTTTTAAAATTCTAACTGTAAGCCAAGATTAAAATAAATAATAAAGCAGAGAGAAATTAAAATAAAAGTTCACTATGTAAAATGAAATCAATATTAAATTAATGCATAAAAATGCAAGCCAGAAATCCTATCTACTTGTGAGAAAAGAGCCTACAAATGTTTCAAAATTCCCATCTGTCTACACACACACACATGAAAATAGTAAATTTGTCAGAAGAATCATTGCTAGCATAGAAAAAAGAAGTAAGTTTCTCCTCTGGATTCTTACAAAGTAATAACTATGGTCCAAGTACTGAAGGAATAACAGTATCTACCACTTCCTTTATTAAATAAATAACAGATTCTGTGTAGTGTTGTTATTGTTTTATAATGCCCTTTGTTGTAAACTGACAACACTATTCCAAAGCAGAATGATGCAATAAAAATAATTTCTATATGGTACCAGAATAATAGAATCCAGGCACATTATTTAGTGATGTTATAGATTAACAAAGATAAACATAAAATATTTTACGAATGAGAGTAAAATATATATTAGCATATCTAAATATAAACACACACATATGTAATGAAACAGCGTATACTGTTACTGTATAAGATGTCCTCTGAAATTTGCATTTTATTCTGAGTTCATTTAGTATTTAAATATTGGCCAGGAACTATTAAATTAACTTCCTGACCCACAGATATCTTATGACCTATGGATTGAAAAATAATAACCTTAAGCAAATTTAAATATCACATTACCTGTTATTTTTTTCAAAATAAAACTTGATAGATATTGAACAGAAGTAAATTTTAATTTGTATTTCCTAAAATAGAAGATGGGGCATAAATATTATATTTTAATGATTAAAGAGAAACACTTTCTTTCATAGTTTAGCAAAAGTCTGGATTCTGAAGAAAAGTTGTTATTACCTTATGTAGATGCAGAGTGCTGAAAAGAATCTGACAAGATACTGTGTGTGATTACTCAAACTTCAGACAGAAGTGAGCAAAGGGAACAAATAAGAGTCTGACACCAATCTGACTCAGAAAATCATTTTTATTTCACTCTACCACTAGGACAAATGGACAGTGAAGCCTCAAGATTTTAGGTTATTGACTGAAGCCTCAAATATTTTATCCTTAAAATTAAAAATCTCAAAAGAACCTTGTTAATGTCTAACTAAAAGCAGTGTGATTTCTTTGTAAACTCTCAAAAATAAACCGAGTTTCAAAATATACTATATATTTGGTTGTGGGAATAGTTAATTCATAGTAGTACAAGTAAAAGGATACATTTGCAAAACAAAACAAAAAACAAAACAAAAAACACAAAACAAACAAACAAACAAAAATGATACATTTCCATTTTACAAATGAGACCCATCCAAGAAAGACCGGCTCATGGCATCCTGGATAACTATGAAGTACTTTTTTAGATCTGGTATATGGTGGGGAACCAAAAATATGCTTCTAGAACTAAATAATTAACTAACTAATTAATTAACTAATTACTTAATTGGTGAAGGAGAGTTACATAGAAAATGCCAGTTGCTATGTCTAAGAGTAGGAAAAAATGTGTTTCCATAAAAGGACAGCTTTTATAGAAGTGAACCACATCTACCTTAATTTCTTTTAATTAAAAAAATAGACTATATCTGTATATTTTTTCAGTGATCAAAAAATTCATAATAGGTATTGAAGTTCACAAATATATTTTTAACTAAATGAACTAGGAACAATCTTAGAAAGGTCTACAAAAAATGTGAAACTCTTTGTAATGTTCAACGCTGAATGTTTTGAAACTATTTTATGAATTTTGTGCTTTTATACTTTCATCTTAAACCACCAGCTAATGACTGACTTAGCTGAGATATTGTATGTAACTCTGATAAATTCTATCATTACTGTCTTCCTCCCTTCATCTTTCACCTCCATAACTCAGCACTAAAAGTAAATGATTTATTATTGTTATCGTACACTATGAAACTGCTAGAAATAAATGTTAAATAAATACAAAATGATTAATACAGAAATGGTTAGAATATAATTTTGTAAGGGATTTGAAACAGCATTTGATAGGGCTAGAAAGTATCACTGTTTACAAAAGGACTATGACACTCACACATTTCTTTCTCTTACAGATAGAAACTATGGCACTTCATCTTATAAGTAAGAATTTATTACTTACACGAAAGAACACTGTAATAAAAATACTCCTTTTTTCCTGGTGGAATTGTAAAACTAATGAAAGTTGTTTATCATTTTCTCATGCATAAGTATCAAAGCTAATGCCTGAAAATAAAATTTGTAAAAGCAATATTTTAAATTATATTGGCAACTCAAAATTCCCTCAATATTGCTAGAAGAATCTAAAAGGATGTTTACTTACTTTTTACTGTCCTTACAACTCCTCATTTTTTCATGCCTTTCCAATGTTTTGCATTTCTTAAGAATATCTAAATCAAAAGGAAAGATATGCCTTTAAAATGAATTTGCTCAAAATAAAGTAGTCTAGTATTCTTTTGATTTTTGAAAATGCCATTTCTATGCCCTTTGAAGTTTAGAAATTAATCTTTACCAGTTGTGAACATATAACCAACTGCTGATTATTTATTCTGATTAATCAATTTACTTTATCTAACTATGATTTATTTCTAAAAGCCTCTAGACATACATATTTCCACTTAAAACAAAATTAGATTGTTATTTATCCCTATCTAAAGTAGGCATAGGTCAAGCCAAACTATATTTTCCTCCAAAATAGAAAAAATTTAAATACTATTTATAAGTGTAACTTTAATGGGTTTACATCCATATGCATGTATTAACTACTAAATTAGGTAAATAATACCACAATAGTTGCCCTGAGTAATAAGGAGAGTGTTTATATACAATGGACATCCTCTCTGCTATGCAGATGAAAAATTATTCTGTTCCTATTTGTCATTTACTAAATCTTTAAGAAACTGTGTCTGCTGGGCGCCTGGGTGGCTCAGTCAGTTAAGCGTCTGCCTTCAGCTCAGGTCATGATCCCAGGGTCCTGGGATCGAGCCCCGAATGGGCTCTCCGCTAGGCGGGAAGCCTGCTTCTCCCTCTCCAACTCCCCCTGCTTGTGTTCCCTCTCTCGCTGTCTCTCTCTCTGTCAAATAAATAAATAAAATCTTTAAAAAAAAAAAAAAAGGAAAAAAAAAACAAAAAACTGTGTCTGCTTTCCACATTTATTTAGGAGATTTTCAAAAGACCAGTCAGTGAGTAGAGTAAAAATCGCTGCTGAAAATGAATTAGCACCATCCCTGAAAGAGTCAGATCTCACATAGGTGCCAAATGAAAGGCGTGATGACCCTCATAAACACCTTCTGTGAGTTAATAAGAGTGTAGGTTCATTTCCATAATGACTCCACATTTGCATCTGTTGCATACCACTTGGGGTGCACCATAATAAAGGCTGTCCATGGTACAGGTTAACAAAAGTCTACTGTGAATCAAGGCAGCCTGTGATACTCATCACTTCGGTAATAAAAATGACCATGCAGACTTTGTATCTGGTCCAGTGCCCGAGTAACAGCCATTAAATTGGCTTAACAACCACACAGCCTTTGAAGCACACCATCTGCTAGTCATCTTTGTTACCACTTCCTCCTCCTTGTAACTACATAAACATTAATATACCATCAAGTATACACTTCCAGAGGACCCACCTAGGACAAGGTGAAAAAACAGATTCCCTCACTGATTTCTACTTCTGTTACCAATACCCTCCAAGCAAAAGGAATAAAACAGCATGGAACAAGTTTGATTATGCAGAAGAGAAAAGACAAATGATAAAAATGTGAGAAGAAATAATATATATTTAAAGGCTCTGTTAACTTCAAAAATACAGATTGCAGCCTAGAAATCCAGTAGTCATATTCTTCAAACAGAACCACAGACTCAAAGTATGAAGATGAAGAGAAAAAGCTACATCTATTAGATATTGCTATACCAACAAAGGAAAACTACCTCTTTAACCATCACCAAAGCCCAAATTATTTCATTTCACATTGAGAAAAAAAGCTATGCATGTGATTTTTCCCTCCATGTTTCCCATTATAAGAGGAACATATGCAGTACTATTTAAGAAGAGAAGAAAATTTAAGTCAATGGAAAGAAATAAACATATAACTGACATTTACATATTCATAGAAGGACTAAGCCATAGAATATCAACATGTGTCTGATAATGTAAAATACTTTTAGAATTGAATGTTAAAAGCAGCAGCAAACTGTCTAACTCTGTCTTTGGCTTGACAAATATTAATTTTACTCTAAAATACACTTAAATGATAAAATGAGAAAAATGCAAAAAAGAAAAAGTTGATAGCTTTCATCTCTGCTTAAGAGAAACTGCCTATGTCAACTCAGCAAATGGGAAACTGAAGATGGTGAGAGGAAAGGATATCCAGAAGAGGATGAAATGGAGAAAGTAGTGGATGGAAATAGTAATAATCAGTAATGCCCTGGTACATATTTCTTGAGAGCCTGCGATAGAAAAGGATCCATTAACCATTAGGCAGATTGAATGATCCATCTTAAGTCCTTTACTAAAGGCTCAACTACTACACTTTCTTATTCAGAGACCTCATTTTATGACGTTAACTTCTATTTTATACTGTTGGTGTTCATATCTGTAAGCTCAGTCCTGTTCTCCCAGTCAACAAACTCAAGCTAATATTCTTGATTATCTCTTAGACTCTTTTATTCAGATAGCTCCCTGCCTTTTGAAACTCAACATTAACCAAAGTGTTTTGTTTTGTTTTGTTTTTCTGAGTAAGGAAGACTTGCAAAATTTCTTTGAAATCTCTTTCACCTGTCCTATCATTTTTAATTTTAATGCCACTAATGTTGTACTCTACTTCTTCAAGCCTCAATTCCTGAAATAACCAATTCTACGGTCTCTCAAACTAAATTCTCTCTACCTTTGTTCGGTGTTCTCCTGCCAGACTAAATTGACTCAAATATTGTTCCCTGATTTGCAGGCTTTAGGAAAAACAAATCTCCAACCGTATTAAATATATTATTTCTTTGCTTGGCTTCATTTAAGTTTTAGCTCATATTTATTGAGGACAGACGCTGAGCTAAGTACTTGACAAGGATTGTCTCATTTATCAGCCAGAATGTGGCAGGTGTTGTCATGTTTCTATTTTAATAATATGGAAACTGAGGCTTACAAGGTAAATAACTTATCCAAGGTCAGTCATAGCTAGTAAGAGTAAGGTAAGAATTTAAACCTGTATAAAAAAGAAATAATTATATGACAGGAAGAGGTATTAGTTAATGCTACAGCAGTTACCATATTTTAATATATAAATATATCAGATCAACATGTACACCTTAAACTTATACTTAAACTTATACAATGTTATATGGCAATTATATTTAAATTAAAAAATAAAAAAATTAACCCATATCAATCAGACTTCAAAGTCGGAACTCTTTAATAACTCTGCTACATTGCTTCCACACCACTTACTTAACTTTACTTCTTCCTAGTATCAACACATTTTCTTTTCATTTAGAGTCTCTCTCTCTCCCCCCGTCTCTACACACACACACACACACACACACTTCTTTATGCCATTTTCTTTACATAAAACACCTTCCTTACCCTTCATATTCTTTATTTAAACATGACAAGACAAAGTTCAAGTCATTTGCAAGTTCTCTTTCATGGAGGTTTTCATAAATATTTATCATTATTAATTTCCCCATGCTTTTAACTCTTACAGAACCCAAAGTTTATCATGGAAATTTTTATACAGTTTGCCTGTGTCATTCATTACTTTTCTTGTATTCTTATCTCTACAACTCATTTAGATCTTCTTCAAGGCAAAGAACTTGTAGTTCTCTATAATATACTATATAAATGTAAGTTATTATTATTTCTGTCATTAGACTTCTGTATACTTTGCTCATACTAGCATACAGACATAAAATGAGTACTCATTGAGATTCATGTTAATTTATTAATGGCAGAGTTGGAACTTAAACACAGATTTTAAATTTCCCAATACAGAATGAAACTATAACTTACAACCAACTATAAGTCTTTGGAACTAGAATCCTGGTAAAGGAAAGTTTTTTGTCCTCTATAAATTGAAAGGCAGAACATTCAGTCCTGTTTAAATGCAAAAAGGGACAGCTGGATTTGTTATAAATTACAATGAAATAATTCAAAATGTGTATCTACTGAAAAAAATTAATATTGCTCTTCAGTGGATAAAGCCACTAGCATTTACAGGAAAATGATAAAGATAAAGATATAAGAATAAACAAAGTAAAATTATTCAATTTCTCCAAAAAAAAAAATACTAAGGTAATTCTGAGTGAAAAAAAGGATATTTTGGTTCAGACTAAGAATGAAGTTTGGAGTTGTCAGAAATATAATAGTAGTGAAACTTTACCAACACTGGATGATTAACCATCGGAAAGGTAATAAGACAGATTCCTATCTGAGAAAGAGCACAAATTAATAAATTCTAAGCCCACTTCCTAACATTTCATTCTTGATTCTAGATTTAAAAGTTCTTGAGTGTCTGAAAATGTACATGGGTGAAACCAGTGTTGCATAACACAGAGCAGAGATTCTCAACTCTGGCTACATATTAGATTCCCTTAGAGAACTTTTTAGAAATACCAATGCTTAAGTGCAACTATAAACAAATTAAATCAGAATCTCTAGGGTTAGGATCTAGGTGATCATACTATTTTAAATGCTGCCCAGGTGACTCCCAGGTGACTCCCAGGTGACTCCGGTGTGCATCTAGGATTAAGACTAGGCCGTAGACGGGGCCTGGGACTTACAGGAGGTTGACAATCAACAATGAAATAATTCAAAATGTGTATTCACTGAAAAAAATAACATTGCTATTCAGTGGATAAAGCCACCAGTATTCACAGGAAAATGATAAAGATATAAGAATAAACACTTAGTAAAATTCTTCAATTTCAAGCTTCTCCCCCCCCAAAATTAAAACATAATTACTAAGGTAATTCTGATTGCATTGGTAATTGGTTGCATAACTTATGTAAAGACTGTCCAATAGTTCCAATAACAAATCTGACTTTGGTCAGAGCCATATCATAATAATGACATAGGTGAATATAAATTAGGTAAAATAAGCAAAAGTCAAGAAAACTGTGTTTTAGTTTTCACTTTTCTATAAACATTTTGTGGGGCTCTGGGCCGCTAAATCACTTATTATTTCTGAGCCTCATTTGTCAGTTTATTCTCACTGGTGACTCTAGAAATTGGCCAGTGGGACTGAGATTTCCCTTAACTAGCCTTACAGCTGCTAAATATTGCATCAAAAATGTCCCATTAATGTGCCACTAACACAGAATCTGTTGTCAACTCCTCCAGTTTCTGGTTGAAATACTAGGGATTTTCAATTATAACAATGGCCAGAGCCACAGACATACATTCCAGGATTACAATAACATTAAACCAGAAGACAGTATCAGAAAATAGAGGCAGAAATAAAAATTATTGATTGTGAATGAATTTCTGCCTGAGCAGCTCAGAGATTACTGTTCTTAATATAATAAATTCAAATGAGGGTATGAGAAACCCAATTTGATAAAAATTAAAATCTAAAGCTAAAAAGAAAAACATTAAAAGAGTATTTATTGCAAGTGATTAAAACATACACACACAAATACATCATAAATAATAGTATGTGACTTTAGTAATAAAGACTAAACTGAAAATATTTGAAGTTCTGGTCTAACTCTGTAATATTTTAAACTGCAAGTTGAAGGCAAATTAATAAAGCTTTACAATGATCTAAAAAAATAGGCACAGACACTAGCTGGGGTGAATTCATGAAACAAAATGTTAGTCTTTAAATGATTATACAATTTATCAGAAACTCTTAGCAAAATTTTTGAGAAGATGTGATGTGTTACAGCTAAAGTATAAAATATACTTCTCAGTGCTATTGAGAAAACAGTCATTTCCAAAACAAGAAAAGAAAAACTGTTAAATTAGGCTAAATTCCATGTTAATATTTAACATTCTACTTTCAAAGCAGCCTTAGTGAATATCCAAAGGCTTGAATCTTCTACTTTTACCCATAGATGGACAACATAATATTCTGTATGAGATTTGCCTTTGGATGTGTCATTTTACAGGCTGCAGCTCATCCTCCGGACCGGAAGCAGCAAGAGTGACTGGGGATGTGTAAGAAAACTAGACTCTATGTCTTTGCAACTTCCAGATCTTTTTCTGGAATTTCTCCTTCATTTTTTATTTGAGTATGCCACTAGGAGCTTGCCTGGATGACCCCCACTCAATAGTCTAATGTTTATGTGCATAGCAAAATCCTCAAACCATGCTTTGTTTCAGTAATTTGGAAAAGAAAGTTGGGGATTCATCTTTAATTCAAAAACTCAATCAAAAGCAGCACTGAATTCCTAATTACTTAGTTTTACTTATTGGACAGATTTCAAAAAATATATAAGACATTCTGATGAGGAAGTCTGACTTTATTATTGGTAAGTTATAGTTTATAACTATTGTTTATTTTATCCACTGTACCGGATGAGCTATCTCATTTAACCAATGGCAGTTGAGTGAAGCAGTGAATTTTCCCATAAGCCTGGCAATTTTATCCAGTTAAGAAAATTGATTCAAACTGATGTTTTGTTTTGTTTTTATTGAGAGCCAGTGTTCCTTTTGTATGACTCCCAGATTTTACTGATTAACAATCAATTCACAATAAAAGGTTATCTTATTTACCTAACTGTCTTATCACTTGTTCTAAGATCATTTTAGTGTTGTTTATAGAATACCCTACAGAGTTTCTGATTGATCTTTTATTCCATTCCTACCTTTGTAGGGTAAGGAAGGACAGAGTAGTAGAGATGTCAGCTTATTTTGTAATAAAAGCAAACATCATCTATCTCTTTCACTGCAGTAAGAATCTCAAAGTTACATAAAAAAAGAAACCATTTGACCTACTTCCTATTGCTTGCTTGGTAAAAATATTTTGGAAGAAAAAAGTTATTTTTGATTAAGAATGAGTGAGGAGCAGCAAAAATAATTGAAGGAAAAGGAGACTACCCAAAAAAGCTATTCAATAAAATTTAATGTAATTGAGAGATAACCTTCTAGATTGAGGTGACAGAGTACCCAACATAGTGAACAAAAATAGACCTATACTGAGGCATATCACATGAAATTTTGGGACATGAAAAACCAAGATAAGTTTTATTAAGTTTCAGGAGTTAAGGGAGTGGGAGGAACTCATGATTAGGTGCAAAGGATCAACATTCAAAATGGCAAAATGGCTTCAGAGTTCCATGAAGTTTCAAGATACTGAAGTAAAGCCTTCAAAATACTGAAGTAATATTATTTCAATCTTGAATTTCATTGTCAGCCAAATTATAAATAAAGTGTAAAGACAGAATAAAAATATTTTTAGATAAGCAAAGTCTCAAAAAATAAATTAACTTTCCCAAGTACTCACCTGAAAAAAGATATTGGCAAACTTACTCTTAAAGTGATTTCAATAGCCAAAGCCAAAAGAATGTGACCAACTAAGTAGGAACTTCAACATATGAGACACAAAATGAAAATATGATGACAGCAGTAAAGGGACATTCTAGGGTAACAAGTATGAACCAGGTGGTAGGTAAATTGTTTTCTGCTGGTCTCAGTCTATTGGTAGTAATACTATTGGCCAGAAATACTAGCTGTGCCCACCAGGAGACCACAGACATTTTTCCTCTCTGAGCCAGTGTTGTAGCTGGATTAGCCCTTGTGGGTCCTACTGTGATTGCAAGATGCACCTCAACAACAACCATCAGGGAATGTTTTTTTAAAAAAAAAAGCCTTATTACTTTTTTTAGGAAGGAAGGTATACAGCATAGGGCCCACACAGTGACGTTTTAGGGAGAGGGAGGGAGAAAAAGAAAGAAGACAGGAAGAGAGAATAACAAGAGAGAGAGCATGTGGACCTGGGTTCTGCTTTCTTTAGGGGTGAGTGTAGGGTGACTAGGGTTTCATGGGTTCATTCTTTATTGGCGAATTTCTTTTAAAGATTTATTTATTTATTTATTTATTTGACAGCGAGAGAGAGAGAGAGAGAGAGAGAGAGAGAGAAAGGGAACACAAGCAGGGGGAAGTGGGAGAGGGAGAAGCAGGCTTCCCGCTGAGCTGGGAGCCCAATGCAGGGCTCGATCCCAGGACCCTGGGATCATGACCAGAGCGGAAGGCAGATGCTTAATGACTGAGCCACCCAGGAGCCCCTTTATTGACAAATTTAAAACATAAGAGAGGAAATTAAAATTAGTTAGCATACATTTTCTTTTGTCTACAGATGCATCTTCTTCATTTTCTATTAAATTTTTATCCCCTTCCAGTTAATCTTCCATATCCACTGCTTGACTAAACTGCCTAAGAACATAAATAAACTCATTGATGCTAAATTTAATGGACACTAAAAAAAAGATCCATTTATTTATTTTAGAGAGGGAGAGAGAGAGAGAGTGGAAGGGGAGGGACAGAGGGAGAGGGAGAGAGAGAATCTCAAGCAGACTCCCTGCTCAGTGCGGATCCAAGGAGCCAATGCAGGGCTCAGTCTCACCACCCTGAGATCATGACCTGAGCTAAAATCAAGAATCAGACGCTTGGGCGCCTGGGTGGCTCAGTCGTTAAGCGTCTGCCTTCGGCTCAAGTCATGATCCCAGGGTCCCGGAATCGAGTCCCACATCGGGCTCCCTCCTCGAGGGGAGGCCTGCTTCTCCCTCTCCCACTCCCGCTGCTTGTGTTCCTGCTCTCGCCATCTCTGTCTCTGTTAAATAAATAAATAAAATCTTAAAAAAAAAAAAAGAATCAGACGCTTAACTGACTGAGCCACCTAGGCACTCCTAGACACTTTTTAATCCCCATCTGACATGATATTTCAGAAATAGGTGGCTGACAATTTACCACATATTCTCTTATTGATTGCATCCTCTGCCTTTCTTAGTCTAACTGGAATTGAATTGGAGGTCACTCAGTTCTAGGGACAGACATGTAGTCAATGCCTGACTGATCACTATGTATGGTTATAATATCTTTAGCTGATGCTTGAGTGAATGAATAGACTGAGTGATATCAGCACTAATTCTAAGAATTTTGATTTAGTGACCAAACAGGAGGCAATCCCTTTTCTATGGACTTAGGGAAAGGAGAATGTAAACCTAGAGAATGGATCAAATAATAAAGGGCAAAAGCTTTCATAAGAGCTTTTTGAAAGGATTTCAATCTAATATGGAACCAGAGGATATGAAATGGAGAATCTCATGCATGTGGTTTCAGAAGAAAGGAACTTAAGAACTGAGAGACTAATTTTCCATTAATGTCTGATTTACAGAAGACTGAGACTTATCCCCTTAGCAGTGGACATTCATCAGGAATCTCTCCCCATCTCTCCTCAATCCTTCTCCAATGACCTTACTGCTATCTCTCATTCTTGCTTGTTTCTCTGGTAGCATTCTACCTATTAGCAAATGGTAATTCCTTAGAATTTCTTGAACAATTCCTTAGATCAAAGGCAAAGAATCATTATTGACACCTTCCTTTCTCTTAGCCTAAATCCAGTCAGTTGCTAAGTGATATCAATTCTTCCTTTATTTGTATATAGTTAGTTCTCTTTATCTCTGCTGTTATCCAGGTCACCATTGTATTTTTTAACTGTACTTCATTCCTCCAATTTTGACCCTATCTCTATCTCATATATTTTCACAGAGAGGACAGAATGATCTTTCAAAAAATGAAAATTAGATATGTTACTCCTCTGTTTGAAAGCTGTCAATCTCTTTTCATTTGCCTTAGAATATAGACTCAAATCTTTACTTTGATCTATACTATGATTCAGCATCTTGGCTTTCTTTCTGTTTCTTGAATGACCAAACTCTTTGGCTACCTGAGAGATGTTGGCAGGTCATCTCTTCTGCCTGCAAGTTTCTTCCTGGCCTAGTCATGTTTAATCATATCCTATGAGTATCTCTTTAATATCATAGAGTATTTTGTAACTTTCCAATATTTATCACAAAGCTTGAAACTTAATGGGGCTCAAAACATGCTTTCAAATGAATGAATGGCATTTATAGAACAATTCCTTTCTGCTTATTATGGCAAATAAAAATGGGCAGAAAATGAATTACTATGCCTGATTGTTATCCATTTGTACTTGGAGACTGAGTTGGTTACTTTTTTTTTTTTTTTTTTTAAAGATTTTATTTATTTATTTGACAGAGAGAGACACAGCGAGAGAGGGAACACAAGCAGGGGGAGTAGGAGAGAGAGAGAAGCAGGCTTCCCGCGGAGAAGGGAGCCCGATGCGGGGCTCGATCCCAGGACCCTGGGATCATGACCTGAGCCGAAGACAGACGCTTAACGACTGAGCCACCCAGGCGCCCCTGAGTTGGTTACTTTTACGTGTCAACTTGACTGAGCCACAGGGTGCCCAGATATTTGGTCAAACAGTATTCTGGGTATTTCTGTGGAGGTGTTTTTGAAGGAGATTAACACTTAAATTGGTAGACTGAGTAAAGCAGGTTTTTCTCTACCCCCCACAAGGAGGCCCGATTGGATGGGCCTCATCCAATAAGTTGAAAGCCTGAATAGGACAAAAAGTCTGACCCTCCCCTGAATAAGAGAGAATTCTTTTCTGCCTGACTGTCTTTAAATGGAGATACTGACTTTTTTTCTACCTTAATCTCAAACTAAGACAACAGTTGTTAGGTCTTGAGCCTGCCAGCCTTTTAATGGGAAATACATGATTGGCTCTCCTGGGTCTCAGACCTTTGGACTTGGGCTGGAACTAAGCTTTCTTGGGTCTCCAGCTTGCTGACTTGCCCCACAGATCTTGGGACTTGCCCACCTCCATAATCACATGAGCCAATTCCTTGTAATAAATCAGCAGACAGATGGGTAGAGAGAGAGAGACAGAGATACACAGAAAGAGACAGAGAGAGAAAGAGAGAGAGAGATCTCCTTATTGGTTCTGTTTCTCTGGTGAATCCTGACTAATACAGAGACATTGTAAAAATATAGCCAAAGTGACTTTTTGATTAATTAAGAATGTCTTTGAATAGGTGAGGCTTAGTCATGTCGTTGTTTTAGAATTTGAGTGTTCTGAATTAGCACAATCCACCCCCAAAATACAGTTGTGTTCTCTGCTGTAGTCTGCATAGGGCCTGGTATAATAGACATCTCAACAAATGTGATCTAAGTAAATATTTAAAAAGACTTACTCTACTGAATACATAGTATTTTCTATGCATATTTAAGCAGAATTATATAAATAAGTAGTTCTATGCATTATTTAATAAATAGTTTGCTCAAACAACTGTTTACCTACATGAGAAAAAAATACATCCAAATAGAAAACATATACAAAAATCAATTTCAGGTCAATCATAGATTTAAAATCAAAAAGCAAATTTAAAAAAGTACAAGAAAAAAATAGCAAAATGTCTTTTTGACTACATAGATTAAATTTCCTTAAGAAGACACAAAATATCTGAAAGGAAAAGATAAATAAATTTATCCAAAATACATTTAAAAACACAGGATTTATACACAAAGGGTTTTCTATAATTCAGGCATGATAAAATAGCTGATATCAGAATAACTTTCTTGTCAAAAGCAATTACCAAAGTGGGACAAAATAAAAGAAAATCATCTGAAGGAATTGGAAAAATAAAGAAAATATCTAAAAAACTACTATCCTTGAGAAAAGAGGACAGCGGGTGAAATCCACTTAACCCTATCTTTCCTGAAGCCATATCCTGGTTCTTCCTGCAGGAGTCTAGAACCCAAGAAGGCTGCGATCTCACTGGGAAGGGAAGATAGAGGTCAGAGACTTTGGAAGGCAAAGCAGGTGAAAAGCGAAGGACAAAGTAATGAACATCCTGCATAGGGGACTATGGAAGGAAGCTCAAAAATCTGCATATAAGTTCATCGTAAGTCATTGCCTGATTCTTAACTAGTCATATCAATAAAAACTACCACTAAATGCAACAATATGGCTGAATCTTATAAGCACAAAGTTGAGTGCAAGAAGCTAGACACAGAATAAAATATACTGTGTAAGTTCAGTAATGTGAAGTTCAAGGACAGAGAACAATAACACAGAGTGACCGTATTTTGAACTTTAAATGAATGATGTGGAATGGTATATATCAATAGTACTTGGGGGAAAAATGCATAAAGAAAACAAAGCAAATTTTTAATATGTATAATATGACAGCATTCAGTTAAAACTTAGAAATCTCAAAAGAAAACTTTATCGCGTTTATGAATATATACACTTGAAATCTGAAGTTAATTATTTGATAAAACTTGGTAGAGGATACATTATTTTATATATTATTTTGTATGCTGAAATATATATATGTATTTTAACATATATTTATTTAATATAACATATTTAACATATATTTAAATATACATATATTTTAACAATAAGGTCTATGTGCTTGTCTTTAAACGCTCTTATCCTGAAAATTATGTCATCAGTTGAAAAGTTGCTGTAATGGAAGCATAACCTCTGGTCAAAAGAACTGTGTGCTTTTGACAGGATTATTACTTTAAAAATGAATTTCTCAGAAGGGTGGTTTAATTTATTATGGGTAGGTTAGAATTATTACTAAAAAAAATCATCTAAAAAAGTTTATCTTACAGGTTAAGACATTCATATTCTATTTCATACTAAGAATATAATAATGAAAACTCTTAAATATTTATAATTTAAGAATGTATATGATATCTTTATAATAAAACACACTAGTGTCTATGACATAATTTCTTCCTCAAGAAGTATACAGTTTAATAAGAAAAAGATAATAATTTGGCATCATAGCTTCTTATACCTCCAAATCTGGATTTCCCAATTGACCAAAGAAAAGAATCAAATAGGGATGCCTGGGTGGCTCAGTTGGTTAAGCATCTGTCTTTGGCTCAGTTCATGATCCTAGGGTCCTGGGAGCGAATCCCACATTGGACTCCTTGCTCAATGGGGAGCCTGCTTCTCCCTCTGCCCGTTGCTTCCCCTAATTGTGCTCTCTTTCTCTCTCTGACAAATAAATACTAAAATCTTAAAAAAAAAAGAGAATCAAATAGTTTACCATACAAAAATATATGGGCACTTAGAAAGTTTTTTTGTGTTTTTCATCTATTTTGGGCCCAAACTCAATGATAGTATGTCAGGTCTAGTATATGTCAGTGTTTGCATTTTCAATGTTTACTATTTGACATACCTTTAAGCCTCAATAGAGAACTTTTCTCCAAGAGAACATACATATTTAAAAAAATAATAAAGAACTTAAATTATTTAATACATACTTTTATATGCCTTTAACTTGGTTACCTTGAACAAGCCCATCCAGCAACCAAGGAAGTTAAATCTACAATGTCTGACATTTAATAAAAAATTACCAGGCAAATAAAAAGTAGACATAAGGCCCCTAATGAGGAGAAAAAAATCAATCAGTGAAAACAGAGTCAGAAACAATACATATATAATATGTATTAGAAGATAATGAAGTTAACAAAGTTAATGTAAATCTACTCCATATGATCAAGAAGATAGAGGAAAAAATTAGGATGATAAGGAAGGTCATGAAAGGTAATTTCCTTAAAAAGACCCAAATTGAACATCTAGAGATAAAAAATAAAATATCTAAAATAAAAATATGTGAGATGAGATTAACAGAAAATTGTACACCATTGATGAAAAGATTAGTCACTTTAAAATAGAAGACTTTCTAAAACTCTCCCTCCCCCATGCATACCCATAAGACACTGTGACTCCCAACTGCTCCTACATTAAAACCAATATTCTCAGTATAGCCTCAAAAACCTGCATAGTACATTCCTCACCTATTTCCAAATCTCAGCATGCATCATGGTTTCAATCTTAGCAGGGTTTAGCTGCTTTGCCCTTTTTTTATGGTCTTTACCTGAATATTTGTCAATTACACATGAGGACTCATCTTCCATCTTCCCCCATTGCCTCCCATTTTTTCCTAGTTACCTACTTTAAATATCACCTACAGCATTATTTCCTTGGGGAAGCTCTCCATGATTCCACAGATTAGGTTGTTATCTCCCTACCATATAGTCTCATAGCTCCTGTGTTTATTTTATTTTTAATTTATCACTTAGTTGTAATTTTACATGTTTTGTGTCATTATATTTTTAGCGCCCACCTTTTCCACTAGTGTGCGGGTAAGAAATAAATTTTGTTCACCAGTGAATTCCCAGCACACCACCTGACACATGCTAAGTAATCAACATTTTTTTTTAAATAATAAGGGAATTTATTGTAAATTAAGATTTTTCCTTGAGCTATAATGTGTTTGGTTTATGAAGTCTCTGCTTCATTCAATATAATTATGCAGGCACAAACTTCATTAGTTTTTAAGCCCCAAATCAATTAGTTTTCTGTATTTGGATTTTCTGTATTTGTATTATTCCTAAGTGGTAATTTCTCAGAAATATTAAGTAATTTATCAAGACTGACATACTAAGCTTAAGTACAAAGGGATTCATGTTCTAACTAAGAATACACCAAAGCATAATAAACAAAATACATTAAATAACAGTATACATATCAAAATATATCAAAAATATTTTGCTTCTCACTATTGAATTATATAGTACATGAATGACAAAAATAACTGTTTATTCAAATACCCATACTAAAACATTTAAGTCTTGATGACAAAATTTAGTGAGGATGCTAGTCAGTATGTACCAATAAAAGTTCTCCCCAGTGTATGCGGAGATAATGAAATCACTTACGTGAATCAAGGTGCATATTGAGTTTAGGGAGTAGGAGTTTCCTCTGACTAGAAGTATCAGGGTTAGATTTTAAACTACCTTAACATTCTGTAAATTAAATAATAATAATAATATAAAATGATTTTCCTTACCAGTGTAACCATTGGGTGCTTGACAAAAAGGAAATAAAAACCACACTGTAAAAGAGCATAATCTCATTTCAAGTCTAAAATGATTTCCACTAAAAAAGATCCATGAAGAAGAGCTTACATTTCAAAATTACAAAATGTACAAGGAGTGTCAATAGACACAATGAAGAACAGATTGAAATCCTCCAGAAAACTTTAGAAAATGGTTGACCATCTGAAAGATATTATACAATGGTATATCCAAAATTATTAAAAGCCTAAAAGAAGGAACATAAAACAAGACAAAATTATAAGAAAAGATAACTTAGAAAAAGAGCAAAAAAAATTTCTATAATTAAAAAAGAAAGTGAAAAATGAATAAAAAGTAAAATTGTAGATTGTCTAATAGCACATTGCTGGCAAACACAGAATTAATAAATTCAAAGAAAGAATTGAGCAAACTACATGCATCACATGAAACAAATGGATAGCTATGAAAATGAGATTAAGAGACTTGAAAGGAAAAGTAAGAAGGTACTTGTATTACTGCTGTCAATCAAGGAAGCAGAACCAATATAAGTACTATGGAATAAGAAATTTATTATAATAATTGGACCTTATACAATTATGGGGGAAGCCAAAAACATAAAGTCAGATGACCAAAGAAAAGTCACTATTAAGGGGCCTCAAAGAGGAGCTGGTGAAGAAGTGGATGAAAGGCTATTGCCTTCGAATCTGGTGGTTGCCTGAAATTGCTATGTGTCAATAGGACAGTAGTTGATAAGAATAACTGGACACAGAGCAGAGGAAAACAAGGACAAACAGTAACCAAATAGTAATATGCTCAGAGATAACCTGGAACCCATAAAGACTAACTGGAATCCAAGATGAAAAGCTGTAACCCATGAAGACAATCTAAAACTTACAGTTTTCTCTGACTGCATCTAACCTCAAAGATGCAAATGACATGCACAGGACATTAGTGCCTTTCACAAAGTGCTTAGCTCAGCTAAGGGAGGAGATATGGTAAAAGCTAGAGAAGCAGAGGGCCTGAACATTGTCCCACACCAACAAAACGAGCCAACAGGGGCGCCTGAGTGGCTCAGTCGGTTAAGCATCTGCCTTCGGCTCAGGTCGTGATCCCAGGGTCCTGGGATCGAGCCCCGCATCGGGCTCCTTGCTCTGCAGGAAGCCTTCTTCTCCCTCTCCCACTCCCCCTGCTTGTGTTCCCTCTCTCACTGTCTCTCTGTCAAATAAATAAATAAAATCTTTAAAAAAAAAAAAAAAAAAAAAAACGAGCCAACAAATCAGCAATAATATGGAGGAGCTGCAGTGGTGCCTGGGACCAGATACAAACCTGGTGCTTCACTTCTGCCTTCCAAATCTCATGCAAATTTTTCTTGCAGCCAAGGCTAACCTGGAACTACAGAAAGGAGAGAATCATGAGAGTGATAGTTCTAGCTTAGCTACATTGACAAAGCATGAATTCATCACAGTTCTTTTTACAAATTGGTATCCATACATCACTCTTTGGAACATTTAATTTGCAAACAAATACACAGTTGTGCTTCCATCTATGCTACAATCCCTTTACAGTTGAAAACAGCCAACTGTCACCACAAAGTCACTTTATCCATCTCTGGGTGATGTTTATTCCTATTCTAGCTGAGTTTCGATCCCTCTTTGATATCCTTTAATGTAATGCTGACAAATTGTATATACATATATATATATATATATATATATATATATATATCACATGCACACACATACACACACACAAAACACACATATATATTCTTTTTTAAATAATTGAGAAGCATTCATAAAGCATGCAATCTTTTTTTAAAAGATTTTATTTATTTATTTGACAGAGAGAGACACAGTGAGAGGGGGAAAACAAGCAGGGGGAGTAGGAGAGGGAGAAGCAGGCTTCCCGTGGAGCAGGGAGCCCGATGCGGGGCTCGATCCCAGGACCCTGGGATCATGACCTGAGCCGAAGGCAGACGATTAATGACTGAGCCACCCAGGCGCCCCTGCAATCTTATTTTTGTAACAAATCATGTGGTGGTAGCACGCATTTAGACCTTCTTCTTCCCTTAATAATTCCATATTCTTTTTGCCATCTGTAAAACCTCAGCTTATTATTGTTCCTTGCTTGATGAGGTAACCCAAAATTTCATTCATGAAATGTCTAGGTTATTAATGGGTTGCTTATATTGAACTTACTTCCAACAAGTAGTCTGGAAGGGAGAGCAATAGTACCTTTGTAGTAGTGAACCCACGCCGACACCACCTTAACCAAATGATTAAGGATGACATCCCTAAGGAGAAGTCGAGTTGAAATCAGTCACTCTCTGATATGATGAGATTAGGAAAGCATTTTACTTCTATGGTATTCTTTTTCTAAGTCCATCACTCCAGTTTAATCATGAGAAAATATCAGTCTTAACACTAATAGAACAATGACATTCATAAATATATATCGAGCCCCACATCTGGCTCTCTGCTCAGCGGGAAGCCTGCTTCTCCCTTTCCCACTCCCTCTGCTTGTTTCTGCTCTCACTAACTCTCTCTCTCTGTCAAATAAATAAATAAAATCTTTAAAATATATATATATGTTAAATATATAATGTGTATGTATAGGCATATATGTATACAGTGTGTGTATATATATATGTATATTATATATAATGTATAGTGTGTGTGTAATAAAAATATAATGGGAAAAACCTAAAGGTAAAGCCGAGTCAATTTTGCCATTCAGTTAGAAGAAAATTTGTCTTATTTGGTTTACATTTGTAATATTATTTAAACTTACATGCTGAGCGTATTTGGAGGAGAATTAAGATTTGGGGCATAAAAAACAAAATACTTGTTATTAATCAGAGTTTATGTCTTATATTCATTCATTCTAGCAATATTATATTCATTCTAGCAAGTCTCCTCCAGAGGTAAGACTAGAATTATTCTGACCTAAGGACATGATTGGTCCTTCACTTTAAATAGATGCTGTCATGTGATGCATAGCAGCAATGCATGCCAATCTCAGAATATGAATTAGGAATGTAGAAAGGATTTCTTGAACATATAGTAATGGAAATGGAGTTGGTCTCTTAAAAACTGCAGCAGCTGTTGAAATAAAGAGGAAATACTGACTATTTTATGTGGAAATAATCCCAGGATGTTTATTTTCTTTATTTTTAAAAAATATTTAATTCAATTATGCTGTTTCCATGGTAAAGCCATATAATTGGCTAAAAATACACTTGAAAATGATGCCTTGCATTTTTCTAGTGCTAGCAGAAAATTATCAAGGAATGAAGACAGTCATGCCTACATATCTTAGGCTTATTTCTGAATCTTATTAATGGCATTTGCTCCATAAGCAAGAGCATCATATTGCTGACCCTATCCTAGACAAAGCACAGATGGTCAACACATAACAAGAACATTAAAAATATTTATTTTCTTAATTCCTCATTTTTTTCTCACTTTTGGTGCATGTATTATGTTATTTTTTTCCTTAATTCAATTTACCACTTCCCCGGGTTATATATTTCAGTTATTATTTTCATAATCACTAGTTTTTATTCAAATCAACTCACCATCTTTATGTCAACTATAAGCAAGATATTTTAAGAATATTTGTGCCATAAAGAAGAATAAACTATGTTCTTTTGCACTCAAGGAATTTATAATTCATTGGGAGAGAATCATCTAATTGTAAAAATAACTCTGTTTTTAAGTAAAATAATATTCTGTTATATATTAAATGGTATAAGAGAGAAATAGCCAACTACTTAAATATAGTCTCTAGCAATTAACATTCTTCCAAAGACCACATTTGTCTATCATTTTACCGCATTATGCAAAATAGACCCGGAAGTAGCAAGTACTCTGAATACTTTTAAAAAACAAGCACGCTAGAAATAAAAGGGAAAAAATGCAGATTCAGGAGCTGTCACATATGTAAAATTTTTTAGGAATATACTGGTCTATGACAAGCCAGGATATCACATTTTAAAAAACAAGTTGTTACACCTCGTTCCCCTATCAATAAACTGAGGGTTCTAGAGGGGAGGGGGGTGGGGGGATGGGTTAGCCTGGTGATGGGTATTAAAGACGGCAGGCACTGAATGGAGCACTGGGTATTATACGCAAACAATGAATCATGGAACACTACATCAAAAACTAATGATGTAATGTATGGTGATTAACATAACATAATAAACTAAAATATATAAAAAAAATAAATCACTAAGTGGTATAGCACTTGGTAGGTCTCTTTGGAATTTTGAAGCCATATATACTAAGCTGGAGAAAAATTTTCTAACCAATTGTCAGGGCATTTGAAGGGTTGTCAATTTTAAGTGAGGCCAAGAATAAGAGATGACTCTGTAGCAAGTCCTAGGCTATAGAGATATCTACCCAGCCACCCAAGTCATATGACCCAGCAGATCCAATGATGTTAGATGTATATCTGGTGGATACGGGTGCTGTGTGGAATCTCTGGAAATTACCAACAAGTATTATTGCAGAGCCCTAAGGTTCTGAGGAAGGCCATCATTCTGTGACAGAAGGCTGGCATGCTAAAGTTCCTTATCGTGAGAGAATAGATAATTCTGTGACTGGTACTGCTCATCTTGACTCAGTTATTGTCAAATTCACCAAGTCATATAGTTGGGTGGTGCTACACAATCCATGATACAATGGAAACAGTACATTTAGGATCACATCTGAGGTCTATAAGATATAAGTAAGGTTAAAGAGCGTAAGTAAGTTAGATGATCAAGTGTCCAGATGCTCACATCACTTGTCTTTCTTACACTGAAGGGTGCCACTCAGCTCACGCTTACAATTTCTTGGGAAGGTGATTCTTATCATTCTCTTATAGAAGGGGGAAACCTCATTTGAAGATATATTGCTGCAGGATATAGAGGTAAATTAAAAATGGATTTCTATTTCAGGACAGTACTATTTATGTGTGGTCCAAAAGAATAGAAGTGAGAAGTCCTACCACTGGCAAAGCTGCAGGGAGCACATTTGATTGGCCGATTTGTTTGGAGAAAGTACTTTAAGATTTGCACATACACAGAATTCTGGACAATGGTGAATGGCTTGACTGGTTAATCAGAGGTAAGGAATATAATTAGAAGATCAGAGACGAAAAAAATCTGGGAAAGGGGCATATGGATGAACCTAAGGAAGTGGCATAAGTATGGAGATTTATGTGTCAGCTATTAACCCAGCCATAGAGCATCCAGCACAGGGGAAACACAATAGCTCAGGTAGATGGGATGACTTAACCTATGGTCATCAGTAGTCTCTGTCCTCAACAATCACACTGCATGCCAGAAAGGGGCATAAATGGAATAGCCATGCTGGCAGGGATGGTGGTTGAACATGGGATTAATAGCATGGGCTCCCTCTCACTATAGTTGATTTAGGTACTGTCACTATTGAATGCCTAACTTGCTAGCATCAGAGACTGACACTGAGCTCCCACTATGGCAAAATCTCCCAGACCAGTCACTTAGTAGTAAATGGATTATGTTGAGCTTCTTCCACAATGGAAGAGACAGTGATTGATCTTTACTAGAATTGATACCTACTAATTTAGATTTCTCTTTCCTGGCTGCAGGTTCACTGCTAGTTCCAGCATCACAGAATTATTTATCTATGGATATGATACTCACACACATTGCCTCAGACTGAGGAAATCATTTTATGGCAAAGCAAGAACTACATATGTTCCACATTGTACAATATATTGCATTTCCTAAAAAGCGTCAGTTAGCTATAACTCGGTTGATCATTTTAGAGTTCTTTTGCCAGGGGAGCAGAAAGAATAAGAAAATAGGGTTATTATATTAGAAGGTAGATAATTAACACTTATTATGATAAGGACCTAAGAATGCTGCTAGAGAAGAAGACAGGAAACAGTGTGCCTAGAATTCAGGGGTCCACTAAGACATTTTTGATACTCCCATGCCCCATTATAATTGTGACTGATAATAAAGTAAATGCAAGATTATCGATGCCTCAAAACACTTGTGTTGAGGTACGAGTCAATCAATCAGGCAAACATCAGCCCAGTTGATGTGATGTCCAAATGTGAAGAAAATATAGCATGAGTGGTAGTGAAGAGGGAACTGGCTACTGGAGCAAGGACAATAGCTTGTTCCACTAACAAGCATTAAGTATGGAATTCTTGCCGAGAGACTTATGCATATTGTGAGTGGGTCCAAGTGGGGCAAGAATGGACCATATGAGTATTACTTTTGTACTGACATATATTCTCTGATTACAGCCTTGGCTACGGTGAACAATTCCGAGCAGGCTTTAATCTACTTCACAATCGTGGTGACTAAAGTGAAATGTGTACCATATGTACAGGATCATATGTATATATGTCAGGACTTTCCTGATGCTGAAGCATGGGACACCTGTAAAAGACACTTGACATTCATATGCAAATACCACATGAGTGTGGGGAGTTTATATTCTAAGGGCCAAATCTCAAGGAATGGGAGAACGGACCTGATGGAAAAATCCTCCATTTCATCCCTCAGGCAGACAATTACACAGCTCCTCAGAGGGTCCTGGTAGAGTCACTTGTCCAAAGCCCACAGTGATCACCATTCAGTAATTGACTTTTATTTTGGCTTTTCCTCTTTCTTGTTTCCTTCTTCTCGTTCTTTATTCTTGCTTTGTAATGTTGGTTCCTTCATAAACTATGTGCATACAAGCCTATATGTCAGCCTCTGCTTTCTGGCGGTATCCATGCTTTCCAAGCAAAAATTTAACTTCTCTCCGCCTAGGTGTCTTCACTGGATTTGGATAGCAATAATAATGTCTATTATCATCTGATTGTTATCAGGATTAAGTGAGGTACCAATTGTAAACTACTTAGAACCGTGCCTGGCACATAATAAGTGTTTTGTATGTTATTAACAATTAACAGATGAGGATAAAGTTTTAAAAGATTGAACAGGATGGTCTCAGATATGCATACGATAGAATATAAATAAGAAATTAATTTTTTCAGAATATATAGCTTTCTTATTTGTACTACTTTCAACTCCCAAACTTTTCTCATTTCTAGGCCACTAGAATTAATTTTATTTTTACTCACACAATGAATTTCTGATGATAATCTGAAACATGAGACCCTAGATCACTCAAATAATGAAAATTGTCCACTTAGAATAATATTAGAATGCCCAGATGAACAAATTGAAGATGCTGCCGATAGCAAACTCTAAGCAGTATTTACAAACTACATTGATATCAAGGCAAAGACTTTAAACATACAGTTTCCAGATTACCATATGAGTAGATGGATAGATAGATAGATGATAGATAGATAGATAGATGCATCCCTACCTGTTGAAGCTGTAAAGAAAGTGGAAAAAGGAAGGAGATATAGGTATAGTATCTTATGTATCCCAGTTTTCATGGTCCATTTCCTTAAGGGAGTAGGAAGAGAAGAACACATCTGTGACGTTTCCCTTAGGTCACTGACAAGCACCTGCATCCATCTTCCTCCTGTAGAAAAATAGTTGATTTACATGAATATATATACATTCAAATAGCCTCTAGGCTTGCACAAGAAAAATACCCTAAGAACTACTGAATTATCCTTTTCTAACGTGCCATTTCTTCAAATATTCCATAAAATTATTCTCCTAAATCCTCTTTTCCTCAAAAGTATAATGAAATACATTATTTTTATTGTAAAGAAAAATATTTCCATGATTATATAAATAAGCTATATATATATATATATTATATACATAAATAATATATATATATATATAATACTCTTAGAGAAAAAGGAAGTTTAGAAAAGTTTTCATGTCTGCATGTAAGAAATTGTCTGACGAATGGAGTGAAACTTGGAAAACAATAACGAAAAAAATCTCCCAAAGCATTTTTCTCCAATATTTTGGATACTTAAAAGTATTGTTAAAATATGTTTCTTTCTTTTTCAATCTTCCTCCTGTCTTAAATATTATTATCTACCATGGAGACAGCCTTTATGTTCAGCTATCACCCACAGACATGAACAGCATTCCGTGTATGCATTATAGTATATTTAAAAAAAATCTAAGGTTGAAATATTTCACACAATGAAGTGATGTTACGGGGATTTTATCATTAAGTGGATTTGGTAGAGAGTATTAAAGATTTATCTAACTACAAAAAAATCACTTGAGAATCATTCTTGTTTCTTAAATGTCCTCTGGATAAAATACTGCCCCTCCCCAATCATATTTTTGGAGAGTAAAATGTTATTCTTAACTACATAGTCATTCTTCAGAGAACAATATTAAACACATCTGCTCTGGATCTATTATTCAGCCCCTCCCTTCATCACATCAATCTATTGTTATGAAGAGAAAGGGGGAGAATGTATAATAGATGAGAAGTTTATTATTTTATAGCACTTGTCAACCTGACAGTTAAAAAAAAAAACAAAAAACCACCTGCATGGAAATTTTGTTTCAAAGAAATGATATTTTTTTCTTATGGAACCAACATTTCTTAGTAAAGCAAAAGAAGATGTAGATTGTAAAGAATGCAGTGAAGGTATCTAATCATATCTGAAGGGTAAATATAAGCACTATACCTAGTTACCATTCCATGATGGAATATTGACAATTTTCTTTTACCATTTACTTTAAATATTAGAGAGCTTGGCTCACTTGACTTTAAATGATACTGTAAATCAAATGTGGAGAGGAAATAGTTACCAAATGCCAAAAGATCTCTCTTTCTAAACTGTCTGTATTGTTTTTATATATTTAACTCAGATTATCTTGTCTCCATGTAAATCAGATTAATAAATGAAAAAAAATGCTTGATTTACTGACAAGCTTAGTTTCTCCTTCTGTCTGAGATGTGGTCCTAATAATTCATCTTTCCCATTTGTAAAGGATAACATATTATTCTCATTTCCTTATCTTTGCATTCAGCTTTCACCTAGTTTATATCTCATGATACCAAAGTGTATTCCTTACCGGATGTCCACCAATACTAGAACTGCTCCCTTTGTGAAATATACTACCATGGTGCTTAGAAGGAGGTATGAAATGATTGAATAATGCTAACTTTCCTTGTTTTAATAACTAGGTATCTTTATGTGGGGTCAGGGGAAGCCATGGAATTCTACTAGGAAAGTTATAAAAGGAATACAAATTTCATTCCTGTCATCATTGAGCTTATAAACAAAAGGATAAGAAATACACTGAAAAGTAAGAAAGTTGGTGGAGGCAACTCAAGTCATAGAATTATTGTCCCAAATGCCTAATAAGATGAGCATAAAATCACAAATCATAGAAGAGAGGAATTCACAGTAGTAACCAAGAAGGATATGATACAACCTCATTCCAAAAAAAGATAAGAATGCTGGTACCTCGACCCAAACTTCATACTAGGCTCAAAACACACACACACACACACACATACACACACACATCATTCTGAAAATTAATAACAAGAAAGAAGATGAGTGACTGAGTGGCACAATCGTGAGAATTCCCATTATTATACCTGACATGGGAAAGAAGTGGACTAAGATTTACGTAAGACACAGGATTTCTGCAGAAGCAAGAGAAGTGTCAAATTTTGACATTTTCCAGTGTTCCTTACAGAAATATGGTAATGATAAGAAGCCCAAAGTTATAAGTCCTTATAAAAATAGGTATCTTAAATCTTGTTAGAAGATATTTGCCAGGATCTTAGAAGAAAGAACAGAAGGCCAAATTGAGATTCTTCCACATGCTCAAACTACAAAAACACTCCTCTAACTAAAGCTCAGAGAGAAGACAAACAGTCCCAGATAAGTAGGGAGTTACCTGATGTAAGAAAAGTGGCTTTCAAGATAAAACAGAAGGGATAGCTGCCTTGAATTTGAGCAAATGATAAGTGGTACAGCACAGCAACATGGTATCTGTTATGAAAACCATAACTAATGAGAAAAAAAAGAGGAAAAATTGATGGTAATGAAAGAGAAATAAAAGAAAGAAAGAAATGTAGTAAACCAAAAGAAAGAAACAAAATAAGGAGCTCATTTTGAAGAAAACATTAGGGAATTATCAGTGGAAAATGTAAAGACAAGAAAAATAGAACACAAATTCAAAAATCAAAGACCACAGTAAGATTAAAAACTATTATTATCTAAAAAGGGAGAGCTGAGGAAAATAAGAATCAAAACAGCCAATTGAGAGAACTACATTACAGAACATCCCATAACAGAACACACACAGATGAAAATCTGGTCACTGGCCCAAAAGAACTTAGGGTCATCAGTGTGAACACAAAAGAGAAAGACAAATACTAAAGAAATCAGAGTTCACAGCTTTTATCTGATTGAACAAGAATTTCTGTGCCCTCAAGAAAAAGGTAAGAAACATTGAACACCTTTGAAAACCCAAAATGTGCTTGGATTTCAGAATATGCATGTCCATTTCCTAAACACAAAGCTCTGTTAATCTCATCTCATTGCGCCTTTGCAATAGTCACATGGGGTTAGAAGGTCTAACTTTTTTCCCATTTAACAGATAACTAAACTGAGGTGCAGAGAAATTGACATGGCCAACATCAAATATCAAGGAAGTTAAGGAGAAAAGTTATTAATTTAGATGTTCTTGACTTAGAGCTGATGCTCTCTCTTTTGTCCTGGAAATGGCCAGTTAAGGCACATAGCAGTGGTGTGGGAAATACTAATTGTGAAATTTTGAAGACAGGATTGGAGTATGGGCATTTATCTGTCATTTAAAAATGTCTTATATCTTTCTTTGAATTGTAAGCAACATCAGATATTATTTCAAATGATATCTCCAGAGAATAACTGAAAATAACTAAAATTGGATGAAATGCAGCAGCAGATTCCTATCGGGACCAATTACAAATAAACAGCCTCATTAAAGCTGTAAATTCTTATAAAGTACATCAGAGCAGGAACATCCAACAGTGAAGCACAGGTGTACACAGTTACTAACAATATTTAGCATAATTTAAATTTGGAACATAATTTAAAGTAATTTATGAGAAAATGCAGGCATATGAGGATTTCCCAACCAAATGATAGAAGAAACTTCAGTGCAAGATTGAAATGTCTACTTTGTTCTATATTGTTTGTCCGATTTGCCCTCTCTGTCCCCCTTTCTATTTCTCCCTTAACTTTAGAAACTACCTAGTGCTTTCTGTAATTCATTGATGTGTCCCACATGGACCTTCCTCCCTTGAAAGTTATTCCATATCTGTTCATACGATTCCTCCTGCACAGAATGAGAACAGGCTACCTTCCTCCGTACTGTGAGGACTGGGCTGGCGAACTGATCCGAAGTGCCCAGAACCGGGTCAGGGGCAGTGAGGCGGTGCCCAGATGAGAGGTTTAGGAGGACGGATGGGATGAAGGACTCGAGAGGTGTCCTGGGGTCCTGGGGCTGGACGTGCGCGGCCAGGAGTGCTGCGTCTGAGGCTGGGGTCCCCTCCTGTTCATATTTAACCTTGAACAGTTAGGTCTCGGCTGCTTCCTTTGTCAAGTGGGGATCAAACTTTCCCTTCCATCCTCATCCGGAGAAAGCAACACTTGCATCTACTATGTTCCAGGCACAGTTGTAGTCTAAGGATTGAGAAAGAACATATGTAAAAAGTGTTTCTATTAAAATAATCACCTTGGGGCGCCTGGGTGGCTCAGTCAGTTGGGCGTCTGCCCTCGGCTCAGGTCGTGATCTCGGGGTCCTGGGATCGAGCCCTGCCATCGGGCTCCCTGCTCCGCGGGAAGCCTGCTTCTCCCTCTCCCACTCCCCCTGCTTGTGTTCCTCTCTCGCTGTGTCTCTCTCTGTCAAATAAATAAATGAAATCTTCATTTAGACAAGTCATTACATTTTCTTCCTTCTAGAGTTTTAGAACTAAGTTTCATTAACATGACTAGGAGGATATTTATCAATATATATATTAAAGCGCAAATACTTTTCATAAAATGAATTCCTTAAAGAGAGAAAAATTAGAGGAATAGTTATTTGCAGATGACAGGACAGAAAAAGTATGATTATAAAGAAATGCTTGGAATTATAATTTCCATTTTTACTATCTAATACCAGAAAACTGAAATTAACATGATAGGTTCATTTTTACCACACCCAACACATTTCATCAATATGAGTCAATGCATTATATATGGAGACTAAAATGGAATGTAACTAGCAGAATTCATGTTGATGACTTCAAAGTCAGTAGTAAGTAGCTCTATAAGTAAGAAGGATGTCTAGGGAAAAAGTTAATTCATTCTCAAATTGAATTCACAAACTTAATTTACTGACTCTGATTTTTATGTATACATTAGAGAAAAAATGTTCTTAGAATAGATTATTTAAAAATCACTTTGCCTGTCTGCCTAGAACCTAGTTAAATTTGACTTTTACATTGTTGAAAACTGAAAATGTAAGTAGTCCATATACGTGACCTTAGTCAAAATATTAACACTCTTAGCTAGTTTCCTCATCTATAGAATGAATATTGGATAGGGTAAACTAGGTGATTTTAACTTGGGAACAAAGAATCTTTCGTTAAGAAACTATGTTACACGCTACTAATGAATCGTTGAACACTACATCAAAAACTAATGATGTACTATATGTTGGCTAATTGAATTTAAATAAATAAATTTAAAAAAAAGAAACTATATGTTGGCCTCCGTCTTGAAGACATTTCTGAATGTCCCAGAATTTTTTTGTAAAATGACGTGTAGCTTCCTGTGTGCATTGTTTTGGAGAGATCAATACATCAGATTCTATGGGAGGTGGACTACATGTTTCTTTATCTCTCTAATATTCTATTGATCCTGTGATGTTCCATCTGTGGTTCACTGAGTGTGGAAGAACAATCTGTGAAGGTTGTAGAAAATATGGATTATTGGAACACACCAAAAGAGTTTCTGATTCAGGAGGGCTGGCGTCAAGCTGATGTGAGAAGCACTGATATATGCCACAGGACCCATCACAATTATAGACATGATAACCAAATGTAGTTTAAAGTATTTTAAAATGATAAAAGAATATTGTTTTATAGTCTGTGCTGATTAGCATAACCGATTTTCTGAGAAGCCAAGTCCCTTAAAGTTTCTTTATTGATATGTTAATTTTATTAAGATGGCTCTTCTGTCTATACTTTCACAAGCAGGGAAAAGATTGGAGATGAAGTTACACTGTATAGCTTTAAGTCTCTGTAGAATGTCTGATGAAAAGTTTAGACATATAGGAAAGCAAAACTATTAGCTAAAATAACATTTGAGTTCCATATACCCACTACACTATCCCTATGGATTTAATGTAGTTGTGTTAGCTCTGGGATTTTTTGTTGTTTGTTGGTGTTTGGTTGTGTTTTTTATTCTGAATTGGAAAAATCTCCTTTTCTTCCTATAGAGTGGCCATTTTTCCTGCATTGTTTGTAATTCTACAAGGGTTTATATATTAAAGGAACTCTAAATCATGTCCTTATGGAATCAAAGCCATTACTTTTAAATTTCTTTATTCCATTGCTTATCATTTCCATAAAGTCATCTCCTTTGAAGTCATTGAAGTCTCCTAGAGAATTTTCAGGGGCATGAGACAACACTAGTTATATTTCTAATTATTACTGATAAGAAACGGAAATATCTACTTTGTCCAGATGAGGTCATTAGCTAAAAGCTAAGGAAATGACTGCAGTACATTAAAACAGTCATCTAATTCACTTTTTAAAAGTCCTGCCAGGCTGAAAAATGAGGAATTTAACAAACCATAAATGTTCTCATAAAGCCCTTTATATTAAGTTGTAGCAAATTAAGACTTTTCTTTAAAAAATAAAATAAATAAACTGCTGGCCTCTTACCATAGTTTTAAGAGGTAATCATTAAATAAATGTCAAAGAACAAATTCAGACTTAGTAGAGGCTTTATTCAAAAGGACAGTTGTAAGGTAAGGAAAGACACTATTGCAATAGAAAGTGCTGACCTTAGATCAGCAAATTCTTAGGGCTGAGTCAAAAAGGGCATTTCCCATACAAACAGAAGTGAAAAGGGCTAGAAAAAACAGGGAGTGGGCAAGTTGGAAGAAGGACTTGTATGATAGGATGGTGGAGTAAAGAATGCTTTACCCTAGAGGAACCTGGCTGGCTCAATCGGTAGAGCATGTGACTCTTGATAAGTTCTAGCCCCATGTTGAGTGTAGCGATTACTTAAAAATAAAATCTTTTAAAAAAAGAATGCTTTACATGGAGGTCAGTAAATACTCAGGTGGGCTCTGAAGAAGGGCTGTGTGATGGCTCAAGCTGAGGGCAGCCCAAAAGATAGGGACCTCCCGCAAAGAGAGAAGTTTGACCAAAGTTTGGTTAATAAGCATTTGGTTCCAAAGGATCAGTGGGGATAACGGTTCATTTAATCATTTATGAGGCAAAGAATAGGAATTTGGAGACTCTATATCTGGCCATGTCATAGGTAAACAAGGGGCATCCATTAGTCTTATCTAAGTTATATAAAGAAGAGTGGTCCTTTACAGTAAGCTGTACTCTAGAACACAAAATGTGGGGGATTTCTTACCCTTCACTGTTTTCCAGGCTCACAGAACTCATAAAAGTCAACATTGTTACAGGTCTTTTCTAATGTCATAGTAAAATAACACACGCACTTTGTATTTATACCTCATTGTACATCCTTTATAGACAGAAACTAATTCCTCATTGTCTAGAGATATCCTTCTCTTGGAGGAAGGTGGGATAGAAGAATGGGGTATCTAGATGTGATAAGGGCAGAGTGGAAACAGCTTCCCTCACTGGTGACAATTCAGAAAAGGGAGACTTCACTGGAAAGGAACCATCCAGAGATGTGTATTGCCCCATCACTGAAATAAGTCTTATTTTGGACACAATGCAGAAATGGTTTCAGACAGAGAATGTGATAGAAAAGGATGACTCTGGCAGCCAATTTTAGACTCCTGGAATCTTCTATCTGGACTATTAATTGAATTCACAAAAATAACTTTTCTCTATAAAATGAGTTGACATTGCTGTTTGCTGGGTTGTTAAGCATGAAGGCATCATCATATGTAATTTTGTTTTTTAAAGTTTTTATTTATTTATTTTTAATCCAAGTATAATTAACATACAGTATTATATTAGTTTCAGGTGTACAATATAATGATTCAACAAGTCTATACATTTCTCAGTGCTCATCGTGATAAGGGTACTCTTAATCACTTTTACCTATTTCACCCATCCCTTCACCGATCTCCTCTCTGGTAACCATCAGTTTGTTCTCTATATTTAAGAGCCTGTTTTTTGTTTTTTCTGTTTTTCCCTTTTTTAAAATGTTCATTTGCTTTGTTTCTTAAATTCCACATATGAGTGAAATCATATGGTATTTTGTGTTTCTCTGACTGGCTTATTTTATTTAGCATTATACCCTCTAGTTCCATCCATGTTGTTGCAAATGACAAGGTCTCATTCTTTTCTATGGCTGAGTAATATTCCATTATATATATAATGGAATATTATATATATATATATATATATATATATATATATATATATATATATCAATCACACCTTCTTTTCTATTGAGGGACACCAGGGTTGCTTCTATATCTTGGCTATTGTAAATAATGCTGTGATAAACATAAGGGTGCATGTACCTTTTTGAATTGGTGTTTATTTTCTTTAGGTAAATACACAGTGTGGAATTACTGAGTCATATGGTAATTCCATTCTTAATTTTTTGAGGACCCTCCATACTCTTTTCCATAGTGGTTGTACCAGTTTGTATTCCTACCAACAGTGAATAAGGTCCCTTTTCCTCTACATCCTCCACAACACCTATTGTTTCTTGTGTTTTTTATTTTAGCCCTTGTGACAGGTGTAAGGTAATATCTCATTGTAGCTTGAATTTGCATTTCCCTGCTAATGAAGATGTTGAACATCTTTTTTATTTTTTTGTCTTTAACTTATTTTTTTAATATTATTTTATCATGTTATGTTAATCACCATACATCACATCATTAGTTTTTGATGTAGTGTTCCATGATTCATTGTTTGCATATAACACCCAGTGCTCCATTCAATATATGCCATCTTTAACACCCATTACCAGGCTAACCCATCCATCAACCTCCCTCCCCTCTACAACCCTCAGTTTGTTTCTCAGAGTCCATAGTTTCTCATGATTCATCTCCCACTCCGATTTCTCCCCCTTCATTTTTCCCTTCCTACTATCTTTTTTTTTTTTTAACATACAATGTATTATTTGTTTCAGAGGTACAGGTCTGTGATTCATCAGTCTTACACAATTCACAGCACTCACCATAGCACATACCCTCCCCAATGTCTATCACCCAGCCACCCCATCCCTCCCACCCCCCACCACTCCAGCAACCCTGTTTGTTTCCTGAGATTAAGAATTCCTCATATCAGTGAGATCATATGATATATGTCTTTCTCTGATTGACTTATTTCGCTTAGCATAATACCCTCTAGTTCCATCCACATCGTTGCAAATGAAAAGATTTCATTTTTTTGATAGCTTCATATTATTCCATTGTATATATACCACATCTTCTTTATCCATTCCTCTGTTGATGGACACCTTGTCTCTTTCCATAGTTTGGCTATTGTGGACATTGCTGCTATAAACATTGGGGTGCACATACCCCTTCGGATCCCTACATTTGTATCTTGGGGTAAATACCCAGTAGTGCAATTGCTGGGTCATATGGTAGCTCTATTTTCAACTTTTTGAGGAACCTCCATACTGTTTTCCAGAGTGGCTGCACCAGCTTGCACTCCCACCAATGGTATAGGAGGGTTCCCCTTTCTCCGCATCCCCACCAACACCTGTCGTTTCCTGACTTGTTAATTTTAGCCATTCTGACTGGTGTGAGGTAGTATCTCATTGAGGTTTTCATTTGGATTTCCCTGATGCCAAGCAATGCTGAGACTTTTTCATGTGTCTGTTGGCCATTTGGATGTCTTCTTTGGAAAAATGTCTGCTCATGTCTTCTGCCCATTTCTTGATTGGATTCTTTGTTCTTTGAGTGTTGAGTTTGATAAGTTCTTTATAGATTTTGGGTACTAGCCCTTTATCTGATATGTCATTTGCAAATATCTTCTCCCATTCTGCCGGTTGTCTTCTGGTTTTGTTGACTGTTTCTTTTGCTGTGCAAAAGCTTTTTATCTTGATGAAGTCCCAATAGTTCATTTTTGCCCTTGCTTCCCTTGCCTTTGATGATGTTTCTAGGAAGAAGTTGTTGTGGCGGAGGTCAAAGAGATTGCTGCCTGTGTTCTCCTCTAGGATTTGGATGGACTCCTGTCTCACATTGAGGTCTTTCATCCATTTTGAGTCTATTTTTGTGTGTGGTGTAAGGAAATGGTCCAGTTTCATTCTTCTGCATGCAGCTGTCCAATTTTCCCAACACCATTTGTTGAAGAGACTACTTTCCATTGGACATTCTTTCCTGCTTAGTTGAAGATTAGTTGACCATAGAGTTGAGGGTCCATTTCTGGGCTCTCTATTCTATTCCATTGATCGATGTGTCTGTTTTTGTGCCAGTACCATATTGTCTTGATGATGACAGCTTTGTAATACAGCTTGAAGTCTGGAATTGTGATGCCACCAGCTTTGCTTTTCTTTTTCGACATTCCTCTGGCTATTCGGGGTCTTTTCTGGTTCCATACAAATTTTAGGATTATTTGTTCCATTTCTTTGAAAAAAGTGGCTGGTATTTTGATAGGGCTTGCCTTAAATGTGTAGGTTGTCTAGGTAGCATTGACATCTTCACAATATTTGTTCCTCCAATCCATGAGCATGGAATATTTTTCCATTCCTTTGTGTCTTCCTCAATTTCTTTTATGAATATTTTATAGTTTTCTGAGTACAGATCCTTTGCCTTTTTGGTTAGATTTATTCCTAGGTATCTTATGATTGTATTTGGGATTGACTCCTTAATTTCTCTTTCTTCTGTCTTGTTGCTGGTGTATAGGAATGCCACTGATTTCTGTGCATTGATTTTATATCCTGCCACTTGACTGAATTTCTGTATGAGTTCTAGCAGTTTTGGGGTGAGGTCTTTTGGGTTTTCCACATAAAGTATCATATCATCTGCAAAGAGTGAGAGTTTGACTTCTTCTTTGCCGATTTGGATGCCTTTTATTTCTTTTTCTTGTCTGATAGCTGTGGCTAGGACTTCTAGTACTCTGTTGAATAGCAGTGGTGATAGTGGACAACCCTGCCATGCTCCTGACCTTAGGGGGAAAGCTCTCAGTTTTTCCCCATTGAGAATGATATTTGCTGTGGGTTTTTCATAGATGGCTTTTATGATATTGAGGTATGTACCTTCTATCCCTACACTCTGAAGAGTTTTAATCAAGAAAGGATGCTGTACTTTGTCAAATGCTTTTTCTGCATTTCCTCTATTGAGAGGATCACATGGTTCTTGTTCTTTCTTTGATTAATGTATTGTATCACATTGATTGATTTGCGGATGTTAAACCAACCTTGCAGCCCAGGGATAAATCCCACTTGGTCGCGGTGAATAATCCTTTTAATGTACGGTTGGATCTTATTGGCTAGTATTTTGGTGAGAATTTTTGCATCCATGTTCATCAGGGATATTAGTCTGTAATTCTCCTTTTTGATGGGGTCTTTGTCTGGTTTGGGGATCAAGGTAATGGTGGCCTCATAAATGAGTTTGGAAGTTTTCCTTCCATTTCTATTTTTTGGAACAGCTTCAGAAGAATAGGTATTAATTCTTCTTTAAATGTTTGGTAGAATTCCCTGGGAAGCCATCTGGCCCTGGGCTCTTGTTTTTGGGAGATTTTTGACGACTTCTTCAATTTCCTTAGTGGTTATAGGTCTGTTCAGGTTTTCTATTTCTTCCTGGTTCAGTTTTGGTAGTTGATTCATCTCTAGGAATGCATCCATTTCTTCCAGATCATCTAATTTGCTGGCATATAGTTGCTCATAAGATGTTCTTATAATTGTTTGTATTTCTTTGGTGTTGGTTGTGATCTCTCCTCTTTCATTCATGATTTTATTTATTTGGGTCGTTTCTCTTTTCTTTTTGATAAGTCTGGCCAGGGGTTTATCAATCTTATTAATTCTTTCAAAGAATCAGCTCCTAGTTTCGTTAATCTGTTCTACTGTTCTTTTGGTTTCTATTTCATTGATTTCTGCTCTGATCTTTATTATTTCTCTTCTCCTGCTGGGTTTAGGCTTTATTTGCTGTTCTTTCTCCAGCTCCTTTAGGTGTAGGGTTAGGTTGTGTATTTGAGACCTGTCTTGTTTCTTGAGAAAGGCTTGTATTGCTATATACTTTCCTCTTAGGACCACCTTTTTTGCATCCCAAAGATTTTGAACAGTTGTGTTTTCATTTTCATTTGTTTCCATGAATTTTTTTAATTCTTCTTTAATTTCCTGGTTCACCCATTCATTCTTTAGTAGGATGCTCTTTAGCCTCCATGTATTTGAGTTCTTTCCAACTTTCCTCTTGTGATTGAGTTCTAATTTCAAAGCATTGTGGTCCGAAAATAGGCAGGGAATGATCCTAATCTTTTGGTACCAGTTGAGACCTGATTTGTGACCTAGGATGTGATCTATTCTGGAGAATGTTCCATGGGCACTAGAGAAGAATGTGTATTCTGTTGCTTTGGGATGGAGTGTTTTGAATATATCTGTGAAGTCCATTTGGTCCAGTGTGTCATTTAAAGTCTTTATTTCCTTGTTGATCTTTTGCTTAGATGATCTGTCCATTTCAGTGAGGGGGGTGTTAAAGTCCCCTACTATTATTGTATTGTTGTCAATGTGTTTTTTTGCTTTTGTTATTAATTAGCTTATATAATTGGCTGCTCCCATGTTAGGGGCATAGATATTTACAGTTGTTAGAGCTTCTTGTTGGATAGCCCATTTAAGTATGATATAGTGTCCTTCCTCATCTCTTATTATAGTCTTTGGTTTAAAATCTAATTAGACATCTAGACATAACTAGATAAGTGTTTCTAGCTAATATCAATGAGGTTACTGCCTATGTTTTCTTCTAGGGATTTTATGGCTTCAAGTCTCACATTTGGATCTTTAGTCCCTTTTAAGTTTATTTTTGTGTATGGGGCAATAAAGTGGTCTAGTTTGTATTCTTTTGCATGTAGCTGTCCAGTTCTCCTAACACCATTTTTTGAAGAGACTATCTTTTTCCCATTGTGTATTCTTGCCTCCTTTGTCATAGATTCATTGACCAAAAAACCATGGATAATTCATATCTAATTTTAAATCTTTAGGAGTAACAACTCCTAGGCTATTTTCAAAGTTTATGTATGACCTAATGCTTCCAAATCAAATTTAGCATCATTAGGAAATCAATTCTTAAACATTTCTATTTAATAAGCAATCTAAATTCAATGATCATCTTAAATATATCTGTTACTTCTCCTACCCCTTTCCTTATCATCATCACCACCATTTAAAACATAAAGTACACAAGCTGTAGAATAATTGGACTGTTTCCCTAAGCTATATACCATATGCCCATACTCTCATCTGGCTGTTTTTTTCTGCTTACTTCAGAGGAAAACTGTTGGTCTGCAAGCAATAGATGGACACTCCTCTACTAGTGGAAATGGAATTCCTCTATTAGACTTCATAAAAGGTCATGGAGTTTTATAAGACAAGCAAAGGGAAGATAGATTTGTGCAAGCTTCTTTGAGGCCAGAACAGATGGAATGCAGCTCTTTTTATACCAAGATAAAGTGGACCTTTGCCTCAGGCCTGGTGCTTTTAGAATGTTCAGCAATTCTTATGATTGGGAAAAAAGCAAATACATATTTCAACAGCTAGTTCTAAAAAGTAAGAGGCATAAAACAATGAAAACTATTTCCATGGGCACCATATAGAACTGTTATTTTAATCATCACTCTACATAATCACACATTTTTTTTAAAAATGTATTCTCTAAAAGTAGCCCTTAAATTGTAAGCTGTCCTTTTGTAATTTTCCTAATCCAATGTGCTCCTGTGGTCCACTTAAATCCAATTTTAGCTTATAAAAACATTGATTAATGTAAAAAAATATCTAGATTACAATATTGCATACTTGCGAAGCATAGCCCTAGAATATGATTAAGTATTATGATATAATGAAAGGGTATAATAATTTTACATATATTGCCACATGTTAAGGGTATCTTTGACTAGGATGGTGAAACATTATAAGTAGATGTTAATGCTTGATTATAAGTTAAGAGGAAGTCTTGAACATCATGCTGGTCCATAAATTTTCAAGATTTATAGCTCTCAAACATAAATTATGGTCCATGGAATTTTCAACATTTATCTCTAAAATATACTTAAATAACTCTTAGAACTACAGTCCATAGATGAAAATATAAACAAATATGATTATCCGTTTTAAGCTGCATACGTTAGTAGAAAATGATGTATACGTGTTCATACCAAACAGGAAGAGACAGAACAGGTCAAGTGCACAGGCTTTGACTAGCTCACCTAAGTTTGACTTCCAGCTGAACCACTAATCTTGGGCAAGCTACCTTGGATAAGCTACTCCCTACCTCATTTCCTCAATTGTACTGTGAATATTAAATAGTACTAACTTCAAAGTTTGTTCTAACAACAACAACAAAAAAGAGTTAATTGACTATTTTAAAGTTCTGAGAAAAATCCCTGACATATGTTAAACCCTCAATAAATGTCAGCTATTATTAGGCCACATAACTTTAGCAAAGACTCATTTTTCTATGTGCTCTAAATGAATCTGTTTATTACATAGTCTTACTATGATGATTATTGCTAACTGATTGCAAGTTAAGCACTGTGCTAAGCATCATACACTCACTCACACACACACACACACACACACACACACAAAATCTCATTTGATTTTTTTCACCATCTAAGGATTTATAAGTATTATTATAATGCCCATCATACCAAACAGGAATTGAGGCATAGAGTTGCTAAGTAACTTCTCCAAGATCACAGACTTTTTAAATAATGGGAAACAAAACAAAACAAAACAAATACTACCTTAAGAATCAACAAAACCTAGATTCTCAGTCACGATATATAATTTACTAACTGTATTACCTATAGAAAGCTAACTCTCTGGCTTATTTCCTCACCAGTAAAATGGGAGTAACGTTCTGTATCGCTGCCTGCTTCTCGAGTTAGTGGAGAGAATCAAATGATGTAATAATGATGAAAACATTCCATCAAGTGGAATAGGAATAACTGAATGTTCCTCAGCATGTGGTGTACAGGTCTCTTTAAAAGTGCTTCGGATTGCAATGTTCTTAGCCACCTCCTCAAGGAGCATAGAGCCTGGTTTTCCTTTGATGAACATTCCTGTCATTCCCTGCAGCTGAATCTGAAGAAAAGGAGGGTCTTAACATCTATAGTCATAGCTGATGTCTGAATGTGAATGGGCTTTTCTTCTCTGCCTGTGGTTGCTAGGCTGCCAGGAGATGTAGCTGCCTGTGGTTGCTACCCGCACATGGATAGATCTCATTTGAAATGCTAAATTCCAATAAATTTCTCTCTCTCTGGCCTAAAGATAAATTTGTTCTGCTTCTCAAAACTATTTAGGAGTTACCAAAACGGAGCTGCAGAGGTCCTAACGACCCAATTCATCTTATGTTACACAACCATCTGCTCAAAGTAAAGACTCTCAAGAGCATTTTGGTAATTGGGGCTTGAAAGACATAGATTCAGGGACTAAGGTTAAACTCTACCTCATGGTCTTATATCAGGAGCCATCAAGTCCTTTACAACATAGGCCTTGCTACTCATCCTTCCCCCATCTGCCCAGACCTCTGCTTGTCTCCCAGTGTTTTTACAAAACAGGAATCCCTTCTTTAAAGGACCCAAGGTTTATCAAACAAGTCTGAATCTACCCCCAAACTTTGATTCTGAGAATAATATATGCTTCAATTTGGCAAAACATGTTTTATAAAATTGCAATTGCTACCCTGATACCAATAATATGAAAGAAAAAATAGGCATATATTATTATGGCAAGTAATATGGAATCATAGCTATGGTTGTATTGCTTGCATTAGTTTAAAATGGGGAAAGTCTAAAATAAATATTTTTTATTTTAGTCATTAACTAAATTCAGTCATTAACACAAAATATATTAAAAGTTATCTTGGGGAGTCTTATCTAATTAGTGGGTATCTACTGCATGTTTCACATTCTGCTAAGAATGTGCTTATTTTTTAAAAATAATACATGATTTCTAGAGTTAAAGCACTTGGCTGTTTAACAGTAAGAGAGGACTTACACACTTTAAACATGAGAATAAGATAGAAATTGACAAAGTTATAATGAGGGAAAGAAAAAAGAATTATGGACTTAAAAAAGGTTTCTTAAAGAAAAGGGTATTAACCTGACCTCTGGCATTCATTCATGATAAAAATGTTTTGTAAACTAGAAATAGAAGGTAAATTTACTTTCTACCTTCAATCAGAAATGAGAAAAGGGTACCTGCTGTCACTATTTCTGTCCCACAACACTTTGAAGACCCTGGTTGGTATGATATTGCAAGAAAAAGAAATAAAAATGTAAGAATTAGAAACAAAAAATGAAGCTCTAATGACTCACTAATATGCTTGTCTTCAAGAAAATAAAAAATAAAGTCCATATAAATCATTACAATTAAGTTCAACAAATTTGCTGGTTATCATCTTATAATACAAAAGTCTTATTTCTATATAAGAGAAACAAATATTAAATATAATTTTATAAATTAAGTGTAATTTAAAAAAATTCACAAAAGCCTCAAAAGTATTAAATGTCAAAAAATAAACCTCATGGAAGATATGCAAGATCTCTACATGGAAAACATAAAGCATTTCTGAGAGTAATTAAGAGAGACTTAAATAAATGAACAAATATTCCATGCTCATGGGTTGGAAGACAAAATTATAAGGTTTTCTATTTTTCTCTCATTGACCTATGATTTAAGTGCAGAGAGGGTGTGAAGCAACGGAAAACTTCATAAACTGCTAATAGGAGTGTGCATTAGTAAAATCACTTGCTTTCAAATTATTTGTAATTCAGAAGTAAACCTGGTTGATAGATGGGCAGTATTTTAAAATTTTTAAAATATAGAAGCTTGTTTTAGAACCACCTGTCCTCCTAAAATACAGAACCGTAGCTCCACTCATGATGTGCTTCACAGTTATGAGGTGGTAGGTCATCTGGTAATATTTTACGTTAACTAATTCTTCTGTTATCTGCCCAGTGACTAAAAATAGAGGCAAACCAGGAAGGATGGCAAAATGATGATGGTGAAAGGGGGGTAAATATAACTAGGTATGTAGAAAAAAGGTAAATTTAAAAATTTTATGTCATAATTAAACACTAAAGCTTTATTAATTTTCAGGCTTATTTTTTAAACACCATTATGGACTTATGACTTTCAATATATTTTTCAGCTTGGCCATCCAACTGGCCTCACTGGCAGTACATTCAACCTATTTACTCCCAAATGTGATTTGTACTTTAATGTTCAGATCTGGGACTCACTACAGAAAAAGGCAGGGAAATATGAAGATAGGATATCTTCTTGTTTCCAGAAGCAGGTATTTCAAAAATGCCCATGGTGGTGCTAAAAGAACAATGGAGCCAAATAAAAGGGCTACTATTGGCCATGTTCTGATATACTGAAGATCAAAAAAAAAAAAAAGAAAGAAAAATGATAGTTGATTACAATGGTTCTTAACCAGTGACAATTTTGTTCCCTAGGAAATATTTGAATTGTCTGAAGACATTCTTGGTTGTCACAACTGGGGGAAGTGTTTCTGGCATCTAATGGGTAGAAGCAGGGGTACTGCTAAGCATCCCACAATACACAGAACAGCTCCCCACAAAAAAAGGAATTTACAATTTAAAATCTCCGTAGTACTTAGATTGAGGAATGCTGATCAATTGAAACAAACTCAGTTCATAAACATATTCCAAATAGGGGAAAACTACATAAATGTAAAGTAAGTTTGTTGCATGCAAAAGAAGAGTAAAGTTAATACATGTTTTAAAATTGCTGTTAATGTTTGACTGGACTTGTCACCAGCTAGACCACAAGACCTGACATTTGCTGCCCACCTGCTTGTACTCACTAACCTTTGTCTTACATTTTCCCTTAAGCTCTTCTTTCTGGCTTACCTCTTAACTCAGGCAAATGAAACTCGAAACCACCCCTCATGTGATGGTGACTGCTCTGTCAAGACCTCCCGCTGGTCCAGACCAACCAGACCTTTTGAGCTAAACCCCCTACCCCCACTCAGCCTGCACAGATGGACCATGGAGTGATCCCTGGAATGACCAACAACTACCTTTACTCATTATACTAACATCTCCACCCAAAGGGGAGCCTCAGCCTCATTTACATAACATACAATGTATATATAAGCATTTTTCTTTAAAGTGCAACCTTATGCCTGCCTCTACATAAGATGAGAAGTCTTCCCTATCTAAATATTCATCCTAACCCTAAACAAAAGGAACCCATTCACCCTCTGTCTCGGCATTCTTGGTTTTGGAAGCCATTCCCCATAACCTCCTTATTTGCTGCAAGTTAATTTTTTTTTTCACCCAGCATGGAGCCCAACATGGGGCTTAAACTCATGACCCTGAGATCAAGAACTGAGCTAAGATCAAGAGTCAGACACTTAATCGAGTCACCCAGGTGCCCCACTTATTTGCTGCAAATAAAAGTTTTCTTTGTGCAACAAGTCACAGCCTGGTGTGTTTTCTGACTCACCAAGGAGCAAACTCATGTTGGTTCAGTAGCAGATTGATGTATATGAGTGTGTTGATCTCGAGGTTTTATTTGTTTTTATTATGTATATGTGTGATAATAGATATTTATGGCTAACTATGTGATGGGGAATGGTAGACAGGAAGAATCATGAGTGAGCCAGCTGAACCAGAAAACCAAGAACTGTATTATAAACAAGAAGAGTGGTCAGCCAAAATGGCCTTACCAAATAATCAGGTAGAAATAGGTCTTAATGTTGGATTGCAGGACAGGAGTGCAATCAAATGTCCATTAGAGGAAGTGGACAGTGAAGACTCAGCTGTCCAGGAAGGAAATCTCTGTATGGTTCTACTAATTTTAATGAGGTACTAATAAGATATAGTGAAGTAGATAACTACATGTGGTATCTGTAGCCAAAACTTGATGGAAAAGGGAACAAAAAGGGGAAGGTGCAAGAAAAGGAATCAGTTTACAAGGTCTGTGAAATAGCACATGAACCTGTACTAAAGAAGGAACCACACCAACTACTGTAGACTTGGAATTGAATCCCCCTGAGGTAAAAGCAGGTCTTGTTTTCAGACCAAGAATCAACTAGTTAATAAATCAGAACCTGATATCTTGGCTTGAAAGAATATTATTTGGGGAATATTATTTGTAAAGATTATGCATCTAAGTGTATGAATGAAAACGCTAATTTTGTAAACCCATAAATCCAGAGTATCAATGTCTTTGTAGTGATTGAAGTGTCAGTGTAACAGTAAGATTTGTAATCATTGAGCTATTTTGTGAATATTGGATTTATTTTAAGAGGTTGAAGCATTTTAAAGATCTCTTACAATTAGAGTCTTATTTTTATTGACATTCAGGGCTTGTCTGGGTTTTAATCAACTTTTATTTAATTTTTTATTTGTTTAAAGATTTATTTATTTATTTGAGAGAGAGAGAGTGCGTGCGTGCAAGAGCAAATGAGCGGTAAGGGGCAGAGGGAGAGAGAGTCCCAAGCAGACTCCGTGCTGAGCATGCCACACAGGTGCCCCAAATCAACTTTTAAATGGTCAGAATACTGGATTTATAAATGTGTATTTTTATTTACTAGAAATGTAAGTAGTATATAAATGTATAAGAAATTTGCCTTAAGTATTTGTAAGATTAATAAATTGAGTGATAAAAAGCAAAAGAGGTTAAGTGTTCCTTTGTACCCACAATAGTCTCCCAAGACTTACTGATGAGAAATGGCAATAAGGAATAGCGCTGGTATGAGCAAACCATGGCCCACAAGCCAAATCTTGCCTGCCGCCTGTATATGTAAATGCTTATCACCTTTTTATTTATTATTTATTTTTTTAATTTAATTTTATTATGTTAATCACCACACATTACATCATTAGTTTTTGATGCAATGTTCCATGATTCATTGTTTGCGTATAACACCCAGTGTTCCATTCAATATGTGCCCTCTTTAATACCCATCACCAGGCTAACCCATCCCCCCACCCCCCCCCCACTAGAACCCTCAGTTTTTATCTCAGAGTCCATAGTCTCCCATGGTTTGTCTCTCCTTCCGATTCCCCCCCTTCATTTTTCCCTTCCTACTATCTTCTTCTTTTTTTTTTTTTTTAACATATAATGTATTATTTGTTTCAGAGGTACAGGTCTGTGACTCATCAGTCTTACACAATATCACCTTCTTAAATAGTTGAAAAAAATCAAAAGAAGAATGTATTTTGTAACATGTAAATTATATGACAACCAAATTTCAGTGACCATGTTTATTCATTGTGCTATTAGAACCCGGCCACATCCATTCATTTACATATCGTCTGTTTTTGTAGTACAGTGGCAGATTAGCTAGTTGTGACAGAAACTGTATGCAGACAATGCTTAAAATACTTACAATATGGCCCTTTACAGAAAGTTTGTCAGTGCTTGGGATAGCAGTTGTAAGCCTGGGCTTCAGGACAAGACAGACTAGGTTTAAATGTCAAGTTGGCCTCTACTAGTCATGACTCTGGCGAGTTTCTTAAACTTTGAGAACCCCAGTGTCTCCATCTGTGAAATGGAGCCAATTTTAGTAACTACTTTATAGAGAAGCTGTGAAAGGTAAATACATAATATGTGTAGGCACCTAAAAGAGCTCCTGGAAATAGAGGGTCCTTAACAAAGGTTTTTTTTTTTTTAACACTAACTGGTACTGGGCTTCCTGACCACTACGTTTGGAGTGATCATGGAGGACTGAATATGCTATTAACTTGGGAATGTGCAATTTTAAAAGTTGCACATTTATTTACAATCACAATTTAAAACTCGCATACCTTCTAAATGTCAGACCCCTGATGCAAAGCCAGTTGAACATTCCTTGAACTTGCCCTGGGTCACAAAGAGTTGGTAGCCAAGGGGAGAAGCAGTGTGTGGTGGAACCGCATGGGCTTTGGAACCACGCAGGTTTCAGATGAATTATAATTCTTCCCCTGGCAATGCGGCTTATAGCAGTTCAATATGCCTTTATGAGCATTGCTTTCCTCATCTACATAAACTATATATCAGCATCACAAATGCAAATACAGGTGCTTGGACCTGCTGAATCTCAAGAGATGAGATCCAGATGTTCACAATTTTAAAAATGCTAAATGTGCTTTTGGCGCACATGCAGGCAGGATTGAGAATCACAAAACAAAAATGTTTACGGGAAGTCTAAATGAGCTAATGAGTGTCAAACTCCGAGCAGAGGACCTGAGACAACTGTCTTCCAAAACCCAGCACATGCTAACATTCTGAACATCATCCATTCAGGGATAATGGAAAACTTGAAGCTGGGCTTGTTGTCTTCATCCCAAGAAATGAGGAAGGATCGTTTCTGTGCAGTAACAACAGGTGATAAACAGACCTTACATCCAGCTGTCCCCCAAACTTTGGGGGGAAAATACCTCGTTCCAACAGTCAGAATTCCCTCAAACTCTCCATATTGGAAAACAAGACTGTTTCCAGAATCTTACAAAATCCTGTTAACGATTGATAGCGTCAAAAAACACATTCTCTAAGGGTGATATTTCTATCAAAATTAGACCCTTTCTCCTTACACACCATTGTGAGCTTATTAACACTTTAAAATCACTGGAAAACCTGTAAGGCAGTGTTTACATAGTCCTGCTGTACTCTGAATGGTTCAGCATCAATACAAAGTCTCATTAACCTTATCACTTTCTAGTCCTTGAGCACAATGGGCTACGTCAGGAGCTGCCACTGTCTGTGTGCGCTCTAATGCATAAACTTAATGGGCTTGCAGAACAAGACTTCCAGCAGCGCCACGAGCTATTCAGAGGTACTTTTCAGCTAGCAAATATGTTATTTTGAACCACCCAGCCATTATTGGAATGTATGGAGCCCTTAATTTTGGTTTAATGGTGTTTTTGTAAGGGAGACTTCAATGAAACTTAGACCATATTTTAAAAGTCCAAGAAAAATAAAAAGGGCTCTCCTTGCCACATAGTCCTAGTGATATTAAACAATGCCATATGATGAGTCCTCACCTTCTTCTCAGCTGCTACCTAACTGGTTTTGAAAGATAAATTCACCTTATGGATTCAACTGTGCAAAGTGTAAGGAAACTTCCAAAATAAACTAAATTCCCTTGGAATGATTGTAAGATAAAGAAAACATCTTTAACTGGACTTAATTGCCAGAGATGTCTAAAATTTCCTTGTGAGGATCGGAAAAAAAGGAAATTAGAATATTGAACAAAGTATCTTTGTACCTGAGAGCCACGAAACCACTACCACCATCCCCATCCCCACCACATCCCATAAATATAAAGTTCATTGGTCTAGTACGTCATACTTAAGAGATGTTTAACATACAGGCAAGCTTTGTGAATAGCTTTGTGAAATGATGTAATCAAAATTTAGTTAGGAAACCAATCTTGTAGTTAGAATGAGAAAGAAAGAAAGAAAGAAAGAAAGAAAGAAAGAAAGAAAGAAAGA
>NW_022589717.1:33040935-33181663 GCF_004348235.1 Phoca vitulina
AAAAAAGAAAGGCACCTGGGTGGCTCAGTTGGTTAAGCATCTGCCTCCAGCTCAGGTCATGATCCTGGGGTCCTAGGATCCAGCCCCACATTGGGCTCCCTGCTCAGCAGGAGCCTGCTTCTCCTTTCCCTCTACCTGCTTGTGCTCTCTCTCCCTCTCTGTCAAATAAATAAATAAAATATTTTTTTAAATAAAATAAATTAAAATTAAAATTAAAAAAAGAAGGAAGAAAAATTTAGAAATCTATAGCATGAGAAAAGATATCCATTTTATGCTATTTGTTCTATTAGTGGGTACCACTGCCATTCTACATACAAAGAATTCTCATTTGTAGAAAATGCCATAATACATTTCGTTCAGTGGAATCAGACTTGGTATAGTCTCAAAGAGCCGGGCCAAGGAAGAGTAAATCAGGGAAAATCTTATGCTGGTTAGTCAGTATAGTATGCTTTCTTGTTGATAATTTGGGGCAAAAATCTAAGAATCTTTGCATCATCAAGTAGTATTTTTATTATTCACTAAATTATAAAATAAAAAATGACTTTGGTGGTCACCTAATTGAGCTCTAGCCACCCTCTCCCCCCACACATTGATTATATACCACACACACACTGACTATACCTTTTTACTTTAACCCTGTCTGTGGGTGATACTTCAAGGTGAATAATTTAAAGACAGTTTTCTGGACTTTTCTCTCTTTGACTTTCACCATAGCCAATCACCCTTTATGTGTCGTATGAATTCCACTTTCTTTCCATTTCTAACACCCAAATGCAAACTCTTATTCCTTCTTACCTAAGTTATTGAAATACTTAATATGTCTCTTGCTATAATCTCTGCTGTACAGTACTCCTTAGTCAACATCAAAACCTTGTCTTTCTAAAATGGAACTTTGATCCTAGGGCTGGGATATTCTCTGTTTGTCCCTTTCCATTCATTTTATACATTCTATACTCTTCTCTGTGCCTGAGACGTTAACCTCTGCAGACTGCATCAACCAGGAATCAAGTTCTCTGGTTTTTCTTTGAGTTTGCCAACGGGAGTTACCAACAGGAGGTTAGCAAGTAGTAGGACAAAGAGGTAAATAAATATACCTTTTATCCTGGTCACCACACTGCTAGGCTGTGGTTTTGTGGTAGCTATATATCTCCAAGGTAAGGACACATTCCTATAAGATGGCAGTCTCTGATATCTTCAGCTTCTTCAAATTCAGGCAATCACTTTCTCCTCCTATGTCTCCAAGTCTAATGTTTCGAGCCCCACAGCGATTTTCCCTTAATCTTGCCCACAGTTTTCCAAATAGTCTCTTCATTCAACTCTCTTCAATTATCCCTTCAATTGTTACCTAATATGATTCTGACTGCTATAATTACGCTACTTCCCGAACAGATACTTTCAAATGCTTTCTTATGTCTCTAATATAAATTCCACTTTCCCATATCTGATTGTTAACCCCACTAAATTTAGCCCTAATCTATCAGACTTGATGATCTTCAATTGTTCAGTTACACGAGCACTACTCTCTAGTCAGATTACATCACTTACTCTTCCTCACATATCACCTGTGTTCCCAAATCCATTCCTTGATAAAGAGAAATGATCTGGCTTGACTGATCAGCCTCTTTTTCTCTGAGATCTGTTTTCCGTGTCCCCTATTACACTATTAGCAGGTATATTTCTGCTATATGACCTTCCTCTTTATCCATAAAAGATTGGGCCACGCATACATAAAAGATTCAAGTTCTCAGGAATGTGGATTTCTGAACAAAATCATTGGGAGAAGATTCTGTGGGTAATGGAGTATCAGTAACAGGATTGTGGTAAAAGAAGGTCCACAATCACCCACCCTGGGCCCCATCCTTGAGGTTTGTTTGAAAAACTCTTCCTTGATTTGAATGAGACACTAGACTATCTTCTCTAATAAATTTTCTTATGCTAGCTCAATTTGATTTCTTTAACTGTAAAGCAAAGGAACCATCACTAACACACTAAGATTCAACATTTCTTTTCTCTTGGCATAGTAGCATGCCTCACTTCATGTATATAAAACAATGGTCCCCAAAATAAGTTGTGAGCACCAGAGATGACTAATTAGTGTGGAAAAAAAAATACTAGAATATCTATTTTCTATCAAAACAACTTTAAATGATTTAAAAACCAACCTATATTAATATTCAATATACAGATTAACATTTGTGCCCTCACTCAGCCTGTAAGTCAGCAGGTGAGGTGTTCTACACATGCAGGGATGAGAAGGGAAAAGTGGCAGTTTTATAAGGTGGATAAGTTGACAGTGGTATTATCTCTTCTTTATTTACTTTTAGCAAAAGTTAAATTATAATAGTTTATGTGTGCCCTGTTAGACTGGTTTAAATGCTTATTTAAATGCTGGAGTTTTTACAACACAATGACCTGAGAAGGAAAGTGACTCTGATTTATTTGTGTAACATTAAGAGGATCACTGTTTATGTCATGGCAAAGTACTTTAAAGACTTGTCAAGCTTAAAGATAAATAAAGCATTTTTCTTTTAAAAAGATAACTGTTCCATATATTGAATTTTTGATAAAAATTGCTATCTGTAGTGTGCTATCTAGCAGATATTTTTTTAAAAATTTAACCTTCACTGTACCCTTAAGATAAAAATGATATTTTAATAACAAATGAGAGTAACTCCATTTTGAAAGGAACTCCTTTGAATTTGGGTATTTGTTAAAGTTTCTCCCAGTGTGAGATTTTATTATAAAAATATGTCACTTACATAGACGTTAGTATTTGTACATTAAAACATAGAAACAGAAATTTCAAATCAGTTTCAGATTCTCCAAATAGATAGTATTATTAAGCTTCGAGCCATTTGCTTAAGATTTAAAACGCAGCAGCTTCCAAACAACTCCAGAATAACCTATCTGCATCAGTTAGGATATAAAATTAAGAGCTAAATTTCAATTAAACACTTTTCATAATTAGAATAGAAAAATGTGTATCATAATTATCAAATATTGCCAATTATTAACCTCTCCAGGTAAATCTCTATATATTTCTCAGCTATAACATCTATCCCTTTAAAATCAAATATTGTAATATACTTAATTTAGAACCAAAACTTTAAAATATTCAAAAACACAGGATTAAAATTCATTTTTCAATATACTGAAGCATTTTCAATAATATTTAATAAAAGCAAAGAAGTTTGGGTATGACTAATAAAAATAAATGTAATAATTTAAAATGTCATTTATATCTTATACTTAATTTTTCTCACATATATACTGTATAATATATAAATATATTACTACAGTAATACATGTATCTGATTTATAGGAAATTATGTAACTATATAATATAGCTTATTATATGTATAATGTATATTATATATTATTTCTGTAGTATTTATATAGCATATTTATGCAATAAATATGAAAATGTATTTATAATTTACATATAGTATATGTTGTAAATAGATATGCATTCATTATTCTGTAAATAAATTATATATATATGCTTATCTATACTTACAGGTGTTCATTTTTTTTTTCACTCTTAGGAAATGGGATCAAAATATTTCAGACATATAAGCTTCAGTGATGGAGAACTAAAGACAAACAGAAGTGGCCCTAAGTTGATGATTTTTGTATCTGTGCTTGGGGTTTTATTTTTATATTTTCTCTATTTTGGGGTATTTTTGAAATTTCCTGTTGAATAGCTTCTGAAAGCAAGACATTCCTACAATTATAACTGTAATAAGTTAAACTTGTAAATGGACAAATAATTTATAGATTTCTCAAATAAGGGAGAAAAATACTTTGGGGGATCAGATCCAAATCAAGTCTGTCCTCTACCAAGAAAACTTTCTGAACCAAGGTTTCTCTTTTCACTGAATTCCTCTCAAAGCTTGTGTAATTACTCTTAATTTCATATTTATGAATTTTCATATTTTTGTAAACATTTATGTTGTCAATTTTATTACAGTTGACCCTTGAACAATGGAGTTTAGGGCTTCTGATCCCCATGCAGTTGAAAATCAATGTATAACTTCTGTCTCCACCAAAACTTAACTACTAATAATCTACTGTTGACTGGAAACTTTACCAATAACATAAACATATATTTTGTATGTTATATGTATTACACACTATATTCTTACAATAAAGTAAGATAGAAAAAGTGAAATGTTATTAAGAAACTCATCAGGAAGAGAAAATACATGTATAGTACTACATTATATATATACATATATAAAATCCACGTATAAGTAGACCCACACAGTTCAAACCCATGTTGTTCAAGGATCAACTGTATTTTGCTAGTTCCTTGGAAGCAATCATTGTGTTTCATGGTCGTATATATTTACCTTTTGGTCTTCTCTTCTGTCCTTATTTTCACTTGACCCAAAGAGATCCTGGTTAAATCCAACTCTTAACCTTGAAAAAAGCTGGGATGAACTTGTCACCCAGCTGGTCAACCTTGCTTTAAATTCAAGGTCACTGATCTCAAATAGATTACAGTATATTTCCATGCTCTTTTCATCTTCCTATGTTTCCTCATGACTATGTTGCGTCTTCTTTTTCTTCAGATTTCCAAAACCTCTTTGGTTATTCTTACAGCAGATGATCTTGCCTTCTGAAGCAATCAGAAGAAAACTTCAAGAAAAAAAAAATCTAATAAATGCACCAACACACGTCCCTGCATCTATGACCTCCTTTGCTCCTGTAACCTAGGTCAGTGCTTTACCTGAGCTAGATCACACTTTGTCTCACCTGCTCAGACTTAGCTTTCATAATGGCCCCTTCTCTCTCCTCCATCATCATCATTTCCTTCTTGGGCTTTCTCTTCATTAGCATACAGGCCACACTTTCATTTCTCTCACCTTAAAAAGTGAGTCCACACTGCCCTCCAACTTCTCCCTTTTACTTTCTCAGGTTTCAAAGGAAGCCTGATATTTGTTTATATGTATAAAAAATATTTGTCTATATCTGCTGACTCCATTCCCTTTGACACACCCAATCAGGCTTTTACCTCTACTTCTACTACAAAACTCTTATCAACATCATCAATGATCATTTGATTGCCAAAATCAATGTTCAATTCTCCAGACATCATTTTCCTTGATCTATAAGCAACTTTGTCAGAGTTGATTACTCTATCCTCCTGAAGCTCTTTTTGTACTTCCCAGAAGATACACTCTCTGGTTTTCCTCCTTTCTCTTGGTTGTGTTTTCTTTTTCTTGTCTGTTTGTCATTACTTACCTGGCTGTTAAACATTGGAGTCCCTTAGGATTCTCTCTTCTGTTTTCTACATATATGTAGTAGCTTGGTGATATCATCCATTAAACATTTGTATTTTAATATATTTATTATATATAATATACACAATTTAACATATTAACATATTATATTTATTATATACATACCTTGCTCTCCCTTCAGTCTCTCTCTCTCTATATATATATACATATATACATATACATGAGAGAACAGCTTCTGTAATCCCACTACCCTAATAATCACTGTTTATAATTTTTGCAGTATTTCAAGTCTTTTTTCAAAAAAAATAGTATTGTTTTTATTGTATAGAAATAAAATTTATAATGTAATAAGTATAAAAATAGAGAAAATGTTCAGAAGTTAAAATCATCTAAATACTGAAGAAGGAATAAAGAAGGAAAAGGAGGAAGAGAAGGAGGACAAGGAGGAGGAAGAGGAGGAGGAAAAAGCAGGGGAAAAAGCAGCATACTCTTAAAGCATAAAAGCTTGTCTCTAGTCCCAATATCTCTCCTCAGACTCTAATATCCAACTGCCTAGTCACCTTCTCTACCTGGGTGTCAGTTCAGTATCTTAAACTTTACACATCTAAAACTGAGCTCCTCTTAATCTCCCCAAACCTGCTGCTCTGACAAGCTTCTGCACCTGAATAACTCTACTCTTCTACGTGATCAGAACAAAAATCTTAGTCTCTTCCTTTCCAGGGTCTTAAGTCTTTCTCCAAAGAGCATCTAAAGTGATCCTGATGAAAACTGTCAAATTATGTTATACCCTTGGCCAAAATTTCTCAGTGGCTTTCCCATATTTTATAATTATACAATAGGTTTTAACTATAAATGTCTGTGGGAAAACCAGAGAATTAAAAAGCTTCTCTTTGTGCCACTGCCATGTTATATGAAGATACAGTCCAATAGTATAAATTCATATAAATGTAGATAGTAATCTGTTATAGATGATTTTGATTCTCACCAGATATACTCATTTTCCCACTGACTATCTATTCCCACTCTCTGAAGTAATAATATCAGAGAGTCATCCTATGAATACATAAAACACATCAAATATGGAACACTGAGTTGATTCACATATTATCAGCCCAGTTTGGTCATTAAAAGTATTTAAATATATAACTGCTAAGATTGGCAGTTTTTATTGACTTAATTAGATCAACTATCACTATATTTATGTGTCACAGAAGTATATCATCAAAATATTAATTTGATTGAACATAAATAACGTCAATATATATCCAGAATGCAACATCTGCTCACCACTTGCACTATTTCTGCCATGATCCACGCCACCATCATCTATCATCAGAATTATTGCAATGACCTCTCACTCTCTACTTGCTTCTACTCTTGCCCACCTTTCAGTCTATCCTCTGCAGAGCAACTGAAATGATTCTGTTGAGAGCTGTCAGATCATGCGTGTTAAAACCCTGGCCCAAATCTCTCAGTGTTGTTTGTTTGTTTTTTTCTTTTTTCTTTTTCTCAGTTTCTGTTAAACTCCACAAATCACTTTTTATGGGAACTTTTTCAGGATGTCTTTCCACAATATGTAACATTTTGTCATAAGGAATCTCCCCTGAAAAATCATCCGTAAAAGTAACATCCTGCCCACTAGACCCATCCCAACATTTACCTCTGGGCTTGTAATATACACTCCAGCCACTAGAGGCACACTTCTCAGCAACGGAACAGGACTTTTCCCAGAGGACCAATAGTAACAGTCACATAATTCTTAAAATCCTGCTCCTTGGAAATTCCAGCAATTAGAACAAAGTCACACAAGCCACACCCATACTTAATAAAAAGCACTGGCATTTCATTAGCCAGATGCTTCAGAGTACCACCCTTCTCTTGCAGAAATTCCACCACTGACTCCTGATCTGCTCTCTTAGGATTACGAGGTATTCGAAACTCTTCAAAGAAATATCCATCTTCAGAACAGTACTTCTTATTATCTTCATCTCTACCTCTCACTGGCTCAGAGTGAGCCAAATTCTTTTCCATGGCTTACAAAGCACTTTCCCATCTGGCTGCCCATTAACTCTCTGATCTCATCTCCTATGGCTCTTGTTACTTCTTCTGCTCCAGGCATACTGGCCTTGCTTTTCCTGGTCCATGTCTGGCTTGCTTGCTCCTGCCTCAGAGCCTTTGCACTTGCTGTTTCCTCTGCCTGGAATACAATCCTCCATGTAAACACATATACAGTGGGTTTTTTTTTTTTTTTTTTTTTAAAGATTTTTATTTATTTGACAGAGAGAGAGCACGAGTGGGGGGAGGAGCAGAGGGAGAAACAGACTCCCTGCTGAGCAGGGAGCCCAATGTGGGGCTTGGTCCCAGGATCCCCAAGACCATGACCTGAGCTGAAGGCAGACACTTAACTGACTGAGCCACCCAGGCATGGCCACATATGCATTCTTTAGCTGTCTTCCCTGTTTTTATTTTTCTCCATTGCACTTAGTACCACTCAATACACTATATATCTAAGTATTTGCCTTTTTTTGTCTGTGTTCTTCTACTGAAACATAGGATCCATGAGGACAGATATTATTTTATTTCTGAATAGAAAACTTTTTATATCTAATGATGGTTTGCAGGATCAGACTATTCAAGGAAGAACACATTAAGCCTCACATGTATTATTTACAAATGCTACATGAAAATTGTAAAAACGAATGAGTTATCCCTCTTGTATGCTCTTATGACCCTGTTCATGCCTCTCTTAATATATCCAGGACATTCATTATAGTAGTGCTCTTCGTGTTTATCTTTCTTGCTGCAGTAAGAAGGGTATGTGCTATGGTGAGTGCTGTGAATTGTGTAGGACTGTTGAATCACAAACCTGTACCTCTGAAACAAATAATACATTATATGTTAAAAAAAAAAAAAAGAAGATAGTAGGAAGGGAAAATTGAAGGGGGGCGGATCAGAAGGGGAGATGAACCATGAGAGACTATGGACTCTGAGAAACAAACTGAGGGTTCTAGAGGGGAGGGCGTTGGGGGGATGGGTTAGCCTGGTGATGGGTATTAAAGAGGGCACATACTGAATGGAGCCCTGGGTGTTATATGCAAACAATGAATTATGGAACACTACATCAAAAACTAGTGATGTAATGTATGGTGATTAACATAACATAATTAAAAAAAAAGAGAAAAAAATGTTATTTCCCACCAAAAAAAAAAAAAAAAGAAGAAGCCTCTTAGTATAAAAACATGCTGTATTCACATTTCTGTGGCCAGATCCCGGCATAGAATTTGATATTCAATAAGCAAGATGTAATGAGTGTTTGATCATTCTTTTGTGATTTTATTTATTTATTCGTTTACTTATTTATATTTACATTTGTTGGAGAAAGCAGGCATTAAAAAATGTTAAAAGCTCCTCGCCACTATGCAGTATAGGAAACCTGAATGAAATCAAGCTCATGGCGTTGTGTTAATTACACAGTCCACTGGATGAAAAGATCCTTTCTGTTCTTTTTTCCCTTGTGTCCTTATGACTGTTATTGACAATTTCCCTATCTCACTGTTACTCCTTCAGTGGCCTTTTCTGAATTCATTTCAATTCTCAGATCCAAAGATACATAGAAAAGAGACATGCAGATAGGAATAAAATGGAAAAGCAGAACAGGGGTGAAGAAAAGAGAGGTAATGGAAGAGGAGTCCAGGGCAGAGGAGGGAGCAGGAAATTCTAGGTCTGTGGGGCATTTGCATAGGCATTTGCATCATACAACTTTGCCGCAGCAAGAAAGTCAGTAAGAAGTAAACTTTGGAAGGTGATCCCATTCAAACTGAGGTGCCAGGGAAAGAATGGAAGGGAAGAGTGCCATAAGGAAGAGGTATACTATAGAGTAGAAGAGATGAATTCACCCATTACAGGTTTCACAACATCTAAAATGCTAAGAGGTGTAAATTTGGTGTATGTTTCTCAAAGCTTCAGTAACTGAATGATGATGGTTTAAATAAAACTGTCACCATTGTTGTTTTTTCTTTCTTTTTTGCATGCTAATTAGCTTTGTTTTTGAAAGACTATGCTTTTAAATGTCTGCTTTCTCTAAAAGCTAAGCTAAAACTTTTCTTTGATTGCTGCTTTGTTTGGGAAGGAGTTCAAGGGACACCAGAAGATTGTTTTAAAAAGTGATTTTATTCATTAGTATTGTATTTGCCTTATTTTGACTTATAAAACTTTTTCACGTTAAACATTTAGCCAGTGACCTTGAAATAAGGCTAAACTCCAACTCAAATGTCAGCAGAAAGAAATGCCAGCTTTTATGAAAATTTTGCTTATGAATTTTAAATGTGAGGATAATGTCTTTTCGTTTTTAAAAATATTCTATTCTCTTTCACCTTTATTATTACTATAACCTTTAATATTTCAGAGAAAGATTTTTCAGTTGTTTGAATTAGTCAAATTCAGACAGAGGGAGCTTATGAATATTGATCATTAAAATTTTATCATTTGCCAATACTAAAGTAATTTCTAGAACTAATTCCATGACATTTAACAAAACTTCCAGGGGTATTCTCTAGGTTCTTTTATCATATGTTTTCTTTTGGAATTATTTTTAAATATTGTTTTATTAATATGGTCTATACATAATGAATTTAGATTGCGAGCAAGTCTGAAAAAAAAATTAAATTAGTGGGTGTGGAATAGAAAAAAGAAATTTAATCACAGTATTTTTACAGAGTTGTGAAATAAAGGTGTGTAGTCACAAGCTTCTTTCTTCCTATTCAATTAACTTTTTTTTTTTTTTTTTTTTTAGAGAGGAGGTCAGGGAGGGACAGAGGGAGAGAGAGAATTTTAAGCAGGCTCCATGCCCAGCACGGAGCCCAACATAGTGCTGGATCTCATGAGTCTTAGATCATGACCAGAGTCGAAATCAAGAGTTGGACACAACCGACTGAGCCACACGGGCCCCCATGAATTAGAATTTATTATAATTAATGATTTATAGTTTTTCTTTTGCTTCCACTATAAAAATGACGCCGCATGCTACATTTTTCCAAATGCCTTTCTCTGTCCCAGCTAAAATATGAATTGTAGAGGAGTACTATGCTAATTGTTAAGTGTTTAAAACTAATAGCTTCTATTCTTTTCCATTAGCCACCAGGGAATACTTAGAACTACTATTGTTTTTCAAATATATTACAGAATTTTATTATAATGTTAAAGAAACTGAAAGCATCAAAAAATCTTCAAGCAGAGCTTGACTATAATAAAACTAACACTGGGTGTTTATAAGTGTCAAACACTATGCTAAGTCTTTTACATGCCTTATCTTATCTAAATATTACAATAATTCTATGAAATAAGTACCATAGGATAGAATAAACATTGAGACTTAGAGAGCTTCACCTGTCACATAGGTGTTGATCTGTTGATCTGGGATTTGAACTCAAGTTCGTCTGACTCCAGCAGCCAAGCTTTTGCCCAGTGTGGTGGATGGTATTGTCTGTTCAAAACACCTGCTGCTCTTCTTAGAGGTCCCCTTGTTATGGAGGACTAGACATATGGTCCCCAACATATGATTTGACTTACAATTTTTCAAATTTACAATGATGCAAAACAAAACACATTCAGTAGAAAGCATAGTTTGAATTTTGATCTTTTCTAGGCTATCGATAAGCAGTGGGATATTCTATTATGATGCTGAGTGGTGGCGGTGAGCCTGGCTCCCAGTCAGCCACACAATCAGGAGGGTAAACAACCATTATACCTACAATTCTATATCCATACAACCATTTTGTTTATCACTTTCTGTACGGTATTCAATAAATAACCTGAGATATTCAACATTTTATTATAAAATAAGCTTTGTTAGATGATTTCACCCAACTATAGGCTCATGTCAGTGTTCTGAGCACATTTCAGGAAGACTAGGCTAATTTATGATGTTTGGTAAGTTAGATGTATTAAATGCATTTTTGACTTAATGATATTTCCAACTTATAGTGGGTTTATTGGGACATAACCCCATCCTAAGTCAAGGACTATCTGTACCTTTCCACCTCATTGACCTTAGGCTTTGGTAAATGGATGATGGAAATTGACATGTGCCATTTCCAAACAGAAGATTTACAAGCCATCACATCGTTCTCCACCTTGTTAGTTTCCCCTTTCCCTTGAGCTTGACAGTGTCCCCAGTGGGGCTGATCCTACAGTCTAGGTCTCAGGTGATGGTGACTATGAACAAGGCCCTGAACAGTGATAAACACACAACTGAGTGTTCAATGTTCTGTGTCAATGAGACCTACAAGTCATTTTTTGTTATAGCACAAATGAGTCTAGCTTGACTGATACATTATTCAGTCTATGCCTCTATTTGCTTATTCTATGTAGAGAAATTTATTTGTAATGCAATTTTTTTCTTTACTGCAAATAAACTAGAACAAATCAAAATCTCCTTCCTTGCAAAACATTCTGAATACATCATAAAGTCCTTTGGTAAACTCTGTAAACATACAACATAACTAAATTATGAGGGCATGAGAATTCTAAAATGCCCACTCTGGTTGGATGTTGCACAGAGTGCATATCACATAGAGGAGCAAATACTTTCCAGAGATTATTTTCCATTATCTACTGTTAATAATACATCTCTTTTTACTGGCTCAACCATTTAAACTTGTCTGCAAGCACATTTTAAAACAGATTCTGTTGACAGGTGCAGTTCCAAAGACTGCTTCATCTTCAGTGAAATTATATTGCTCTCCCACTCACACTCCTTCCTTTAAAATGGTACTTACACCCACTGCCGCCTGGATGCTTTTATTGTAGAGGAAAGACTGAAGAGTGATTCATCTAGTTTTTAATCTTTTGGCCTTTTTAGTGGGATGGTAGAATCACAGGAATTAGGGAAGAAAATGATCAATTGCTTTTGCATTTACATTTTTATACCCGTAGTCAGCAGCTTCCCAACAATGAGACTGAATAAAAAATCATAGGTAGGCCAAAACCCTCTGCTACAGATAATCAAGTAGCTACAGACCTGAGGGTGGGTGTGTGCTCTATTTAGAAGAATTGCCTGATAGATGTCACTATCATCTTTTAAATTCAGTCTCCTTTGGCTCAGTGTACCCATTGATTTTGTTTTGGCTGAAATCTGTTAAAAAAAAAAAAAAAAACAAGATAAACAACCATGAATTTCTCATTTTCAACCATTTATGTATATGGGAAGTGACTTACTGATCTAATTGAACAGTCATTGCTCACTCTTCATCAGACTATTCTTCATCAGTGTTATTTACCACTTCCCAGGCCCTGACATGACTGTGGGCTGTGAGCAACTCTGTAGACAAGAGTGCTGCTTGTGTGGATAGAGCAGCCATATATCAAATGCTTGGAACAGGCTAAATGGAAATTTCAGGCAAAACATAAATAGATTTTAAATGATAACTGTAGCCTCTTCTTTATGGGTCGGACCTAGCAAAAGCACTTTGTCACCTCCTGAGCCATTGCTTCTGGCCCCAATAACAATATTTTGGTGGATGTTTTTAATAAAATTGAAATCAACAACACTAAGTTCTAGATCATACAGGTAAATTTAAAAAGTATGTGCCTCCTTCATATTAGCAGATTTTGACACTTCTCAATGATTACTTCATGATTAAAGGTAATGAAATAGTAAATGTGTTCTAGGAAATGCCATCAAAAGGAATATAAATTACAGCAATTTAAAAGGGGGTCAAGACGGATCATATTCCCCTTCTTGTATATGGTATCATGTATACTGGATTATTGAGCCTTCCATGTGAATTTCTCTCTTGCTTTGCTACTCATTTTACTTACTACTATAAAAAAATCTGTGTAGACCAGTGCTGTGCAATAGAGCTTTTTGTAATGGTGGAAATGTTCTATAATCTGCATAATCCAATAAACATATAGCCACTAGCCCCATGTGCCTAATGAGCACTTGAAATCTAGCAAGTGCAACTGAGAAAACGATTTTTTAAATTATATTTAAACACCTACCTGGGGCTAGTGATTACTGCATTGGATGGTCAGGTCTAGACCACACATAACTTACATTCTTAGAATCATAGAACTTTAATGTTGAAAGCAGTTTACAGAGAATCTAACCCAAGTTCTCTATATTGTTACTCACCTATTGGAGAGATGATTTCTGACATTATCTTTGGAAAGACTGCTGTCCAACTACAGTTGCTTGCTCAGGCTATTCACTGCAGATAAGCCAGAGTCCAAAAGTTTCTGGGTTTTATTCTTGTCAACCATATAACTGTATTTGTCAACCATAAAATAGTTCAAGTAGGCAAATAGTATTATTATAATGGTGAATGATAAGCATATCTCAGAATGCTACCTACAACTGAAATAATGTTGCTTGCTCTTAGAACTCATATAGAAGTAAATACAAAACATGAAGTTGAGTGTTAGTATGTATTTTGGGGGAAATGAAACAGAAAACATTATTTCTGCAGAAACATTGAGAGTATTCTTTCTTTGTTGCTAGAAACCATGCCTTGTTTATCTTTGCCTCTTCAGAACTGAGCACAGTAATTCCAACTTGAGAGATGACCAGTAAATGTTATGTGGACCTACTTAAGTGATTAAGGGAAATGAATGGCATTCCAATGGTTGGTATCTTTCCCACAATAGATTAACCAGTAGAGTTTATTACTTTACTGGTCCTTAATTCTACCTTTATATTGAGGCCACCTGGGAAACTTAAAAAATGTCAAGCCTCAACTCCAGAAAATGTGGGAGCCAAGGCATTAGTAGCTTTAAAAGCTTCCCAGCTGATGCTAATGAGCAATACGGGTTGAAAAAGATTATTTGTTTAGTCTAATTATGGTAATAAGTCAAAGTTCAAATATATTTCAGAGTCAAAATTAATCTTGACTCTAATGTATAACCTTAAAATATGCCAAAGAAGATTATAACTGGACTGATGATAATACCTTATCACTAATAAAAATAGAAAGATAAAACTCTACTAATTTTTAAAACAATCAAGCAAAAGATAACCAAAGACAAAAATCAGTGAATTCTGTTTTCACTGAGGTTTCATATATCCATAGATATGCCTGAGAGAGTAGGAAGTCCTATGTGACAGAATCAAAATTTTTACGGCATATAATGTGGGTTGTAAGAGAGAAATCACTCTTAAGAATGAAACAGAGAACGGGGCTTCACCACAGGACATTGGCAGAAGGGAAGAAAGGATATGCATATGTATGTAGCTGCGCTTGAATAATAACTGTACTTGTCGATAACTACTGTCATGTATATATGTATACATACATGTAAGTAAGTCATCTATATATATATATGTCATGTATACATGCCTACTACAAGTCACACTATTCCCAGGCCTGTAAGGGTGTTTTCCTTCTTTTTTTTTTTTTTTAAGATTTTATTTATTTATTTTGACAGAGAGAGAGAGACAGCGAGAGAGGGAACACAAGCAGGGGGAGTGGGAGAGGGAGAAACATGTTCCCCGCTGAGCAGAGAGCCCAACGTGGGGTTAGATCACAGGACCCTGGGATCATGACCTGAGCCGGAGGCAGATGCTTAACGACTGAGCCACCCAGGCGTCCCTTCTTATTTTCCTTCTTATTTCATAGAGAACTACTGGATTGTTTTAGTCAGGATTGGAAAGGATTGAACTCCTAGATAGCCATGATAATTGGTAGGAATCTATATCATGAAGAGACCGATTTTGGAGAAAGTGAAAGAACTTAGAACTGTTTGTTTAAGTGAGATTATTTCCTCCCTTCCTGCTTATCAAAATCCTTTCTATTCATCAAGGACAATTGTGGAAATTAAAAAAAAAAAAATCTCAGATATGTTAATAAAACTTTAGTTAAAACTTTAATTGAAAATATAGGCTTCAGGGCGCCTGAGTAGCTCAGTGGTTTAACACCCGACTCTTGGTTTCAGCCCAGGTCATGATCTCATGGGTCGTGGGATGCCCTGCCTGGGGCTCCACACTCAGCAGGGAGTCTTCTTAAAGATTCTCTCCATCTGCCCCCCTCCCAACTAATGCTCTCTTCTCTCTTTCTCTCTCTGAAAGAAATAAATGAATTTTTTTAAAAAAAGAAAATATAGACCTCAATTCTAAATACAGTTAATGGTAATATCTGAGTAAAAATAAAATTGTTGATAGTGACTGCAAGAAATAAGGTATCTATTATCCTTTATTTGTAAAGCAAAGAGAAGTTAGAAAGTATCTACTTACTACTTATAATAAAATTTAAGTAAAGACTATATTTATACTGTATCTATTCATTACGAAGTTGAGTTTCTGATGGTCTCTTTAAAAAAGAGATTTATTATAATTTCCATAGATATCTCTGAAGAGTCTTCTCCTCTAGACTGCTTACTTATTACTTTGAGATTATATTTTATATAGAAAAGTATATTTTTGGTAGAAAGTTGTGTTTGTTCACTTAAAATCAAAGTAAGTATATCCCCTAAACTTAACTTAAAACCTTGAATATATATGTGCATAGGATAAATATTTGATGATTGATTTAGATGAAAAATAAGGACATTATATGGCAAGTTGAAATCTGGGGTGGCTTGGTAGCTCAGGAATATAATTCCCATATGAGAGATATTGTGTGTGTGTATGTGTATGGTGTGCATGCATTTATGGATTTTGGATTCAAAAAGAGTTCTTAGCTTTGGAAGTAAGAAATCATATAGGTGATGAATTTTTATTTTCTGGGTCCATTATGAACAAAGTAAACAGATATAGAACAAAAACCTCATAGAACATGACTGTGGTATCTACTGAAACATTTTATGAAGGCCATTTAACAGGAAAATTAAAGGAAATTTACCAGATATAGACCTGAGGATTCTGAAAATAAAAATAAAGGTTAAAATTGTTATTTACAATCACTAATCTTTTCATCATTTGTAAAAAGTAAAATTTCTTCTTAAAATATAGTCAATCAGCTTCCTTTCTAACAGATTCTGCAGTCCTTGGTGCCAGTTAGAATGCAGTACAAATAGAAGCTCCATTACCTCATGGAGAGAAGAGAGTTTGATGAACAATTGTGAGAATTGTAGAGTGGATTTCTCTGTTCCCCAGACTCAGGAAACAAACTTGATGATGTATATTTAAGTAAATGTACATAATTCTAATTTTAGAATTTTATTATCACTGCAACATGATGTAAGATTTTGTATCTTTACAAATAAAAATGAATGAAAATATTTAAAAAGGAGACAATAGTTGAATTCTTTCTGTGTGTAGGAAGAGACAGATTAGAAGTCACAAGGGTGTATTTAAAATCATGCATGGTGTTTTCATTTTCAGAGAAACAAACTAATGCAAGATAAATCTCTTTCAAGTCTGATGAACAATATCATCGCTCTATTTGCATTTTAGATTATAGATGGAAAAGGAAATGATATATTTGCCTAAGATTTTCCAAAGAGTAAATGTAGAGCCAGGAATAAAACGTCTTTTATTCATGGCTCCAAATCTCTTACTTCCTCTGCTTGACAAGATGACAACATCCTTCTGCAGAAAAACACACTCCAATTATATAACCATCATTGAATCAGATAAGCAATGGTCTAAGAATGTATATATACTACAAACTAAATGTAGCATTATTCCAAAACCTGTGTTCTTCATTTTTTAGAAATAACATTGGAAAAAAGTTACAGAAATCATACACCAAATTAGACTTTTCTAAATAATCAAATGATTCCAGATGAAGTAACCACTGCCTTGATTAAAGAGCACACTCCAAACTTCAAATTTCGCTGCTCTTAAATAACCTTCCTGGCAGTAAACATTATGCAAATACAGGCAATGAGGGAAAACCACTTCTGAAAACTGCAGTGTGCATTTAAGTAAACAGCTATTGAAAACAGAAATGTGCTTTCTGATTCTACTAAATGATTTCTTTCTAGAAACTCTGAAGTCAGGATTCTGATACACTTAAGAACATTGACTGCAATTCAAAATAAACTGAGGTAGCAAATGGAATTTTTACAGATTTGTACGTATTATAATCTAATAATTCACTGTCATTTAAAATATATTTTTTAGACTTGTTCCACTTTCTGAAAAAAGTTTGTAATTCTAGAGAATGATTTCGTTCCTCTTGTTTTCTTGTGCAGTAAGTTCATGTACAGGGCATTCCTTGTCATCAGGGGTGGAAAGATAGACTTTCTCACGGGGGAAGCTAAAGGAACTACTCAGAAAGTTGAAGCCCCACAGGAAAACTCTCCCATATTAACCTTAAAAATCACATAGGAGATGTTTCCACCAAACAAATTACCACCATGAGTGTGCTCACCCAACTCCTTCAACTCACCAGTCCTGGCTCAAAGAGCTATGTTTGGCTTTTGAGTGAGTGCTCTATTAAGGGAAATCTTTGCATGTGGAAAAAAAATTCCCTTCCTTCTTTGTGAGGCTAGAAAAACTCATGGTCTCCCTCAGAATGCAATGGCAGAATCATTGCCTGTGTCCTCACAGTGAAAGTCAAATACTCACAGGGTCTAGACAGATAAAGAAAATATGAGAAGCAGGATGTTATAATACTGGAATTAGTGGTTACTGTAGTGACCTACCTAAAACCATTCATATTTGGAAAAAAATTCTCATTCAGCATATTATTAAAAACTTTACTTGAAAATTTTAGATCAAATGGATATAAAGCTTCCATATTTCTTTTCAAATCTCAGTGTATCACCTCCATCTCCCTACCAGGTATATATCCTGCTTGGGGGAACTCTGCTCCCAATATCTCTGTAAGGCTAGATATGCTACATGTGACTTCTTCTGCCTAAATTATTCTGTCTTTGGAGACTCCATCCCAAGGCATATATGAGACAAATATAGGCGTTTTCAAGTATGGCTCACAATTTGAAAATCAATATTTTACTTTAGGCCCCTGACCCAAGCAATGGTCTCTTTTCTTATTTCCACAGAATTAAGAGATTTTTGAACAATGTATCATCTATGTGAGACACTATGAGCATAGAGCATGACCTTATTTCTTCATCTCACTCATTTCATCTCACTCCTTTCCCTTTATTTCCTTTATCACTTGCTTCACTTTTGGACAGAAGATGAAGTCATGTTTACTAAATTTTCATTTTTTATATAGTGTTTGACTACAGCAAAGGAAATATATTCTGATCTTTATATCTGCTATAGAGGAAATTCAAATAGATTTAAGTTTTAACTACCTTGTCTTTAGTTATTTATTTTTTTTAAGGAGATCCAATGTCTTTTTTCTTTTTTCTTTTCTTTTCTTTTCGAGAGAGAGTGCAAGTGAGCACTGTGGGGGGATGGGGAGCGCAGGCAGAGGGAAAGGGAGATAGAGAATCTTAAGCAGGCATGGAGACTGCCTCGGGGCTCGATCTCATGACCCTGAGATCATGACTTGAGTTGAAATCAAGAGTCAGAAGCTTAACCCACTGAGCCACCCAGGTGGCCCGACCTTGTCTTCAGAATGTAGATTTCATATTCTTTATTCTTAAAGTTGATATCTTGTTTTTTGATTTATTAAAACATTTGAATACTGAGAAAAATCTTCTAGTGATTTGCTTCTTTTTTCTTTTACTTTTGTTTTTACTCCATTCTGTTGAGGACTACTTTATACACAGTAAAATACATTCATTTTAGGTCTACAGATTGATGGGTTTGACACTGAATACACAATCAAGATACAGAACACTTCTCCTGTCCTCTTTGGTGGTAAATATCCTCACCCTATAACTGTGGCTCCAGGTTAGCACCATCTTTCTGTCACTATAGATTACTTTTCCATGTTACAGAATTTCATACAAATGAACTTATACATTACATGTACTCTTGTGTCAGCCTCTTTTCTCTTGGCATAACATTTTTAAGAGTTATGTATGTTGTTGTGTTTATCAGTGGTTATTCTTTTTTTATTCATGAGTAGTATTTCATTACATACATCACAATTTGTTTATCCATTGTCTGTATAATAATTTATTTGTCCATTCACTTATTGATGGATATTTGGCTTGTTTTTATTTTGGGGTTAATATGAATAAAATGGTTAATCATTCAACTGTTGCTTTCCAGTTCTGGGCTGGAACATATGTGCAAATATATGTTATTTCACTTGGGTATAAATCTCCGAGTGGAATGGTTAGATTTTATGCTAAGCATATGTGGCCAGATTATTTTCTGTAGTGGTTTCACTGTGTTCTCTTCCACCAGCAATGCATGAGAATTACAGTTGTTCCACATCCTCTCCAGTACATGGTATTGTCAGTCTTTTTCATTACAACCATTCGACTGGCTGTGTATTGGTATCCTATAATGGTTGTACTTTATATTCTTACTAAATAATGATGTTGAGCATCAATGATGTATGTAATAGCAAATACATTATTCTTCCTAGAAAGTTCATAAATACAATCTAAGAATATTAACACAGGGGTAAGGAAATTAATCATAGGTACTAATGCCAAAAAATATTTTGACTTTTCACTATTTTTCCATGATGCAACATAATACAGAATATATTAATTATATTGTATTAATAAATCATTTAGAGGTTTACCATTTGGGTAATTTATGCCTTTCTAATAATTTAAAAATTTTACATAGTTATCATATTTATTGGCACAAAGTTGTTCATAACATTACCTACTGTCTTGCTAATATCTGTAAAATCTGAGGCTCCCTCTTTCATTCCTAATATTGACAATTTGTGTCTTTACTCTTGTTTTTTATCAGTCTAGCCAGAAGTTTATTGATTTTTGACCTTGGTTTTGGGGTGCCTGGGTGGTTCAGTCGTTAAGCGTCTGCCTTTGGCTCAGGTCATGATCCCAGGGTCCTGGGATTGAGCCCCGCATGGGGCTCCCTGCTCTGCAGGAAGCCTGCTTCTCCCTCTCCCGCTCCGCCCTGCTTGTGTTCCTGCTCTCGCTTTCTCGCTCTCTGGCAAATAAATAAATAAATAAAATCTTTAAAAAAAAATTCCTTGCTTTTATTGATTCTTCTCTATTAATTACTTGTCTTCTGTTTTATTGATTTCCACACTTATTTTTATTATTATTTTGATTATTGTCTTCTATTAACTTTGAATTTAATTTATTTCTTTTCCTCAATTCTTTAGGTGTTAATATCGATTATTTTAGACCTTTTTTTTTCTAATATAATGATTTAAATTCTTACATTCCCCTTAAGTGTTGTGTTAGCTGTATCTCACAAATTTTGACATGTTATGTTTTTATTTTTATTCAAATTGGGATATTTTCTAATACCTTTGTGACTCTCCCTTGACTCATGGTTATTTATAAGTGTGTTGATTAATGTCCATGTTTGGGGAAATTTTGTAGATAGATTTTTGCAGTCAATTAAAAATTTAATTCTACTACATGCAGATGTAATATTTATAGTTTCCGTTCTTTTAGTTTTATTAAGACATGTCTTATATCCCAGCATAGGGTCCATCTTGGTGAATGGTCCATATGTTATTGAGAATATTTATTCTGCTATTGTTGAAGAGAAAATTCCACAAATATCAATTAACTTATATTGGTTAGTACCATTGATTAAGTCTTATTTATAGTTACAGAAAAAGAATTCTAGCCTCCACACAAAATTGTAGATTTTTCTATTTTGCTCTTCAGTTCAGTCAGCTTTTGCTTTGTGCATTTTGAAGTTCTCTTATTTGAAATATGCACATTTAGGGTTGTATACTTTAATTAATTTCCCACTTTATCCCTTGAAATGTCCTTCTCCAGGTATAATTCCTTGTCCTAAAGTTTACTTTATCTAATTTCAATATAGGTGTGTCTTCTTTCTTATTATTAGTGATATATGATGTATAGACATATATTTATATTTATTGTGTATTTTTTTAGATTTATTTATTTATTTATTTATTTGCGAGAGAGACAGAGAGTGGGCAAGTGGAGAGAGGGGAGGGACAAAGGGAAAGGTAGGGAGAGAAGGAGAGAAGTAGACTCTCTGCTGAGCATGGAGCCACATATCAGGACCCTGAGATCATAACCCAGGCTGAAATCAAGAATTGTACACTTAACCAACTGAGCCACCCAGGCACGCCAATTTATTGTGTATTTATTATAAAACTTAAATGTGTCTTGACACCTGAAATGCACTTCTTATAGGAAGGATATGATTGGGTCATGCTATTTTATGTCTGATAATTTCTCCCTTTTACTTGGAGTCTTTATATCATTTTCCTTATGCTAATTGTAGATATTGTTAAGTTAAAGTTATCATTTTGTTATTTGTTTTGTATTTGTACCTCTGCTATTTTTCCTCTTCTTGACTTCTTGTTGTTTTTTTTCATATTCCTTTTTATTTTTTCTGTTGCTTTATAGCAATGGCTTTCTTTTTATTTTTTGCTGATTGCAGGGTTTTTGTATGTGTCTTTAACTGATTGCACTCTACCTTCAGATAATGTTATACTACTTCACATAAAATGTAGAAAAAAATTACAATAATATAATTATACCCTCTCATTCTTTCTACTTTTGTTTTCATACATGTGGTTTATAACGTATGCTACATATATATAACAAACTCCACAATGTATTTTTATTACTTTTGTTTTAAAAGTCATATAGTTTTATAGATATTTAAAATAAGAAGAGCATATTGACTCAGCATTGTATTTACTCATATATTTACTATTCCCAACATCATTACTGTTAGTAAATCCAAGTTTCCCTTTGTCATCATTGTCCTTTCACCTGAAGAACTCTCTTAAATACTTCCTGTAGTGCAAGTTATCTAGTGATAGATGAAGAATCAGAGGCACATATAGGTAAAGTGCCTGTTTTTGTTTGTTTAAAAAAATCTTCATTTTACATTTCTTTTTGAAGTACATTTTTGCTGGATATAGAATTCTGCATTGACAAATTTTTCTCTTAGCACTTTGAAGATGTTAGTCCATTATTTTCTGGCCTCTGTGATCTTTGTCCCTCTCTAAATAATTTGACTTTGCTCTGACTTGTGTAAGAGATTTTCATTTATTGCTGGTATTTAACAATTTGATTATGATGTGCCTAGGCATTTTTTTCTTGGCATTTAGTCCAATCAGGACTCATTGAACTTCTAGAAAGTGACATATATCTATTATTTACAAAATTTGGTAAAATTTTGGCCATCATTTCCTTAACTTTTATCTGCTTCCCAATACTCTTCTTGGAATTCCAATTACACATTTATTAGACAGTTTGGTATTACTGACACCTGAGACATTGAAGCAGTATAACAGGTCCCAGAAGCACTGTTTATATTTTTTTTAGTCTTTTTATATTTTTCTCTGGGTGGAGAGGGGTCATGTTAGAGAAATTTTATTTCCATGTCTTCAAGTTCACAGGTCTTCTAACTCGTAGTGTCATGTCTGCTGTTGAAGCTATCTAATAAAGTCTTAATTTCATATAGTATATGAGATATACAAAGCTCTAGATGTTCCATTTGGCCCTTTCATGTATATCTCTAATTTCTGTCTTTATGATGTTCATGTTTTCCTTTAAACACTTGAGCATATTTTTTTTTTAGTTGTTTTAAATTCCTATCTAGTAATTCCATGATTGCTGTCATTTTTGGATCTGTTTCTGTTCACTGAAATTTATTCCTTTTATGCATTACATTTTCCCATGTTTTCACATAGTTAGAAATTCCTGATTAGAAGTTGGATATTGTGAATTTTACATAGTTGAATGTTGCTTTTGTTGCCTTCCTTAAAGGGAAATTGGACTTTAAACTGCTGATGTGTAAGTTATTGCTAATCAGTTTGATCCTTTCAAGGCTTGTTTTAAGCTCTGCTAACAGTCTATAGCAGCTTTTAATCTAAGGCTAATTTACCCCTTGTATTTAATTATCTGTATTTAGGTATTTATTATGGTAGCTTCCCACTTCCAGGTAGCTATCTATTGCTATACAAAGAATTGTCCCAAAGCACTAAAGCTTTAAAGAACACATTCATTATCCTACAGTGTCCATTGGATTGGAATCCCAGTACAAGTTCCCCTGGCTTACTGCCTCTCATAAGGCTATAATTAAAATGTCAGCCAGGGGTGCAGTCATCTCAAAACTTGACTGTGGGAGAATCCTCTTCTCAGCTCTCTCAAGTGGTTATTCACAAGATTTAGTTGCTCATGAGGTATTGGCTGGAGCTCTTTCTTATTTCCTTGCCACATGGTCTTATCCATAACACAGCTCACAATGGCAGCTGGCTTCCATTAGAGTAAGCCAAAAAGAAGGCAAGAGAGAAGGCAAGTAAGATTTAAGCCAGTATTATTTTCTAATTTAATCTAAGAAGTAACATCTCACCATTTTTTGCTGTATTCTATTATTTATAGGCAACTCACTATGTCTTGCTCACATTTAAGAAGAGAAGATAATGAATCCCTGGAAGAGTGGAACATGGGGAGTATCTTAGAATACTAGCACATCCCTGCTAAGGCGTAATCATAACTTGTTACATATATCCAGAATGTCCTCAGTGTTCAATGAAGACTCTGAAATCTGAGTGGTCAGACTTCACCACCTCCCAGACCTGAATGAGGTCTGGGAATTGTTTAGTTTACAGGTTTCTGAACACTGCCTGACCTCAGGGAGTTCATTCTTACATAAGTTTGCTTAGTATTTAACAAAAGGCTCAAGGGGACACTTTTATGGATTTTGGGAGCTCTATCTCTGCATAGCTCCCTTTTCTCTGATACTATGTTCTCTAAATTACAGCCACCTCAGCCTCCCCAAGCTCTGCCCTCTGTGTCTTTTACTCAGTATTACTGTTATGCTTCGTTTTGTTTTTCCTTTTTGCACTGTGGTCAGGACCGTGCCTCTAGGCAGAAAGCTGGGACAATAGGACTCATCATATTTCTTTCATTTATCTTAGGAACCGTAGTTCATGCTGCCTGTTGTCTCATATTTGGGCCAGGATGTGTCATCTATTATACTTGGTTTTGTTGATGTTCATGGGAGAATGACAAGTCTGGTCCCATTTACTCCATCATGTTCAGAAGCAGAAATCTTCCAGGAATCTTTGTACCAGCTTTATTCTTCCTTAGATATTGTGTATAGTATAGTTAGAATATCTTTTTCCTATACAAATGTTAGCCTTACATAAGCAAATACTAAAATAAGGCTCAGAAGTTGAAAAGAAACTAAATTAACAGGAGTTACAAGTACCCTACCAAAGTGATTTCTATAAAGTTCCTTAATATAGCAACATATTTTTTAAAAATACAATTTAAAAAAACCTTTCAGGAGCATTCATTCCATCTATTTTTAAAAGTAACTATGAAAGTCAATCTAACTGTAATATAATTCATTAAAAATTCTTAACTGTGAAATATTTAATAGGGCTTCAAATTGTTAATGTTGCCCATCTTTGTACACTTTAAATCCTAAAAATGTCTTCTACAGGAATTTTTTTCCCATGCTTCACTTTATGGTAATATACTTTCAAAGGTTACAAGTGAAAAGTTCATCAGATTAATAATAGCTGATGCTGTACTCTGCTAAACTCCCCAACATTTTCCTTTTACTGTCATTCATTTATCACATGGCTACCTATAATGCCCTAGATTTGAAACTAATTAACAAAAGAGCAAAATTTCCTTTGCATTTATTTGTTCCTTGCCTTTGTGTCTAGGAGAACATTTATAGCCCTCTTTCCTTTAGCTCCCACCTGAGACTCTTTCTGGGCATGAGCAACCATTGCAAAGGATTATCTAGTTACTCTAATTTCTACACTGCTCATTGCACAGAGACAATGTTTCTCCTAGATGCAGGTTTGATGTATACACAAATTCAGCCTGATTGTGTATGCAGGAGGAGGAATAGTTACTCAAAAACCGATAGAAAAATAAAATTTCATATCCACTCCTTCTTCCCCTTACTATAATGCAGGCTAAGCCTGCCTGAAAGTTCTAAAAAATACAGAGGTTATTCAGAACCACCAAGCTGCACTCAATAAGACCTCTTAAGATATAGTTCACAAGGAGCATGATATAGAAGAGGAAGTAAAGGAAGAATGAAAAGTTAGGGTATTAGTGCCCTCCTCTTAATCAGAGAATATTCAAAAAATACTGTCAAAAAGCGATGCTATTAAAATAAAGATTTAAGTATATTTAAGTAATTTTAAATGTAACCAAATGGGATAATTTTTGAAAAAAAATAATAAAATTTTAAATATTAAAAAAAGATATAGTTCACATATTTCTAATGTTAAGATTCTGTATTAGATAGTTTACAGGACTTTTTAACATTGTTTTGTGTCCCTTTAAAAAGTGAGTAAATAAAGAAGGATGATGAGTGTTAAGAAAGAAGATATACTCTATGTGTCATAACATTTGTAAATAATATTTGTGTTGGGCAATAGTATTTGTATTTGGCTATTGATAATATTGATAATAACCCAATACAACCTCTCTTTTTCATTTATCTGGCTTACTCTCTTTCTATGTCCTCTTTCCGTTGTCTGTTTTCTGGCCCATGCTCTACTGCTGGTCAGAAGAGTATTCTAAAATTTAACTTTTTGTTAAGAAGGCTAATTTTCAGTTTGGATCTGAGCTGAAAATAGTTCCCAAATTGCCCTGAAGTCATGACTGTCAGGATATTTCTAATGTAATATTTTTAAGCATGCTCCTGGGCCAGCAATGCTAATGGTTTAACTGCATAATCAGTTTGGGCTCAATGTCTGGAAGACAACTGTGGTCTGTTGGCATAATCTAAAAAAGAAGGCACCATGTCCACTTAGTAGAGGTGAAAAGGTTAACAAAATTTTTTCACTGATTAAGAGTGAGTACTATAAGTACTATGTTTGGAAACTTGTTTTGGTTAATAAATTCTGATTCCATTATTAATAAAGATCATATCTTTAGTAAATGAGTTGAGTTCAACTAGGAAATCTACAAAGCTAAATAGAACCTGTTTATCTTCTATATTTTCATTGCGACTTGCAAATGGAAATGTTTGCATATTTTACATATTTCAACATTTTACAATTCTAAAGTGGAATATTAAAAAAAAAAATCTGCAGCACAGAATTGGGCAACTGTGTTTGACAGTATCTAATCCTGCCTATTCTGGGAGTTACTGAACTCCTGGCTAAATGTGGAGGAAGCAGACAGCTGCTTCTGTTGTTTCTCTTTCCACAGCACAGCAATGAATTTAAACATGAAGGTGGCATTTGAATATTAAAGAATATTCATTCTTCTCCTGGCTAAAATTGAAGTACTAGCAAATATATAATGTTGTCAGATTAAATCAATTTTAATTTAATTAACATATCATTATTCAAAATGGGTAGTACTTGTTTTCAAAGACAGAGTTACATCTTCCCTTATAAATAATTTTTAATCAAATTTGGACTAAAACAATTTCTATTTCTACACAAAAACCTGGGATTGTAAGGGTTACATTTGCTATTTGCTTTAGACAATTTATAAAACAAACATTGACAAAACATTTTGGTGTCATGAATACTGCTGAATTTCCAAATTTACCAGAAGTTCTAAAAATAAAATTCTAAAATCATATCAGTTGCTCAAATGAAGAATAAAATTATTTTTGGAAGTCTCATAATGGGCATCTAGAGAGGCTCATTTCACTATGAGGAATTTCTTATTCATCAATTTTAGACAGATTCTTAGCAAGAAAAAAATGCAACAGAATGCAATTTATAAAAATTCATTTTTAGTATTATTTTGGCAAATAAAATATTGGAAAGTTAGTTCCTTCTTAAATACCTACAGGTGGCATTAAATATAAGCTATTTATAATAAAATATGGGATCTCTTTTTATTGTACTGGTATAGTGATACCCATGTAATAATTTAATTTGCTATTCTATATTTCTAAGGATATTTGCCAATGATTCCAAATTATTAAGAACAAAAATTCAGACAGTGCCCACAAGAGATCTCAACCAACAGGAAAATATAATGTTCATTTGACATAGTTCTCTCTCTACAAGATGAGAAATTACAATTATTTTTTTACCTGAGTTAACCAATGTTTTTCATTTGGGTTTCTGATATAAAAGTTCTTATGTTAAACAAAACAAAGCAACAGACCAGAAAAGCCATCAAAACGCAATGTCTAATTCATGCAGTTGTGAGAGAGTTCATGCCTGCTAGAATGAGTCTCTGCGAATGACCCTGGACAGTTCTTTCTTTGTTGTTGTTAAGATTTTATTTATTTGAGGGAGAGCGAGGGAGCACAAGCAGAGAGAGGGGCAGAGGGAGAGGGAGAAGTAGGCTCCCTGCTGAGCAGGGGGCCTGATGCAGGGCTGGATCCCAGGACTCCAGGATCATGAGATCATGACCTAAGCCGAAGGCAAACGCTTAAGCAACTCAGCCACCCAGATGCCCAACCCTGGACTGTTCTGTTCCTCTTTGCAATAAACTCTATTTATACTTTGCATCTTGTAGAACTTTGTGATTGGATGTACTTAGACTTTTTCAACATTTGCAACTAGGCTGTGCACAGCTAGCCCCACATTCATGAATAATTAGCCTATATTATTCTAGCTTTCTAGTAGAGTGACTCGAGGTTGACTAGTTTATTTAATAATTTGTTTTTTATTTCTTTGTACCCTGCTTTCTTACATAAAAAGGTTATAAAGTGACTTGTAAAGATGCATACAAAACATATACACAAAGATGTGTGTAAAGATGCATACAAGATAAAATATATTTAAACAAGAGAATGGTGAAAAAAGGGAACAGTTGGAGGCAAAAGCAGGAAAACAGTTTGGAGCCAGGAGTTTAATATGGAAAAACAAATCCAGAAAATAGTTTAATTTGGTACAGGTGAGTCACAATTATGGTTCTAGGTTTATTTAATAAACAGTTTAGGAAAGGAACAGGGTAAATTACAGATTTCCCAGGAGCAAAACAAACTAATGGGACAGCTGTGGCTAATTTGAACATTACTTTGAAAGTCAACATGCTTTGGAGGCAGTAATCTGGATTCAAATTCTGCTTTGTCACTCACCAGTCATGTAACTTTGGACATGTCACTTTACCTATATGTGCCTCTGATTCTTCATCTGTCAGGTATAAATAATAGCAATGAAACTATTAGTGGGTTGCTCTGAGAAGTAAACGACTTAATCTACGACAAGTGCTTTGCACAGTGTCTGACATATAACACTCAATACATAATGAATGGGATAAATTATAACAAAAAGTAATTTTCAAATCTAAAAACATGGGAATATCATTATAAAAAGGATTTATCAATATCTGTAAGAGTATATTTAAAAGTGATTTTAAGATTATAAGGCGACAGTATTGGACCATGAGTTAAGAAACCCCTAGTTCTTATCCTGTTGCTTCTAGCATCTGATTGACAATGAATCATTTGTTTAATATCTCAGAGTTTTAGTTTTCTCATCACCAGAGATCCACTGGACAATCTCAGGTGGATTTGTTCCAGCTCTAGTATTATCTTGTTCGGACAAAGCTATTCTTGTTGTTGTTGTTGCAGGTAGATATTTTAACAGGGATAGTATTGATTAAAATCAAACTAAAAGAAAGAAAATGAAGATCACTCTCAAAATATTATCGAGTTAGGGAACTTGAAGTTCAATGTTTGCACAGGCAGCAACCCACTGGAAACCAAGGGAAGGAAATGAAGAAAATTAGAGCACAAGCACTGCTGGAGACACCGGCCACCCTCTTGACCAACTTACACACCATCGCAGTTAGCATTGTTATTTTAATATTTAGAGCAAGCTCATCTAGGATTATTATAAGACTCTACACAAGTTTTATTCATGATTAACTGTCAGAGCAAAGTAGATCCAGTGCAACAATGTGACTCAAAAATGAAAGACTTCAGCTTATGATGCTATGAAAGCAAGGATTACTTTAGCTTCTTCAGAATTGTTTAGGGCTTATTAAACACAGTTGACAAGAGGGGACCAAAACATGTTTCTGATGATATTATATTTTTGAGGCATGTTGTAACAGTCATTTGGTAGATGGAAAAATATGCATTAATATCTAACAAAACATGCATCCCTATAGAAGATCATAAATTTTACATATTCACTGAATACTTCATTGCATTAGCATTCTCATCATGTGTTTCAGCCTAATGAAAACTGTTTGAGGTTATCATCAAACTATGTTTTAAAGATTTATTTATTTATTTTAGAAACAGAGAGAGAGAGCATGAGCAGGGGGAGAGGCAGAGGCAGAGAGAGAGAATCCTCAAGCAGACTCCCCCCCACCGCCTCGGCCCCCCAAGCGCAGAGCCTGAGACGGGGCTCGATCCCAGAACTCTGAGATCCTGGCCTGAGCTGAAATCAAGAGTTGGATGCTCACCCAACTGAGCCACCCAGGTGCCCCCATCATCAAACTATTTTTTTAAATATTCCTTAGCCAGAACATTTCAGATCATCTCTTCTTTCTCATTACCTGCTTTCAAGGATTTAATCAGTATCCTGTCACATTGAGCAGAATGAAGGCAGGTTTGGCTTGTTCCTTCCAGGAGGCCACTTGTGGGATTGAGAGCCAGATGCCTGCAATGCGATTATTATGCGAAGGTGGTGCTTGGACCATGGACGGATGTGGCAGACTCAGGAAAAATGAATTGAGCCTAAGTCAGCAAGGAGTTGCCAAATGACCCTGACCATATTGGGAGTAGATGCATAAGTCCACCTGCCAAGGCATTAGCAGCAAATGTATAGGAGACACCCAATGATAAGACAAAATGAAGGGCATCCACCTGCTCAAAGTAGACTGAAGGATCCCTCCTCAATACCAATGAGGATGCAGTGAGTTACCCAAATGTCATCTTAGAAAGTACAGAAGTAGGAAAACAACTGGAGAGGGAGCTTGACTTTTAATTGACTGAATATTTATCCAAAAAGAGACCATATAATTTAGAAGAATTCAAAACCTTTTTTCTGTAGAAAACTTTAAATTGTTCTGTCATAACCCAACACTAACGAGAAGACTGGATTCTCACTGAAATTTCTTGCACATCCAAGTTAGCAACACGTTCATTTTCAACCCACCACATGTTATTTTTTAAATTATATCCAGTATATACATACTATTAAACTAGAAAGAAGAACTTATTCCAATTTCAAGGAGTAGAGAGGCTTTATTGTCAATGAGTCCAGTGAAATGGCAGTGACAGTGTCATACTACCTTGTCTTAGCTTGAGCTGACATAATAAAACATCATAGACTGTATGGCATAAGCAATAGAAATTTATTTTCTCACAGTTCTGGAGGCCGGAAAGTCCAAATTCAGGGTACCAGTGTAATCGATCTCCGGTAATGACTCTCTTCCTGGCTCGCAGAAAACCACTTTCCTGCTAAGTCCTTACATGGTGCAGAGAAAGAGAGACAGCAAGTTCCCTGGAGCATCTTTTTCCAAGGGCACTAATCCCATCATAAAGGCCCCATGCTCATAACCCCATCTAAACCTAATTATCCCCCAAAGGTCCTATCTTCAAATACCATCATATCAGGGATTGGGGCCTCAACATATAAATTTGGAGAGGACATAATTCATTCAAAGCATAGCCTAACCAAAAAGATATCAAAATTGCTACATTTCTGTATTGTCAGTAAAAATAAAGAAGGAAGGAGACTAATCATTTACAAGGGAAGATTAAAAGCAGTTAAATATTAGGTTATCCTGAAGCACAGACACACAGTTACTTCGGAGTCTGACTGCTGTGTGAATCCCAATGTGAAGTTTGGCAAGGGACCACTGAAGTCTGCCAGTGTGCAAGAACCAGTTCCGCTCACCCAAGTCAAAGCCTACAGCATCTTTAAGACATCTCAGGAACATGCTGTGACCCACTTTATAAAGTACAGCATTAGTTCCAGCACTATCAAAATGAATGCTTGGCCAGTCTCCAGATTCTCAAAGAAGATATAGAGGAGTTTTAACAGTGCCATTTTAGGAACTTTGTCCTGTGTCTTGAATAGACAAGGAAAAACACTTTGGAAAACAATCAAGAAATCTTGTGAGTCATACTGCACTATCATTTTATATAATTTTTTTCTTACTCATTGACATGATATTTGTGGAATACCAGGCATGGTTTTTATATAACATCTATTTAAAAAGAAAATATCCTAGGGCTAGACCTAGTCAAATGATGACAGTTACTTTGCAGAGTCACTGTCTTGTAGTGGAAAATTCACTCCGCTAAGAATTTAGATTCTAGAGTCTAATCCCTCAGCTGCACTAAATAGCTGTGTGACAATGATCAGTCACTCAATCTCTAGACCATAAGTTTTGCCATCTGTTAAATGGAGCCCATAGTAACCCCTTTACTCTCTTCTCTACTTGTCTTACGTAAGTACTTCTATAGGATAATGTCAGGGAAAAAGAAAAACAACTTTAAAACGAGGAGATAGTATGTAGGTGCAAAGCATTTTGTTTTCTTTTGGGTTTTTTTTTGTTTGTTTGTTTCCTCTCTCTCTTTCTCTCTTATTATGCTACCTTGAAATGCTGTGATTGCTCTCAAACTGGGACAAGGATGGGTTAAATACAAATAAAAGTTAGAAAAAGAATGTGGATATGTGAAAGCCTAGCTGGGTATGTATTGAATGGTTTGAGGTTACTTTACTGTTACTGTTTTAACATTTGCTAGAATGAACGTGTCACTCCTAGGGACTCTATCTTGTATTTCTGTCTTCTAAAATGCCAGACTATTTCATGAAGGACACTCCATCCTGGTTAGTAGTATTTCTGTCTGAAATATTTTACAATCTCTAGTGGGCCACTTTTCACAAATAAGAAAACCCAATTCTAAAGTGGATGCCTTGATATCTTGAAATTAACACTCTTAAAACTTAAAGTTTGTTTTGTCCTTGCTCTCTCTTCCTCCAATGACTGTAGCTTTAACCATTAGAGCATGAGCAAATCCACTATCTCTTATCTCAAAACCTCTTGACCAGACATGCTTTATAATCAGGTTATTTTAGATTTATAGGCAGGTGATATTGCATAAATTGTATAATGTTGTAACATTCTACCCCCTTCACCTCAAGGAGTGAATGTAGCACCTCACAGCCAAGTACACTAATATTTTGGCAGTAAAGCAAATGAATATTCACAAGTGTGATAAATGAAGACTGGAAATGGTCTCACATCAGTTCAGGTTAGTATTTGCAGCCAAGTAAGTTCAAGTCGGGCCAGATGTTGCAGCCAACTAAGTTTAAAGAAGTTTTGGGTTTTAGAGTTGTTTGGATATTAGAACTGCAGATAAGAGATTATATAGATCTATAGAAGGAAAGACCTGAGGTTCACTTTTTACACTCAGCCTCAAATCCAGAAAAACTGCCAACTTTTCCAGGGTGGAAAAAACAGATCAACCCTCAGGTTCCATATCCACTTCTCAAGTCTGTGTTTGATGTTAATTTGTTGTTAATGTCAGGATTGGTCATGAATTTTTAAAATATATTTAATTTGGGAAGGACCTTAGAAATCACTTGATATACACCTTTATTTACTTAATAATAAGCTTGGCTCAGAGAATTTACATGAATCTTTGTGCATGGAGGATCAAAGCATAAACGTTGGAGTCAATCAGATGGATCTGTCTTCAAATACTTCCTCTGCTTCTTGCTGGTAGTATAAAATGGAGTAAGTTTCTCCATTTTCTTAGCCTCAGTGCTCTCATCTGTGATGTGAGGGTTATAATACCTCCATCATAGGCTTTCACATTTATTACTGGATGTTTATAGCGGGCATTGGTCTGGGCACTGGGAATGCATCAGGACTGTTTCTAGCATTAAGTGTGACAGTATACATAAAACTTAGCACAATGGCTGGCACCTTATAGATAGTAATTACTATGGTCAGTTATTTTTATCATCCAACGGTAGAGTCATTGAAAAAAATCTCAACACTCCAGGATCACAATTCACTTATTCTTTAAGAAAAATGGAGAGAAGGGTGCCTGGGTGGCTCAGTCAGTTAAGCGTCCAACTCTTGATTTCAGCTCAGGTCATAATCTCAGGGTTGTGGGATTGAGCCCTGTGTCAGGCTCTGCACTGAGCATGGAGTCTGCTTGATCCTCTCTCTCCTTCTTCTCTGCCCCTCCCCCAACTCACACTCTCTAAATAAATAAATAAATAAAATCTTGAAAAAAAAGAAATTGGGGAGAGGTGGATGTAGAAGTAGACAGTGTCGTTTGTTCATGCCAATGTGCCCGGAGTAATATTGGATTTGGAATATTACAATATTAGTGTTTCAATATCAGTGATTTCCTGGTTCGTGTTAGAGATTACCTAGCTTTATGGTGCCATTAAAATGTCTCAGTCTTGGGAAATGTCCTTCTAAAGGGGTAGAATCTCAGAGACTGCCTAAGTTACAGACTACCCATGTTTATTGGTTTGTCAGGATCATTCTTTTATTTCTTAGGGACTTGGGCTAAAATTTTATAGCTAAATGGGAACATAGCAATTTCTAATAATAACATATGTTCCACTATTTTTATTACTTCCATGATGCAATAGCATTTTCTTAAGAAAAAAAAAACATAATGCAAACATTTTGAACTAATGAAAAAGGTTAAGTATTAGAATACCATTGCCAATATTAACAGTCAGCAACTTACATGTTTTGTTGGGTTAGGTGCTAGCTGGAGATGAACAGCAAGATATTATTTCTGTTTTGTATGAAATTGAATGCTTGTTCCTTATTTTTTTTCCTGTTAGTGAATTTTATAATTTTTAATCTTTTCTGTGCAAGTCAGTGTTATTTTAGTTTTAAGTTTAATTTTAAAGAAAGCATGAGGGACGAAGAATATTTTTTTACCCCAGAAGATACAGTATATGCACTTTGTTTTTCATTGGAAATTTTCTGTAATTCAACGCTAGTTGTGGAGTTTTTGAAGCATGTGGGAGCAAACTGGCAGTCATCTTAGAAATGTTCCCTGTTTTCACTCAAATCATAGAAATGACTAACTGGAAGCATTTCATTTCAATATAGAATAATGATATATTTAACATTTTGGATGGAGAGAATGAAATACCTGTGAGTCATAGGATTCTGGCTCATTAAGGTGAAACAGCACTCAACAAATTGATTTGAGTGTGTGTGTGTGTGTGTGTGTGAGTGTGAGTGTGTAGTAAAAAAAAAAGATATAAACCAGTTAATTTTTTTATTAATTTTATTTTATCATGTTAGTCACCATACATTACATCATTAGTTTTTGATGTAGTGTTCCATGATTCATTGTTTGCGTATAACACCCAGTGCTCCATGCGATACATGCCCTCCTTAATACCCATCACCAGGCTAACCCATCCCCCCAGCCCCCTCCCCTCTAGAACCCTCAGTTTGTTTCTCAGAGTCCATAGTCTCTCATGGTTCGTCTCCCCCTCCGATTTACCCCACTTCATTTTTCCCTTCCTACTTTTTTTTTTTAATATAATGTATTATTTGTTTCAGAGGTACAGGTCTGTGATTCATCAGTCTTACACAATTCACAGCGCTCACCATAGCACATACCCTCCCGAATGTCTGTCACCCAGCCACCCCATCCCTCCCACCCCCCACCACTCCAGCAACCCTCAGTTTTAAACCAGTTAATGTTTTAAAAATTATTCAGATTCCTTCTAAGGAAATACATTACAATATGACTGATACATAAGCTCCATTCAGTTTACTGAATCATATTTATAGAAGCTCCGCTTTTTATATATTTTTAAGATTTTAGTATTTTTGAGGCATTTTGGTAGGATGGAAGAGACACAAGTAGTTTGAGGGGAGTAAGTCCTTTTTATTTTCAAAATCCTGTAACAAAGTGTTTGTTCTAAGATGAGTTTTATTTTAGGATTGGGCAAGTGACATATTTCCCAGGGAATTTTCCAGCGATTTCTGAAGATTTTAGAAATTATCACTCCAGGTTTCCAAAATTTCAACAGCACAGGTTTGAAAGATGGAAGGTTATAAAAATAGTTTGCAAAGGGGCTCTCAATACAGAATAGTAAACTGGAAAAAAAAAAAAAAAGTGTAAGTAAAAATGCTTTTCCTTGGCCTTGTCTTTGAAAAACAACATTCTACATTGACTTGAAAAAACATTGGGAACTAGAAGTTCTAGAGACAGAAGGAATAGCAGCAGCTGACTATAGCAGTCACTCCTCTGGCCCTTTACATGAGTTTGCACACAGAATAAATTTAATTATGGCTACCAATTCCATGTTGCTTAATGTAAAGGGAGTCTAGGCAGGGAAATATGGTCTAAATCAACCAAAGCAAGTGAAAATCTCAGAAACCCACTGAGATGATTATTTATTAAGGAACATATATAATTCCTAAAATTAAGTTTGATAAATATTGATATTAAATAAAGGCTATACGCCTCTCTCATTGCAATTTCCCGATGTGAAAGTATGCCTTACCTTTTATGATATAAAAAATGTCATAAAAATTTGGAGTATAATATCAATTCCTGTTTTCCAGTTTGGTAATGGTGATAGTGGTGGTGGAAAGGGAAGGTAGATAGATGATATAAACCTAAATTTTTCATACTAAACAGTCTTGTTTACTCAATCCAGATAAAATTCACCAAGTGAATTTTTTTATTTGTATCACAATTTTTTATGTTTTCTTCTTGATGACTTAGAATACTTTGAGTATGAAAAATTAAACTATCTTAGTATTACTTTCCAACTTAGATATGGTTATATTTAATATAGTTGCATAAAGCTATATAAACAGCTCTTTAGTCTTGAAAATCAAAAAAATTGTTTGAACTAAAAAACAATGTCAACACTCTTATATTCACATATTGTAGCCTCTGAGAATACAATTTATGTTTGTATGGAACTACCTCAATCTACAATTTCATTTTGTCAAACAGACCCACAAACTATTATTCTGTTAATGTATATTTATTTTTCTTTTTTGGTATTGTAAACTCATATCAGACACACTTAAAAACCACATAATAGGAGAAATTGTTTTCCCCTTTTTAAAGAATAATTTGTAATATTAACAAGGTACAGTGGGAAACCAGAGTGAACCACACCCATTAATAATACAAACATCCCAAGGTGCATAACTACCAGCAGACCCAGTAGATTATAAATGACAAAAACAAAAATTTTATTTTCTAAAGATGTAAAAGGAAAGTAGGTCTGAGAGAAGGAGGACAGAATCACCTTTCATGCCTGCTTAGTGATACTTAGCAGGCCAAAGAAAAATAAAACAATCTGTCCCCAATGCTCAGATACCTGTACAAACACCTAATTAGAACCTAGGTGGCAGCACTGAAGGCAAATAAAGGGTTAAGAAACAGAAATATAACGGCCATTTTTACTGAAGTATTTTATTTTCCCTTGAGAAGTTACACCAATGGATTGAAGAATATGGTGCTCCACTTTCCATATAGTCTTAAAGACTGGTCTTAAAGTTAGGAAGTTATTTGAGGCAGCCACTTGACAATTATTCATGCCACTGAAGATATAAGAGTAATCAAAAGTCCTGAAATTTTTAGGTAGGAATGAGTTAATACCCTACACTTAAAGAGATAAAAATTACTTTCTAGGTGCTCACTACATATAAAAAGAAGACAAACACTAAGCAATGATTCAGAGGGAGCTTAGAAGTCCACACTACCTCCTTTTCCTGAGCCCTTGACATTGAGCACTACTGCAAAATGGTCAACTTTGTTTTACTACCCTGTTTCACCTTAATGGTTTAAGAAGGTCTCCACTCTCTTAAAGAGCCCAACTATGAGATTCAGTCAAATGTGCTTCTAAGGATGTTTCTTCTTCTTAAGAAGAATATGTCTAAAGTGTCAACCAAAGATGTAATTTAATGTGGTGATTAATTCCAATAACAGCTATAGAGTTGCCACCAAACTAAAGAAAATTGTAGACTAAAGACTAAGAAGATTGTTCTAGATGATTTTGATAAACAAAATTTGTATATGTTGGCCATGGATATAGTTTGGAATAGAAGTTTTCAATTTTCATGGAACATTAAAAGTACCTGAGAAGATTTTAATACAAATTATTATGTCACACATTAGATTTTCTAAATATGGGAACCTGGAGACTATATTTATTAAAAGTCCTCCAGGTGGAGGTTGTGATATGCATTCTGGTTTGAGAATAATCGGTCTAGATTGAGAATCCTTATTTTACTTAATCCTAAATATGTATCTTTTTGTTCCTAACCGAATCAAAAGTGTAAAAACTATCATTTATATGATTTGTCTTATACCTGAGAAATTATCTAACATTTCTTCTAATCTTAATGTTTTAGTTATATTTGTGTGTAGACCTGACTTGTTTAGGATTTTTTTCCATAAATAGCTGACAAACATGTTTAAATTAAAAAATAATAATAATAACTACTTTACAAGTAACAAACTAATTGTGAATTAAAACAAGTCATTTTTTTTTTTGCTGATAAAACTTGCAAAAATATGACAGAAATTATTATGTTTATTATGTTTTGAAGTTCAGGAAAGTATCACTAAGTTGAAAACACATTTTTAAAAAAAGAGTATACATAGTATGGAATGATGTTTATTAATGAACCAGTCCATTCTTTGACCAGAAACCCCACTTCATCACAAGATTTCAAAGACTTTACTTGTCAGGCTTTTCTCTTACTCTAAGATCCCATTCCTACTGAATGCTCAGTTCTACTCAGGCATCATCTCTCTCCACACTGAATCAGAATTGCAGTACATCCTTGCTTCCTTGATTGCCCCCAAACAGTCTTTACACAAGCAGATTTAGTTAAAATTTCTGGAAAAGAAAGCGTATTACAATACTGCACCACAAAATAAACAAACACGAATTTTAAAAGCCATGTTTATATGCATGGGTGAATACTATATATGTATATGTGTATAAAATACACTCTTTTTTTCCTTTTTTCTTATTTTGGGATAATAACCATATACTCAAAAAGGTGATAGTTCCCTTTAATTTTTTTTTTATTATTATGTTATCTTAATCACCATACATTACACCATTAGTTTTTGATGTAGTGTTCCATGATTCATTGTTTGTGTATAACACCCAGTGCTCCATGCAGAACGTGCCCTCCTTAATACCCATAACCAGGCTAACCCATACACGTACGCCCCTCCCCTCTAGAATCCTCAGTTTGTTTTTCAGAGTCCATAGTCTCTCATGGTTTGTCTCCCCCTCCGATTTCCCCCCCTTCATTCTTCCCCTCCTGCTATCTTCTTCTTCTTCTTCTTCTTTTTTTTAATATATAATGTATTATTTGTTTCAGAGGTACAGGTCTGTGATTCAACAGTCTTGCACAATTCACAGCGCTCACCATAGCACATATCCTCCCCAATGTCTATCACCAGCCACCCCATCCCTCCCACCCACCACCACTCCAGCAACCCTCAGTTTGTTTCCTGAGATTAAGAATTCCTCATATCAGTGAGGTCATATGATACATGTCTTTCTCTGACTGACTTATTTTGCCCAGCATAATACCCTCCAGTTACATCCATGTCATTTAAATGGCAAGATTACATTCCTTTTGATGGCTGCATAATATTCCATTGTATATATATACCACTTCTTCTTTATCCATTCATCTGTCTATGGACATCTTGCCTCTTTCCACAGTTTGGCTATTGTGGACATTGCTGCTATAAACTTCAGGGTGCATGTACCCCTTTGGATCCCTACATTTGTATCTTTGGGGTAAATACCCAGTAGTGCAATTGGTGGGTCATAGGGTAGCTCTATTTTCAATTTTTTGAGGAGCCTCCATACTGTTTTCCAGGTGGCTGCACCACCTTGCATTCCCACCAACAGTGTAGGAGGGTTCCCCTTTCTCTGCATCCCTGCCAACATCTGTCATTTCCTGACCTGTTAATTTTAGCCACTCTGACTGGTGTGAGGTGGTGTCTCATTGAGGTTTTGATTTGGATTTCCCTGTTGCCAAGTGATGATGAACACTTTTTCATGTGTCTGTGGGCCATTTGGATGTCTTCTTTGGAAAAATGTCTGTTCACGTCTTCTGCCCATTTCTTGATTGGATCATTTGTTCTTTGGGTATTGAGTTTAAGAAGTTTTTTATAGATTTTGGATACTAGCCCTTTATCTGATATGTCATTTGCAAATATCTTCTCCCATTCTGTCGGTTGTCTTTTGGTTTTGTTGACTGTTTCTTTCGCTGTGCAAAAGCTTTTTATCTTGATGAAGTCCCAATAGTTCATTTTTGCCCTTGCTTCCCTCGCATTTGGCGATGTTTCTAGGAAGAAGTTGCTGTGGCTGAGGTCGAAGAGGTTGCTGCCTGTGTTCTCCTCTAGGATTTTGATGGACTCCTGTCTCACATTGAGGTCTTTCATCCATTTTGAGTCTATTTTTGTGTGTGGTGTAAGGAAATGGTCCAGTTTCATTCTTCTGCATGTGGCTGTCCAATTTTCCCAACACCATTTATTGAAGAGACTGTCTTTTTTCCATTGGACATTCTTTCCTGCTTTGTCGAAGATTAGTTGACCATAGAGATGAGGGTCCATTTCTGGGCTCTCTCTTCTGTTCCATTGATCTATGGGTCGGTTTTTGTGCCCATACCATATTGTCTTGATGATGACAGCTTTGTAATAAAGCTTGAAGTCCGGAATTGTGATGCCACCAGCTTTGCTTTTCTTTTTCAACATTCCTCTAGCTATCCGGGGTCTTTTCTGGTTCCATACAAATTTTAGGATTATTTGTTCCATTTCTTTGAAAAAAGTGGATGGTATTTTGATAGGGATTGCATTGAATGTGTAGATTGTTCTAGGTAGCATTGACATCTTCACAATATTTGTTCTTCCAATCCATGAGCATGGAACGTTTTTCCATTCCTTTGTGTCTTCCTCAATTTCTTTCTTGAGTATTTTATAGTTTTCTGAGTACAGAGTCTTTGCCTCTTTGGTTAGATTTATTCCTAAGTATCTTATGGTTTTGGGTGCAATTGTAAATGGGATCGACTCCTTAATTTCTCTTTCTTCTGTCTTGTTGGTGTATAGAAATGCCACTGATTTCTGTGCATTGATTTTATATCCTGCCACGTTACTGAATTCCTGTATGAGTTCTAGCAGTTTGGGGCTGTAGTCTTTTGGGTTTTCCATGTAAAGTATCCTATCATCTGCAAAGAGTGAGAGTTTGACTTCTTCTTTGCTGATTTGGTTGCCTTTTATTTCTTTTTGTTGTCTGATTGCTGTGGCTAGGACTTCTAGTACCCTGTTGAATAGCAGTGGTGATAGTGCAGAACCCTGCCATGCTCCTGACCTTAGGGGGAAAGCTCTCAGTTTTTCCCCATTGAGAATGATATTTGCTGTGGGTTTTTCATAGATGGCTTTTATGATATTGAGGTATGTACCTTCTATCCCTACACTCTGAAGAGTTTTAATCAAAAAAGGATGCTGTATTTTGTCAAATGCTTTTTCTGCATTTCCTCTATTGAGAGGATCATATGGTTCTTGTTCTTTCTTTTATTAATGTATCAAGCACATTGATTGATTTGTGGATGTTGAACCAAACTTGCAGCCCAAGGATAAATCCCACTTGGTCATGGTGAATAATCCTTTTAATGTACTGTTGGATCTTATTGGCTAGTATTTTGGTGAGAATTTTTGCATCCATGTTCATTAGGGATATTGGTCTGTAATTCTCCTTTTTGATGGGGTCTTTGTCTGATTTTGGGTTCAAGGTAATGCTGGCCTCATGAAATGAGTTTGGAAGTTTCCCTTCCATTTCTATTTTTTGGAACAGTTTCAGAAGAATAGGTATTAATTCTTCTTGAAATGTTTGGTAGAATTCCCCTGGGAAGCCATCTGGCCCTGGGCTCTTGTTTGTTGGGAGATTTTTGATGACTGCTTCAATTTCCTTAGTGGTTATGGGTCTGTTCAGGTTTTCTATTTCTTCCTGGTTCAATTTTGGTAGTTGATACATCTCTAGGAATGCATCCATTTCTTCCAGATTATCTAATTTGCTGGCATATAGTTGCTCGGAATGTGTTCTTATAATTGTTTATATTTCTTTGGGGTTGGTTGTGATCTCTCTTCTTTCATTCATGATTTTATTTATTTAGGTCCTTTCTCTTTTCTTTTTGATAAGTCTGGCCAGGGGTTTATCAATCTTATTAATTCTTTCAAAGAACCAGCTCCTAGTTTTGTTCATCTGTTCTACTGTTCTTTTGGTTTCTATTTCATTGATTTCTGCTCTGATCTTTATTATTTCTCTTCCCCTGCTGGGTTTAGCCTTTATTTGCTGTTCTCTCTCCAGCTCCTTTAGGTGTAGGGTTAGGTTGTGTACTTGAGACCTTTCTTGTTTCTTGAGAAAGGCTTGTATTGCTATATAATTTCCTCCTAGGACCTCCTTTGCTGCATCCCAAAGATTTTGAACAGTTGTGTTTTCATTTTCATTGGTTTCCATGAATTTTTTTAATTCTTCTTTAATTTCCTGGTTGACCCATTCATTCTTTAGTAGGATGATCTTTAGCCTCCATGTATTTGAGTTCTTTCCAACTTTCCTCTTGCAATTGAGTTCTAGTTTCAAAGCATTGTGGTCTGAAAATACATAGGGAAAGATCCCAATCTTTTGGTACTGGTTGAGACCTGATTTGTGACCTAGGATGTGATCTATTCTGGAGAATGTTCCATGGGTACTAAAGAATGTGTATTCTGTTGCTTTGGGATGGAGTGTTTTGAATATATCTGTGAAGTTCATTTGGTCCAGTGTGTCATTTAAAGTCTTTATTTCCTTGTTGATCTTTTGCTTAGATGATCTGTCCATTTCAGTGAGGGGGGGTGTTAAAACCCCCTACTATTATTGTATTGTTGTTGATGTGTTTCTTTGCTTTTCTTATTAATTGCTTTATATAATTGGCTGCTCCTATGTTAGGGGCATAGATATTTATAATTGTTAGATCTTCTGTTGGATAGACCCTTTAAGTAGGATATAGTGTCCTTCCTCATCTCTTATTATAGTGTTTGGTTAAAATCTAATTTGTCTGATAGAAGGATTGCCACCCCAGCTTTCTTTTGGTGTCCATTAGCATGGTAAATGGTTTTCCACCCCCTCACTTTCAATCTGGAGGAGTCTTTGGGTCTAAAATGAGTCTCTTCCAGACAGCATATCAATGGGTCTTGTTTTTTCATCCAATCTGATAGCCTGTGTCTTTTGATTGGGGCATTTAGCCCATTTACATTCATGGTAACTATTGAAAGATAAGAATTTAGTGCCATTGTATTGCCTGTACGGTGACTGTTACTGTATATTGTCTGTGTTCCTTTCTGGTCTGTATTGCTTTTAGGCTCTCTCTTTGCTTAGAAGACCCCTTTCAATATTTCTTGTAGGGCTGGTTTCGTGTTTGCAAATTCTATTTTTGTGTGTGTGTGTGTGCTGGAAGATTTTTATCTCTCCTTCTATTTTCAATGACAGCTTAGCTGGATATAGTATTCTTGGCTGCATATTTTTCTCATTTAGTGCTCTCAATATATCATGCCAGTCCTTCTGGCCTTCCAGGTCTCTGTGGATAGGTCTGTTGCCAATCTAATTTTTCTACCATTGTAGGTTACAGACCCCTTGTCCTGAGCTGCTTTCAGGATTTTTCCCTTTGTCTCTCAGACTTGTAAGTTTTACTATTAGATGTTGGGGTGTTGATCTATTTTTTTTTTTTTTTATTTTGAGAGGGGTTCTCTGTGCCTCCTGGATTTTGATGCCTGTTTCCTTCCCCAAATTAGGGAAGTTCTCTGCTATCACTTGCTCCAATATACCTTCTGCCCCTCTCTCTCTTTCTTCTTCTTCTGGGATCCCAATTATTCTAATATTGTTTCATCTTATGGTATCACTTATCTCTCGAATTCTGCCCTCGTGATCCAGTAGTTGTTTATCTCTTTTTCTCAGCTTCTTTGTTTTCCATCATTTGGTCTTCTATATCACTAATTCTCTCCTCTGCCTCATTTATCCTAGCAGTTAGAGCCTCCATTTTTGATTGCACCTCATTAATAGCCTTTTTGATTTCGACTTGGTTAGATTTTAGTTCTTTTATTTCTCCAGAAAGGGTTTCTCTAATATCTTCCATGCTTTTTTCAAACCCAACTAGTATCTTTAAAATCATCATTCTGAACTCTAGTTCTGACATCTTACTAATGTCCATATTGATTAGGTCCCTGGCAGTCAGTACTGCCTCTTATTCTTTTTGTTGAGGTGATTTTTTCCATCTTGTCATTTTGCCCAGAGAAGAATAGATGAATGAGAGAACAAAATGCTAACAGGGTAACAACGTCCCCAGAAAATATACACTAAATAAATCAGAAGAGACCTGAAACTGGGGGAAAAGAAAAGGAAAGAAAGAAAAAAGAAGAAAAAAACAAAAACAAAAACAAAAAGATAAAAACAAACAAAAACAAAACAAAACAAAACAGAATATGATCAGATATGATCAGGCTGGTGCATAGATCAGTGCCACACACTAGATTTTGGGTGTATTTTGGTCTGTTAGAAAAAAATGCTTCCCAAAATTTTAAAGAAAGAAAAACTTATATATGTACAAAAATAAGGGTAAATACGATGAAGGGATGGAATATGACTGTAAAGATGAAAATTATAAAAGATTTTATAAAAGGAATTGATAAGAACTTGGTTGAAAAAAGAAAGAAGAGGATTTAAAAAAAGGCGGGGAGAGAATGTGATCAGGCACTAGACTAGAACAAGCCATACACTAGAGATTTAAGGTATATTTTGATCTGTTAGAAGAAACTGTATCCCAAAAATTTAAAGAGAGAACAACTTAAATATATATATACCAAAAATAAGGTTAACTACTATGAAGGGATTGAATATGACTCTAAAAATGAAAAATAAAAAAGATTTTTTTAAAAAAGGGATTGATAAGATGTTGGTTGAAAAGGGAAAAAGAAAAATTCAGAAAAAAAAAATTAACTTTGAAAGACTAAAGAATCATGGTAAAAAAGCCATGGATTCTATGTGCATTATTCCCCTAGCACTGGAGTTCTGCCATTCTCATTGATCGGTAAACTTGGTCTTGGCTGGCAGTTCTTGCTGATCTTCTGGGGGAGGGGCCTGTTGCCATGGTTTCCAAATGTCTTTGCCCGAGGTGGAATTGCCCCGCACTTGCCCGGTCCGGGCTAAGTAATCTGCTCGGGTTTGCTCTTGGGGGCTTTTGTTCCCTGCAAGCTTTCCGTACAGCTTTGGAGGACAAGAGCGAAAATGGTGGCCTCCCAATCTCCGCCCGGGAGGAGCCGAGAACTCGGGGTTCTGCTCCTCAGTGTGCCCCCAGAGAAAAGCAGTCAATCACTCCTCTCTCCCCGGTCTCTGGCCGCACTCTGTGCTCATCCGGCCTGTGACGGAGCGTTTCTATCTCTGGCACTCGACTTGGTGTGGAGTCTCCAAACCCAGCAGATCCCTGCGGTGGGATCCCACGCCGCTCCTCCCAGGGGAGGAAGGGGAGTCTCCCCCATCTGCTGCTCTATCACTTGTCGGTCGCGGCAGATGGAGGCCCCCTCCTCCACCATCTATCCTCCCGAATATCACCTTGGATTCACTTCTCCACATGTCCTACCTTCCAGAAAGTGGTTGCTTTTCTGTTCAGAGAGTAACAACTCTTTCCTTTTCTTTGATCTCCTGTTGAGTTCATAGGTGTTCAGAATGGTTTGATCCCTATCCAGCTGAATTCCTGGGACCAGGCAAAATCCAGGTCTCCTACTCCTCCACCATCTTGCTCCTCCCCCTAGTTCCCTTTAATTTTAAAATGAAGTGGAACAACACATATTAGGAACTATCTCTACCATGACTAGGGAAAAAATAGCCTGACACAATTTTTTAAAATACAACGTTATGAAAACTTCCTGTGCTTCAGTTTTCTGGCCTATAAAATAAGCATAATGCTAGTACCTACCTCCTAGAACTCCTATACAATTTAAGGTCAAGTACTTAAAACAGTGTTTCACAAATATACTCAATAAGAATTAGCTATTATTACTTTCCATCTTTTATTTCAAACTCCATGATTATAAAGAATGTCCCAGAATCTATTAACTACCACTAACCATGAATTCATCTACATAATTCACTTTGTTTTTCCTCACCAATTTGGATTTTAAATTATTTTCTAATATAAATTTGTCAACAGGGAGAGAATTTCCTGAGAAGCAAATAAAAGAACAGTCTATCCTCATTATGTTGGTTTTCAATAATTGTGAATCACTTCCTCGCTAAAATTTATTTGTAACCCCCAAGTCAATACAGAATGGTGCTTTCACAGTCATTTGTGGACATGTGCATAGTGGCAAAAGCTTTGACTCACTGACATTTTCAGCTGAGATCTAACAAGGCAACGCTCTGCCTTCTTGTTTCAGCTCTCACACTGGAAACAAGTGTTCTTTTCATGGTCTATTTATTGCCATGTTTTTCTCATTTTCATACTTTTTGTTGGTGATTGAGCTGTTTAAAATGGCCCCCAAGCATAGTGCTGAAGCACTGGTTAGTGGTCCTGAGTACAAAAAGGCTATGATGTGCCTTATGGAGAAAATGTGTTAGATAAGCTTCACTCAAGCCCGAGTTACAGTGCTGTTGACTGCAAGTTCAGTGTTCATGAATCAACAGTATACCACAACTGGAAAAAGAAAGAGGAAATTTGCCAATCTGTACATGAGGCCACTCAGGAAAGTGCTAAAGTAACATCTATAGTGTGTGATATAGTTATGGATAAGATGGAAAAGTGGCTCAATAGGTGGGTTAATGAAGTGAAAATAGATATAGATATAGATATATTTAAGTACAGTAAATAGCATTGTTGTGAGGCACAAATAACCCAGGCTCAACAAAATGTTAAGCCCTTCTTGGCTCCTGCTGGCTGGCTCACGTGTTTCATTGGAGAATTCTGCAGGTCAGGAGCCTCTGGGAAACATTTTTTAAATTACTTGTTAAAAAATAAATAAATAAATAAATAAATAAATAAATAAATAAATAATTACTTGCTAAGTAAAAAAGGGTTATGTGGAAGAGTAAGTTTTCAATACTGATGAAACTGGAGTCTGGCTTGTTTTACAAGGACAATGGCAAATGAATCTATTTAATGCAATGGCCTCCACAGTCCCTGGCTTTAAATCATTCAAAAGCCATATAGTAAATTATTGATGAGAAATATATATTAGATGAGGTGTCTTTAAACAGAAACTAACATAAAACAAGCTTAGGTATTGTTTGATGAAAATGTTGTGACCAGAGGCTTGCAGGAACCTAACTCAGCATTTCCGCTAGGAGCAAAGGTTCTGTATTTCCCAATTCAGTGTTTTCAGGTGAACGTACAGAACATAGGTGCCACAAATGACTGTTGACCATATCTGTCTTTTTTTTACTTTAGATTAGGATGTGTCATTCTGTTTTTATTTTTACATGTTTTTTTCCCCTATCTTCATACTGTCCCATTTCAGAGTGTATCATTCATCATTACTGCCAAGGTTAAATCCTCTACTAGCCTCTTTTATTTATTTATTTTTAATTTTCATAATATTTTTTTTTTTTAGAGAGAGAATGCACAAAAGTTAGGGGAAGGGTAGAGGGAGAGGAAAAGAATGTTGAGCCGACTTCACACTGAGCACAGAGTGGATGTGGGGCTCCATCTCAAGACGCTGAGATTATAACCTGAACTGACACTCAACTGACAAAACCACCCAGGCACCCCATGACTGGCCTTTTTTAATTTCAGTTATTCATGGTTGTTGTTGTTCCATATAAGCCTCTCAAATCATCATTTCCAATATTCGTCATTCTTATTCTAAGTTTCAAGTTTTCTTCCTTTGTAATCCTCCTTCAATCTAAAGTACTTTCTCCTGCATTTCTTTGATGGAGGTCTACTGGTGACAAAATTCTTAGTTTTCTTTTATCTGAAAGTATTGTTATACCTTCATTATGGAAAGATATTTTTGTGGGATGTAGAATTCTGAGTAAACAGATCTTTTGTTTTAATATTTTAAAGAGTTTCCTACTATTTTCTGGCCTCCATTGTTCCTGATGCAAAGTCAAAGTTATTTAAAAAAACTGTTCCTTTGAGTGTAATTTATCATTTACTATGATTATTATGACAATTTTCTCTTTATCTTTGGTTTTCAATAATTTAAAATGATGTAGGTTTTTTTTTCCTATTACCATACTTATAATTTGCTTAAATTCTTGAATATAAATATTTGTATCATTTATCAAATTAGAGAGCTTTAAACCATTATTTTTTCAAACTTTTTTTTTTTTTCTTTTCACTCTGTCTTTTTTCTGGAATCCTAATTACACATATGCCAGAGATTATGATATTGTCACATCAGTCCCTTAGGTTGTTTTCATATTACACATTAATTCATATCATATTTCATTTATGTCATTCATTTTGTATCTTAAATTTCTTTAACTTCGCTAAGATTTTTTTCTCATTTCCAAATAGCTAATAAACCGAGCTAGTGTGTGTATGTGTGTGTGTTTATACATACGTTCAGATATTATACTCTTAGTTCTAGAATTTTCATTTTGTTCTTTTTAAAAGATTCTATTTCTTTGCTAAGATTTCATATTTTCTCATTTGTTATGAGTATATTTTACTTTATGTCCTTGAACGTAGTTAGTTATGACAGCTGCTTTAACATTCTTGTCTGCTAATTCCAACATCTGGGCTAATCTCTAATGATCACCTTTTCTCTTGATACCAGGTCATATTTTCCAGTTTCTTTATATGTTTAGTGATTTTTATTCTATCTAAGACCTTATGGATGATATGTTTTAAAGGTCCTGGATTATTTTATGTCCTTCTGAAAAGCAATGACTTTTTAGTATCAGCAAGTATGCCTTTCTCAAAATCTCAAACTATGAAGTCTCAGTTCAATTCTTTCTACTCCTAGTTGAACTTCTTATTAAATGCATTGTACATGTACAGTCAGCATTTGTGCACAGAAACTTGGGGTCTCTCTTCTAGCTCTTTCCTGAGATATTCTTCTTCACTTTCCAGGTATTATAGCTGTCTTTTACTCTCAACTCTGTTTTTTTTCCCTATCTGGGTCCTAGTAGCTCTTTATGGCATTGACTACTATCTAGTTTCAAGACACAGTTCCTAAAAAAAAATCCAGAAAACTCACCATGTCCCGTTCCTTGATTCCAAGTTTTGACCATCACCCCCACTCTCCAGTATCTAGTTGCTTTTGGTTGCTCTTCAGTACTTCAGACAATTATCCTTTGTGTATATTGTCCACAGTCTAGTGTTGTGATTTGTGGGAGGGTTGCCTCAATGGAAGCTACTCAACCATAACCATAAGCAAAATTCCATATCTATATTCATTCATTTTTAAGTGTATATAAGTATATGTTAGCTTCTCTTCACACAAGCAGCCACAAAAACACCAGTGGCATACAGCGATAAACTCTTACTGTTTATTCAAAAGGCTTCATGTTATCTGGAACAGCTCTGCTTTTGGGATGCAAGTCAAACTCAGGTCTGTTCCCAGTGTTTCATTCTGGTCTTAGGCTGTAGGAGTAGCAGCTGTCTAAGGTATGTTCTCCCACTGCCCAGGTTGGAAACATTCTAATGAACAAGCAGAAAAATGCAGTTCTTCTTAAGCCCTAAATTTAAAAATGGCCCTCAGCTTCATCATCCCCTTCACATTCTATTGATCAAGGCAATTCACATGACCAAGTTCAATACCAATGGGTAAGAAGATATAGCCTTTACACAGAGGAGGTAAAAGCTTATATTTACCAAACAATAACCACATTTACCAAATTAGTAACAAAACCTTCAACTAAGCTGTCAGGTGAGTAAGAAAATTTTATTCTTGAGGTTGGCTAAATCTAATGAGAAAGATACGTAAAAGTTTTCTGTATTGTGGGAATTTTATGATAATATTTTGCATAATCCTGGATCTTTTCTATTTCTATGAATATTCCTTCTTTCCTTCTCTATCTGATAAAAAAAAATATCAATGTGATATTACAAAAAAAAAGACAAAAAATCAAAAACTACAGGCCAATATCCCTCTTGAGTATACACACATTTTTTTTTTAAAGATTTTATTTATTTATTTGAGAGAGAGATTTTTTTTTTAAAGATTTTATTTATTTATTTGAGAGATTTTTTTTTTAAAGATTTTATTTATTTATTTGAGAGAGAGAATGAGAGAGGGAGAGCACATGAGGGGGGAGGGTCAGAGGGAGAAGCAGACTCCCTGCTGAGCAGGGACCCCGACGTGGGACTCGATCCTGGGACTCCAGGATCATGACCTGAGCCAAAGGCAGTTGCTTAACCAACTGAGCCACCCAGGCGCCCACACACATTGATTCTTTAGAAACTATTCACAAATAGATTATAGTCAGTCATATACAGAAAGGGTCATATACAGTTATGAGGCCAGACTTACTTCAGATATGCCAGGTTGACTTAACACATTCAGAAAAATTAATCAATGTCATTTACTCTAATAACCAAATAGCAGGGGAAAAACACGTGATAATGTAAATAAATGTAAAATATTGTTTTATAAAAGTCATTACGCATGATAAAAACCCAGAAAAACTAGACAGAGAAGAATTTCCCTAAGATGATTAATGAGGAAAATTACAACTACCATGGTACATAATGATAGAAGACTGAATGCTTTCACCCCGAGACTGGAAACAAGGCTAAGATGTCCACACTTGCTACCAATGTTGATTATATACTGGAGGTCCTAGCCAGTGCAGTGAGACAAGCAAAAAGACATAAAAAATTTTACAGATTGGAAGGAAAAAGAAAAATAGTTTTTTTCATAAATACATGATTGTATTATATATAAAGTCCTAAGACATCTATGAAAAAAGTATTAAAAATAATAAATGTATTTAATAAGACCATAACATAAAAAATTAATATAAAGAATTTTCTATAGGAGAGCAACAAAAGTTCTAAATCAAATAAAAATCCAATTCAATTAAAAATAGCAACCAAAAATATTAAACGCTTAGGGATATTTTAACAAAATAAGTACAAAACTACAAAATTATGCTGAAAGAAATAAAAGAGCATCTTAAGTAAATGGAGATATAAATCATGATCATGAATAAAAAACTTCAATATTATTAAGATACCAATTTATCCTAAGTTAATCTACAGATGCAACACAAATCCAATATAGCAAATATCTTTGTAAATTTTGACTCTCATTATAAAACTCACATGGAAATGCAAATGACCTAAAATAGCCAAAGCAATCTTGAAAAAGAAAAAAACAAAGATGGAAAAATTGCATTACCTTATTTCAAATCTTACTGTAAAGTTATAATAATCAAGATAGTATAAATTTGACAAAGAGACAGGCATATAGCTCAATAGAACAGAACTGAAAGTCCAGAAATAAACAGACACACATGATGACCTATTAAGTTCTGAGAAATGGGTCAAGGTAATTCAGAGATGAAAGGAAATAATTTCAAGAAATGAGGCTTCAAAAGGAGGTTGGAAGATGGTGGCAGAGTAGGAGGACCTTAGGCTCTCTTAGAACCACAAATACAACTAGATAACTATCAAGTCATCCTAAAAATCCCAGAAATTGCCCTGAAGACTGGCAGAACAAACTCCACAACTAAAAGTAGAGAAGAGGCCACATTGAAGAATGCAGGAAGTGCGTAGATGCAGGGGTGGGAGAGAAACAGATCATGGCCACTGCAGTGGGGAGAGAGCCGTGGTCTCAGAGAAAAGGTGAGGAATACACAGGGGAGTGCACAGGAAAATGAATTCCCATAGCAAGTTGCTTGGAAAGTGAGAGGGGCTGAATTTATGAGTTCTTGCAACCAGTGGGGCTTAAAACCTGGAATTTTAAAGATCAGTGGGTTTGTTGGGATAGAGCCTGGAGGGTACTGGGCTGCTCTTGGAAAAAAGGCAGGCAAATAATTTGTGAATGTAAAGCATGGAAACAATGATCTGAATTGCACCTGGAGCATGCAGTGCCAAGGTTATTTGCTTATCTCAGAGTGCATCCCAGAGAGACAGCATTCACAGAGAGACCCTTTCAGGAACACAGGAACTGGCCAGCACTATTTCCCTCACCCACCCCTCAGCCCCTCAGCCCCTCAACATACGCACAGTGCCACCTGCAGGAACAGCACAGAGTTCCCTAGACACTCCTTACCGCTACTAACTTGCTTACAACAAACACCACCACCCCATCACTATAGTTAAAACGTAGTTTAACACCTAATGAAAACACACCACATTCAGCCCAAGGACCAAACACTGCCCACAACAAGCAAAGAAAGCCTCTGCAGGTGACTGGCCTGAAGGATAAAGCCAACAGTTTGAAATAGCAGAGAATATGCAGCACACATTGGAGACACTCCTGGATGTACCAGGCCCTGGGGAACAGAGGACACTACATGGCAGGGCACTACATGACCTCTTCCTCATAAGACCATACCCTTAAGAATAAGAGATGTTGCTGACTTTCCTAAGACAGAGAAACAGGCACAGAGACTTATACAAAATGAGGAGACAGAGAAATTTATCCCAAATGAAAGAACACAGGCATTCACTTCTTTGACATCAGTCATAGCAACATTTCTACACCAAAATAAAAAGCTTTTGCATAGCAAAAGAAATAATGAACAAAATAAAAGGCAACCTATATAAGAACAGGACAAGGCCACAGCTAGAGATCTAAGCAAAACAGATATAAATAACATGCGTGAATGATAGAGAATTTAAAGCAATGATCATAAGGATACTCAATGTACTTAAGGAAAGAGTGGAAGGCTGAGTGAGACTCAACACAGAGATATGGAATAACATAGCAGAGATAAAGGGCTCAATAAATGAAATGAGAAACACAGCAGGCTGGAAGAAGCAGAAGAATGGATTAATGATCTAGAAGACAGAGTAATAGAATGTAATCAAGCTGAAGAAATGAGAGGAAAAAAGAATTATACAAAATAAGAATAGATTTATGGAACTCAATGACTCCACAAATATAATAACATTCATATTACAGGAGTCCCAGAAAAAGAAGAGAAAAAGGGGCAGAAAATTTATTTGAAGAAATAATAGCTGAAAACTTCCCTAATTTGGGGAAGGAAACATGTGTTCAAATCCAGGAGGCACAGAGAACTCTCATCAAAATCAACAAAGGCAGATCCACACCAAGATATACTGTAATTAAATTTGAAAAATATAGTGATAAAGAAAAATCTTAAAGCAGAAATAAAAGGCAGAAATAAATGATATAGAAACATAAAAAAAAGCTAATAGAACAGATCAACAAAACTAGGAGCTGGTTCTTTGAAAAAAATCAGTAAAACTTATAAACCTATGTAATGAGAGAAAATATTTGCAAATGACATATCTGATAAAGGATTAGTATCCAAAATATATAAGGAACTTACAAATTCAACACCCAAAAAACAAAAAACCCAATTAAAAATGGGCAGTAGGCATAAATAGACATTGCCCCAAAGAACGCATCAAGATGGCTGATACATGAAAAGATGCTCAACATCACTCATGGTCAGGAAATACAAATCAATACCGTGATGAGCTGTCACCTCACATCAGAATGGCCAAAATCAACAGCACAAGAAACAGGTGTTGGCGAGGATGTGGATAAAAGGAACCCTCTTGCACTGTTAGTGGGAATGCAAACTGGTGCATTCACTCTGGAAAACAGTATGGAGGCTCCTCAAACAAGTAAAATAGAACTACCCTATGATCCAGCAATTGCATTACTAGGTATTTATTTAAAGAATACAAGAACACTAATTCAAAGGGATACATGCACCCTTATGTTTCTAGCAGTATTATTTACAATAGCCAAATTATGGAAGCAGCCCAAATGTCCATCTATTGATGAATGGATAAAGAAGAGGTGGTTTATATATACAATGGGATATTATTCAGCCATAAAAAGAATGAAATCTTGCCATTTGCAATGACTTGGGTGGAACTAGAGAGTATAATGCTAAATGAAATATCAGAGAAGGACAAATACCATATGATTTCAGTCCTATGTAGAATTTAAGAAACAAAGCAAATGAGCAAAGGGGGAAAAAAGAGAGAGAGAGAGATAGACAAATCAAGAAACAGACTCTTAACTATAGAGAAATCTGACCATTACTAGAAGGGAGGTAGGTGAGGGGATGGGTGAAATATGTGATGGGGATTAAGGACTGCACTTGTGATGAGCACCAGGTGATGTATAGAATTGTTGAATCATTATATTGTATACCTGAAACTAGTATAACAGTGTATTTTAACTAACTGGAATTAAAATAAATGCTTAAAAAGCCAAAAAAAAAAAAAAAAAGAAACACAATTTAAAAGAAATGTATTTTTCCAAGCAAATAAAAAGAAAAAAAAGAAAAAGAAATGAGGTTCAACAACAGGGCATCTGCACCATAATAAATAAACCTTAAATTCACTCACATCGTAAGACTGTTGAATCACAGACCTGTACCTCTGAAACAAATAATACATTATATGTTAAAAAAAAAAAAGAAGAAGATAGCAGGAAGGGAAAAATGAAGGGGGGGAAATCGGAGGGGGAGATGAACCATGAGAGACTATGGACTCTGAGAAGCAAACTGAGGGTTCTAGAGGGGAGGGGAGTGGGGGGATGGGTTAGCCTGGTGATGGGTATTAAAGAGGGCACGTACTGCATGGAGCACTGGGTATTATATGCAAACAATGACTCATGGAACACTACATCAAAAACTAATGATGTAATGTATGGTGATTAACATAACATAATAAAAGAAAAAAATCACGTGTAAAAAGAAATTTACTCACATCATACCCGAAAATTATTTTGAAATAAGCCATAGAACTAAATGTAGAAGTTAAAATTATAAAATTTCTAGGTAAAAAAGATGAGAATTTTTTTAAAAGATTTTATTTATTTATTTGACAGAGAGAGACAGCGAGAGAGGGAACACAAACAGGGGGAGTGGGAGAGGGACAAGCAGGCTTCCCTCTGAGCAGGGAGCCGGATGAGGGGCTGATCCTAGGACCCTGGGATCATGACCAGAGCCGAAGACAGACGCTTAACGACTGAGCCACCCAGGTGCCCCAGATGAGAACATTTTTAAAGTAATACATAACCAAAAATTTCTTAGTTGGGATATCAGAAGCATGAAACAAAAAAATAGTAATAAACTGAACTCTATCAAAATAAAAAACTACCTTTCTAAAAATAAGCTTAATGAAGTAAATATGCAAACCACAAATTAGGAGAGAATATATATATACACACACACACATATATGTATAGATACACATATAGATACACTTGTATCTAGAATGTATAAAGAACTTTAGAACCCAATGAGTAATACAATTTTAAAATTTAGTAAAAAGAATAATTCTTTAAGTTTTTATTTAAATTCCAATTATTTAACATACAGTGTAATTTTAGTTTCAAGAATAATTTTTAAGATATAGGAAATATTAATAAACATCATTAGTTGGAAAAGTAAAGTAAAACTTCAATGAAATGCAATTATACACATACAAATGACTACAATGGAAAATGATGAGAATGAGTGTTGTCAGTTATGTGGAAAAACTACATAGCTGGTGGGGAAATATAATGACCCAACCATTTTGCGAAAACGATTGGGAAGTTCTCATTAAGACAAACATACATTTACATATGACCCAGAAATTTCACTCCTTGAGATTTATCCAAGAGAAATGAAAACTTATGTCCTCACAAAGACATATAAAAATGCTCATAGCATGACTCCTGGGTGCCTCAGTCAGTTAAACGTCCAACTCTTGATTTTGGCTCAGGTCCTGATCTCAGGTTTGTGAGATAAAGCCCCATGTCAGGCTCTGCACTTAGCATGGAGCCTGCTTAAGATTCTCTCACTCCCTCTGCCCACCACCTCAACCTCACTCACACAGATGCTTTCTCTCTCTCTCAAAAAGAATGTTCATAGTAACTTTATTTATAATAGTTAAAACTGAAAGCCATTCAAATGTTGATTAGCATGGAAATAGATATTATTATATGCAGCATAATGCAATACTACTCAGCTACGAAAAGGAACCAAGGAAACATACAACAGTATTGTGCTGGAAGAAGTCAGAAATGTTATGCTGAAGAAAAGGGACTAGATGTCATAGAGTATATACTTCATGACTGCATTTATATGAAATTCTAAGAAGTTCAAAATAATCTATATTCATACCACTAACAGGTATGAGGGAAATTTTAAAGGCGATGCACATATTTATCTTGATTGGGAGAGTGATTTCACAAGTGTAAACATGTATCATAACTCATTGAACTGCACACTGTAACTGGATACTAATTATTCTTTTTTTTTTTTTTAAGATTTTATTTATTTGCGAGAGAGAGGATGAGAGACAGAGAGCATGAGAGGGAGGAGGGTCAGAGGGAGAAGCAGACTCCCTGTGAGCAGGGAGCCTGATGTGGGACTCGATCCCGGGACTCCAGGATCATGACCTGAGCCGAAGGCAGTCGCCTAACCAACTGAGCCACCCAGGCGCCCCTGTATACTAATTATTCTAACGTTGATAAAAAGAGACTAAAAATCTGAAACTTCATTTGTTACATTTCACAACTTGAATTAACATTTGGTAATAATAAACTCACTTGTCAGGTAGTGTTATAAATGCTTTACAAATATGAATATTTAATAAAGCTGGTATAGAATTTTTTTGCTTGATATCATACTGCCAAGTGATTTCCTAAGTATTTTTTTCAGGTCGTTATAATCCTTATCACAACACTGCAATGTAGGCTGGGCAAATGTATTGTCCCCCTCATTTTAAAAGTTAAAAAACCTGAAACATGTTGAGGTAAGTAATTTATTAAGCAAAGTCTCTCAGCTACTAAGGAGTAGATTTGGGAATTTAATCCTATCATTCTTTCTGCTAATCATTCTAAATAATTCATCAGCAGTTTGAATTGAAAAAATTGTATATTTTTGAGTAATTTTCAAATTTAGAAATTGATGTTATTTGCCCTTGCACTTTTAGAGGAAGAGCCTTGCATAGTTGACTCATCGCTACTTAACTTTGTTCTCATTTTACTGCAGCTATTGTAAACAACTAGTCCATTTGCAACCCACATATGGCAAGAACACTACTTCCCATGGATTGTGTTTATCTTGGGTAGTTAATGATCCTGAATCCAACATCTACCAAGGTTATAGCTCAAGGAACCTTTCCAAAGCACTCATTAAAGAGATTTTTTTCCTTCTCAGAAGCAAGTTCCATATGAATTCTTACTTTCTGACTCATCTGCCAAGTCCAGCACATTGCATTATGCCCCAAAGGCACCAGAGGACTGAGCCAACACGTCAAGTTCCTGCAATAAATTTAGCTTAAACTATGAGATTATTTCTCCTGGGAAGGATGTTTCACACCCCCCAAGAAATCCCCTGGACTTTTTAAATATTTTTCTCCTTATATGAGTACTTTTTATTTAAGACCAAGCAAAATATACTTCTGAACTAGATATTTTCTTTATCATTGTGCATTTGCTGTTAGTAATAAGTAGGGATGATTTAGATGTGTGCACATGCATGTGTGGTTGAAAAAGAAACCGGATTGGAGAAGGAAAAAGAGAGAGCTAGAGAGGGAGGGAGAAAGGGGGAGGCGGGGGGGGGGGGGAGGGGGGAAAGGGGGGGGGGAGGGAGGAAGAAAAGGAGAGGGACAGGAATATGGAAAAGGAGAAAGAGAGGAAAGACAAGAATGGGGAGAGGGAGGGAGGAAAGAGAAGAGGCTATTAAAATATATATATCTATTATCTAGCTATTCTGTGGAGTGATTTTTGTGTCAATTAAGAATGTTTACAGAATATTTTTTTCTTCTGAGACATTTTTGGGGAGTCTAAAAAGTAATTTACTTCAGGCATAACGTATATCCTGGCTATTAATTATATAATGTATAGATAGCTACATTTCCAATATAGAGAGTTTTTATGGAATACATAACTGCAAGAAAAATGTTCCTATAATGTGATAGGCAGAAAATGTCTCCCTATCCAAGATGTCCATGTCCTAATCCTTAGAACCCATGAATAGGTTACTTTACATGGCAGAAAGGACTTTACAGTTCTGATTAAACTAAGAATCTTGAGATGGAGAGATAATCCAGGATTATCCAGGAGGGCCTAAAGAAGTCTCAGGGGTCCTTACAAATTGAAAGGGAAGTAGGAGGTCAGAGGGAATTGTAAAGATGCTATGCACTGCTGGCTTTTGGGATTTTGTTTGTTCATTTGCTTTTTACTTTAATTCCACATAGTTAACATACAGTATTATAATAGTTTCAAGCGTATGATATAATGATTCGGCTGACTTTGGAATGCAGAAGAGGCTACTAGCCAAGAGTGCAGGCAGCCTGTGGAAAATTCAAGGGAATAGATTCTCCCCTAGAACCTCCAGAAAGAATGCAGCTCTGCCAACACCTTGATTTTAACCTAGTGAAACCCACTTCAGACTTCGGCACTCCAGAACTGGAAGATAATGTTTGCTTTTTTTTTTTTTTTTTTTTAAGCTAAAAAATTTGTAGTAGTTTGTTACAGCCATAATAGGAAACAAATAGATGTAAGAATAGATGGAGAAAGTTTTTTTTTTTCCAGCAAAATGTAGCCTTTATTTATTTAAACATTTATTTACTTCCAGGAAATAAATGCTTTCTAATTTCAAGCAACTATGAGAGAACCGCTGTGTTCTTCTACACTCACTTGCCAGAAGGTAGAACTGGAAGTCACATATATGTCTATGAACAGAAATTAAAAGGTCATTATAATGATTCAACAGAAGATGAAATTCTGAACTGTGTTTAAATCTTTCTTAGAGAAATAGACCTTGCTGCATAGAAATATTCAGATGTTGCCTAAAAACACCTGTAAACACTAGCAAAATACCACTGAACTGCTTTACCAAATATCACTACTGAGGAAATGTCTGAAAAATATCACAAAGTATAAAATCATATATTAATACAAATGCCTGATTTTAAATAAAAACCTTTAGTTTTCCTCATGGTGTAGTTTTATTGTTTCTTCCACAATATTCATATGTGCAAGAAATTTCACAAGAGAACAAATCAGCAAGCTCCTAAAAACGACAGCAAATTCTTCACAAGTCAACCGGCTCTTGAACCCACAAAAAGACAGGAAGCAAGTGTGAGATTATAAAATGTTAAAGATGAAATTTCATCACAATGTACTTTTTTCAAGCTCTACTGCAAACTTAAAACAACTATCAATGTTAATTGCACTTTGTCATATGATTTGAGCTTGCTTTAAGCTCATGCACTGAAAAGAGGACTCATTTCATGCACAAAATCTGTTGCATGCCTGGCTTCCTTAAAACTACATTGAACGTTTCCAGTGCCAAAAAAAATTTGGCAAAGCTAAACTACATAAAATGAAAGTTAGTAAGCTTTTGCTTGATGTTTCTGAGTAATAATGTGAAGTCATCAAACTGATACTTAGAAATGATAGAAAGACATTATCTTGATAATTTCATTTTAGTTTCAACACCAAACATTGCAGAAAGCATCCATGTTTCTGTTACCATTTTCTAATTTAACTTAATCATGATCATCAAAATGTAGGGGTCAAAAGGTAACTGCCCCAATTCTATTTCAAGATTTGCCATGCGTCTTCCATTAGTGTGTCAATATCTGTGCCATTTACCTTCCCTTTTATAAGGTTGTGGCTGAGGGTGCTTCTGCTCTTGTTTTCCATGCCTGGAGTTTTCAGTATTTACCATATGTTGCTTTTTATCTGGTCGACTGGGTCCATATGGAGGGGAAAGAGTATGACCAAAGAAATATATGTATATATATGTATATATATATATATATATATATATATATATATATATATATATCTCCAACTTCTTAAATACCCCATCAGTATCTACTTGATATTCCTTCATGTCTTTAAGATAATCCTTAACATCAGTCAGTGAAGAGCTTCTGATCATGTGTAAAGACACCATTTAGGAAAAACTTATTGATGAATTGACCGAGTTCTCTCCAATGATGAAAACTATCCAGTTTTTCCAATAAATACATTTCAATTAACTGTTTAAATTCATCTATCCTTACAGGATTCCTGATTTTCTCCATCAAGATTCTTTCTCTGAGTTTCAAAGGACATCTTTTCTTCAGTAAGGGTCCAACATCTTGAAAGATTTCCCTTCAATGACTTATAGTCTATAAAAGATTCTTGTTCCTGTCGACATTGGGAAAGATAATCCTTCATATCATTCAGTTCATCTTCATGTATCTTTCTGACTACTGATGCTTCTGAATCTGAATTGTGCCATAGAAATGTCCCAAATCCCATGCCAATTGCAGTCACCAAAGCAAGTATAACACATTTATTGAGATTTCTGCTGAACTGGCATTTACACAACTCCCTAGAGATTCGGTTTCTTGTTCGGGGAGTAGCCGTTTCTCAGATTCTGAACTAGAAAGTCTTCTTCCTAGCATGGCATGGTCTAAAGGCAGGACTAGGCTGATGACTGGTTTCATCACTACTTGATTTATCATTTCTAGTCTGGGATGAAAATACAGTTTCTGACTGACAGAATATATACTGGCTGCTAGAAGAAAAACCAATGTTTTTTGTTTTGCTTTTTTAAGATTTTATTTATTTATTTATTTATTTATTTATTTATTTATTTATTTCAGAGAGAGAGAGAAGTACAGAGAGAGAGAGAGCTTGATCAGGGGGAAGGGCATGGGAATGAGAAGGAGAGAATCTCCAGCAGACTCCACACTGAGCGGGGAGTCCCACACAGGCTCGATCCTAAGACCCTGAGATCATGACCTGAGCAGAAATCAAGAGTTGGTGTCTCAAATGACTGAGACACCCAGGCGCCCCTAGCCCATGTTAAAGTCTTCTGGACTCTGTGCTTCTTCAACAAGTATCACTTCATGATTTCTAATTTCTTCTAACTTAGGTGGCTCAAGGGTAAGAATATCAGAATCATGACTGACAGTTCCAAAATAGACATTGTCTTCAGATGACTTTTCTTCTTTCTCAAGTGCTGATTTTGTTTCCTCCAAAGCTGGATAAGCGATTTCTTCCATTAACGTGTACTATTTTGGCTACTCTATCCCTGCTCTGACTGCAATACTTATAGGCCCTCTTGCTCTAAAGATGTATATTCTGGAGCAAGCTCACAGCTGTCACTGGCTGTACCATGTTCAGAATTTATCATCTCTTTATCAGACCCCTCATGATTGATGACAGTCCAACCACAAGATGAATCACTGTCACTGGAATTTTCAGACCTTTTCCAGGTCTGAATGACTCCTCCACCTGAGTCTGTTGGCTGTCATGGTGGCTGCGGTCACAGCCCATAGAAAGTACTCCAACCTTTATATTTCTCATCCTGTTCTAAGCCTTAGCTGTCTCTGTTTTGTGGTCTTCATGGCTCGGAATTCTAATTAGTGGAAGATAGGCTAGGTGGTATTGGTTTTTAAGGTGACAACACTGAGTTGTTTCCAGGAGGGCAGCAACACCAGCATCAGAGAATATTACACCTCCTGAAATGTCTGGAATTTGAGACACCCTTCCAAGAGTGTCCTTCTATAGTATCTGAATCCTCAGGGTTCACAAGTGTTCCTAATATAGAGTAAGTGTTTAGTAAATACATGTTGAATCAATAGTTAGAGAAAATGGTTGTCTATGAATAATTTGTACTAAAGGGACTTGATGAATAAAATTGTCTCCTCTACTAGCAGGTCAGTGTCTGAGTGTCACCTTGTATTCCTGTGGGGTAAGGAAAAGTGCACTTTTGAAGAAATTAGAGTTTTTATAAGAGGCAATTTAGACCCATTTTTTTTAAGATTTTTATTTATTTATATTTATTCATTCATTCATTCATTCATTTATTTATTTGAGAGAGAGCAGAGTGAGAGTGAGAGCATGAGTAGGGGGAGGGGCATAGGAAGAGGGAGAAAGGAGCAGGGAGCCCGATGCGGGGCTCAATCCCAGGACCCTGGGATCATGACCTGAGCCGAAGGCAGACACTTAACTGACTGAGCCACCCAGGCGCCCCAAAACCCATATGTTTTAGAGGTAAAGAGTATAAGTATGAAGGGACATATGAGAGATGCACAGAGTATGGTGATCGGGGGTGTAGGCTCTGGTGTCAAACTGCATCGACTCCAGTGCTGAATCTCTTATTTATAAGCTATATGGTTTTTTGTTTGTTTGTTTGTTTGTTTCCTAGTTATTTTTTTTATTATGTTATGTTAATCACCATACATTACATCATAGTTTTTGATGTAGTGTTCCATGATTCACTGTTTGCATATAAGCTATGTGGTTTCTGGGAAATTATGTAACATTTGTGTATTAGTTTCATCTAATGTCAAATGAAAAAATAAGTGTGCTTACCAAACAAGCTTACGGTGAGGAATGAATGATTCAGTACAAGCAATGTTCATAGAAACATAGCAAAATGTACTGGACACAAAAAAGGAGCTCTAGGTAAGCCCCATAAGGTGAAATGGAGTGTTTGGGACAGCAGTGAAAGCGATGTGATTTTTATTAAAGTGATGTGATTTTATGAGAAAAAGGGTTCATGAAATACTGAAGATAAACTTCCCTATTAAAACATTTCCCTAGAGCAAGTCCTGGGCATTAAAACAACCTGACATTAACACTTCACTGGTTTAGGAATATTTTTCTTCTTCACCATCTCTTCATACACACTTTTGATGGATTTTCACCCTTTTTTAAAAAATATTTATTTATTTATTTATTTGAGAGAGAGAATGAGAGACAGAGAGCATGAGAGGGAAGAGGCTCAGAGGGAGAAGCAGACCCCCTGCCGAGCAGGGAGCCCGATGTGGGACTCGATCCCGGGACTCCAGGATCATGACCTGAGCGGAAGGTAGTCGCTTAACCAACTGAGCCACCCAGGTGCCCCGATTTTCACCCTTTTAAAGTCATAGGCTCACATTACTGACCTCATTAGCAAGGGGCAAAGAAAAGCTGCATAATCAGTTGATAATAAAAATTACTGTAGCCTCTAATGATCAATTAATTGAAATAATAGCTGCAAAATGCTTACAACAAAGGAAGCAAGCACAAAATAATGGCTGTTATTAAATGTCTGCTTGTATATTATACCAAGTCAGGATAATGCTGCTCCTGGAATTTGTGTGTAGGTTGCTGTGGGCCAGTGGACACAGCCAGTTTGTAGATAGTATCACTCCAAGAGGCATACTATTTATGAAATAATTGTTCACATTATAGCTGTCATTGATAAAAATGCCATTATGCCTTTTAATGTCTTTTTAACTCTATTTTTTAAAAAAATTATTGATGTACAATGTACATACAACAAAATGTACAGATTTCAAGTGTTCATTTTGATAGGTTTGACAGTTGTATACCATGTAACCACTGTCCAAAACAAGATATAGAACTTCTCCATCATCTCATAAAGTTCTTCCTGCTCATTATCAGACAGTAAGAACCTACCTTATCACCACCTTGGTAACAAAGTCAACCACTTTCTGATTTTTATGACCTTAAAATTATTCTGTTTGTTCTTGGATGTCATCATACACAGGGAATCATAGAAATGTATTCTTTTCTGTCTGGGTCCTTTTGTGCAACATAACATTTATGAGATTCATCTGAGTTGTGAGTATATCAGTAGCGCATTCCTTTTCATTGCTCAGTAGTACTCCACTGTGAATACAGTGGGATTTGATTGTCCATTTCTTCCTCATAGTAATTTGGTTTCCATCATGGTGTTATTATGAATAAGGTTGCTGTGCATATTCTTGTCAAAGATTTTATGTTGACATATGTTTTCATTTCTTTTCAATAAATAACCTGATTTAAGATGGGTTGTAGGCCTAAATGCAAAAGCTAAAATTATAAATCATCTAAAAGAAGTGATAGAAGAATATCTTCAAGCCATTCAGGGAAGCAAAGATTTCTTAAATAGATGCATAAAGCACTAACCAGAAAAGAACAAAATTGATAAATTGGACTTTGTCAGAAGAAATATTCTCTGTGTCTAAAGATGTCATTTAAAAAAATGAATGAGCAAGCAAAGGAGTAGGAATAAGATATTTGCAATTTGTAAAACCAACAAAGAATTTTGTCCAGAAAATATATAGAACTAATACAAATCAACAGTAAAAAGACAAAGAGCCAATAAAAGGGGGACAAAACATTTGATTGGACAATTGGCCACATAGATACCCATTAGAGGACTTGTATTACCTCATTTCAAGGCTTATTTTACCCTAGAGTATTCTTACAGTGTGATATTGCCAAATGGATACAAAAAATAAGTGTATGAAACAGAACAGATAGGCTCAGGAAGAAATTGGATATATTTAACTAATTCTCCTTTTAAACCATTCTGCTGATACTTGTTGCTCCATTGTCTCTTTAATACCTTAGTGTTCTGATTGTTCTTCTGTTTCTGTGACCTCCTCTCATAATATCACAAAATCATTCCCAAATTCCCACTTGCTTCTAACTCTCCTCTCTCTCACTAGAGCATGTTATCAACCATGTAGTAAGAAATATTGTTTTTTCAACAAAACAATATACTATGCCATCATTGACTGGTAATTTATTTAATCTTTTTTTTTAAGATTTTATTTATTTATTCATGAGAGACAGAGAGAGAGAGGGAGGGAGGCAGAGGCAGAGGGAGAAACAGCCTTCTCACGGAGCAGGGAGCGGATGCGACTTGATCCTAGGACTCTGGGATCATGACCTGAGCTGAAGGCAGACGCTTAACCAACTTCTGACTCTGAGATCATGACCCTGAGATCATGACCTGAGCAGAAACCAAGAGTCAGATGCTGGAGTGGTGGGGGTGGGAGGAATGGGGTGGCTGGTGATAGACATTGGGGAGGGTATGTGCTATGGTGAATGCTGTGAATTGTGTAAGACTGTTGAATCACAGACCTGTACCTCTGAAACAAATAATACATTATATGTTAAAAAAAAAAGTAGGAAAGGAAAAATGAAGGGGGGCAAATTGGAGGGGGAGACGAACCATGAGAGACTATGGACTCTGAGAAACAAACTGAGGGTTCTAGAGGGGAGGGGGGTGGGGGGTGGGTTAACCTGGTGATGGGTATTAAAGAGGGCACGTTCTGCATGGAGCACTGGGTGTTATACGCAAACAATGAATCAGGGAACACTACATCAAAAACTAATGATGTAATGTATGGTGACTAACATAAGAAAAGAAAAGAACTCAAAAAAAAAAAAAAAAATCAGATGCTTAACTACTGAGCCCCTAGGTGCCTGTAATTTATTTAATCTTATTTGTAGACCAACAACTTATTTGTTGATACAAATATATTTCTCTTGGTTGATTAAGGAAATGTGCTAAAGTGAAACAAACATTGCAAGAATATAAGGTTAACATGAGAAAAGGGTCAGAAATTGTCTCGTGACTCTCCTTATGTCACACTATATAGGAGACCCTGATGTCGTATCTGTGTATAAAAAGGCTGTTATTTCTTGACAATTCAAGTCTCAGACATCTCACTGGAAATGATATGAGATACACTACTTTATCTCAAACTAGAACCCATATAGGCCAATCTTTTTAATGTTAGATTTATTTAAAAGTCCTCAGTTTCTGGTCTCCTCAGCATTGTGGTGTGGTAAGCTGTTAGTGGTATTTTTAATTACATGATCTACACTTGAATATTAAAAATGAGAATAAGCCATAGTAATCAGTAGTAACAAGGAAAGAATGATAATCCAAGACTATAAGGTTCTTAAATCTAATGCTTCACAGTCTTTTTTTCAGAAGTATTATAAATCTTGATTTGGGGAAATATTTTCAGTTCTACAGATTACTTCGAATAATATGAATCAAAGAGAAAATATCACTACTGGGAGGTTTAAAATGATTTTATTTGTTAAACTAAAGGAATCCCCAACTGGGGGCTCTTTGTGCATTTCTGAAAATCATAAAATGATAGTTCTATAAGAAGTCTGCTTTTATATTTGAAAATTTATTACCATCATCCAGAAGGCTGAAATCAATAAATTAAAAAAAAAAATTGTACCCAAATGAAAAAAAAAAATAAAGAAAAAAGAGAGAAGGAAAAAACTCAACTTGTTAGTGTTTCAGAGACAGATTACATCCAACAGCATTAATGTTAAGAAACATGTATAGCAGGCAGGGTACCTGGGTGGCTCAGTTGATTAAGCGTCAGACTCTTGGTTTCCACTCAGGTCATAATCTCAGGGACATGATCTCAGAGTCCTGAGATCAAACCCCACCTCAAGCCCCACCTCGAGCCCTGCCTCGAGCCCCTTCACTCAGCGCAGAGTCTGCTTGAGATTCTCTCCCTCCCCCCTCCCCGCTGCCCCTCCCCTCCCCATACTCACTCAAGCTCTCTCTCTCTCTCTTTCTTAAAATACATACATACATACATACATAAAATCTTTAAAATAAAAGAAGCAAGTATACCAGGCAGGAGGATTTCTTCTTAAATATTGCATTTAAAAATTAGCCGAGAAGTAAACACAATGGCAGAGGCAAATCACAAAATTGGAAGTGACACTGCTCAGGCTTCTAGAATAGGGGGAAACAAGAGTTTCCACTGAATGCACTAGCCTGACAATCACATCCATTTCGGTGCGTGCCAGGGCCAGGAGTTGGGGAGGACCTCCCAATAGCAGCCCTCTCCCATTCAAATTGCAAAATGGAGAAAAAAGCAAGAGAAAGGATTTCTGGTTTATTTTGGTAATTTTCTAACACATGAAGAAAAGTACCACTGATACCCAAAGACATAGCATATTCTGATCAGTATGCTAGGTGCTTTTACACACTACCTTACCTTAAAACACTACGTTAGTTTCAAACCTTCTCAGGAGATATTTTTATGGATTGGTTTCACGATTTTCATTTGCTTACTTATTATTTGCTTATTTATTACAAATGAAGATTTTAAATTTGAGAGAGGTTGAGGAATAGTCTTCAAGTCACAGTCAGCACTGAAATTTGAGCCCAAATTTGAGTTGGGCTAACTCAAAACTTCTATTGTTCCCACTACCAGGGCAGTATTGTTCTCTGGTTAAGGACACGGACTTGGTAGCGGGATTCCTGAGTGAAAATCCTGACCCTGTCATTCATTCATTGTTTAAGTTTGAATAAGTCATTTGATCTTCCTAAAAACTATGTTTCTCGAATATAAAATGGGAATAAGAACCTGTCTCAAAAGACAATGGTGAGGATTAAAGATATTAATATATGTAAAGCCCTGGTAAGAGCTCCCTGAACATAATACGAGCTCAATAAATTACCACTGTTATTGACACACTATATAAATTTTATTATTTATGTTAGTGAGTATGTATTCACTTAGCATGTTGTAATAACTTCTGAATATCTTTTAAGGGAATTAAAATGTAATCTGTGAAATGTAATTCCTCTTGAGAGAGAAACTTTATGTACTTATTTACATTATACACTAAGATTGTTTTGGAGAGAAAAATATATATATGCTCATGGTATACTGGATAATATGATCATCATTGTTTTGACTGGACAAGCAATAGAACTGAATCATGCCCATTACCCAATTAACCATGATCTACAATCATCAAAACTATAGTTGTTATCTTGGCTAATTGTTCTTTTTCTTTCTTTCTTTCTTTCTTTTTTTTTTTTTTGATTAGGACATAAGGAGTAACTGTAGATGACGCTGTCTGACAAGTAAAATCTAAAGGATCACAGTGCTTCAAGATGTCTACCTACTAATTAGAAAAGTGGTTGACAAGGTACAATTTGCAAGTTTGTCAGTATTAGGAATTAGTATTCTGCTAGTACATATTAAAGTTTAGAGATTAATTTTCTCTCAAAAATTATTAGTGCTTCATCACCAGTTTCATAGGAATGGATTTTAGAACACAAATCCTAAACAATTATTTCTAATTATGGAGAACCTATCCCCAAATCATGGCTTCAGATTTTTCACTCAGAGCAATGTAAACTCTTAGGGAAACATTTCCATCAATGTCAGGACTGCATCACTCATGTTTTTCTGTCTTTCTTTTTTCCATTTCTATAAACTGTCCTTCTTTTTCCCTAACTATTCCAGAGCATTAAAATGTCAGGGACATCTTGGACTTCCTAGATTTTCTTTTACCCATTGCAGTTTCTCATGAGGTTCTGAGTACATAGCAGTTAGGAATGTACATGTGATAATTTCCTCAAATTACTATACTTTGGTTTTATCTTTGGCTTCACCATTTTTCCCTTTGAAAAAATTTCACTTTTCTCCATATTCTTTCTGCCTCTAACTCAATTCTCCTTTGAGTTGCTCAATTCTTTCTCCTACTAGGCCTAAAATAAAAACCTATGATTCTCAATCCTGTCTTTAAAAAGCTCTTTAAAGTGAAACAATATGTTATGCATATTCATTCATTCATTCATTCATTCATCATCCATTCATTCATAAAAAGTGAACGTTAATTATTTGCCAGGCTTTATTTTAGATTCTGAGAACACTTTGGTAAATAAAACAAACTAGGGCTCTGTTCTCATGTTGTAAGGAAGACATGAAGACACATTAACCAACTAAACAATGAACATAGTTGAGACCACTAGATAGGTGAAGAATGGCCAGGATGGCTTCTTTGAAAGGGTGGTGTTAGAGAAGAAGTCTAAAGATGAAAAGTGCCAATTCTGAGTAGATCTGTATTTGGGGCAGAAGGAACATCAAATGAAGAACTCCAAGGTGGATAAATGGCATTTTTGGAAAGACAAAAAGAAAATCATAATGTCCAGAATGTGGTTAGCAAGTGTGAAAGAATGTGCAAGTTCAGGGTTCTTTGTTGCAGAGTTGAGAATCCATTCTAAGTAACATTAAATACATCATTAAAGGATATTAGGAAGCTAACACGATCTCTAAGAAGGTTGGAGAGCCAGTCCCAGAAGCTTGGACCAGCAACCACAACATGGGGCTTGCTTCTGTGAGAATATCACTGCCATGTCACTGAGCATAAGAATTACAGCTCACACCTTTGAGATTGTGTATGGAGTCCCCAGACTCTAACTTTTGAATGACAGAACCCTGTAGACAATAGGAATGCTGAGAGAGGGCGCTCTAGCTCCTAACTTGAGAACAAGGGACTGATCATGTCACATTGGAAGGGTGTTCAAAAGGTGCCAGTTCATCAAACACATGATAAATGCCCACCATATCACAGAGAAAAGCTTTGAGTTTTAAATGTTAATATAATTTGAAGTGTGTTATATGTGATTTTCATATCCTCCAAATTCTGCATCATGGAAATAAAGAAATTGAAAAATATGAAATGCGTTTGAGCTCTCCAGCATCACAGAATTCGTGTGAGAGAACAAGAGCTGTGGTGATCAGGGGCACTGATATGTGGCTTAATTTATGGAGCGCCTCTGAAGGGCATTTAATCAGCAGGACCAGTTCTGCCAACATGAACAAGGGCTGCTGGCCACTATGTGGAGTCTCATTAGTATGATCAAATGGAAGTGACACCTATCCCTTGAGAATGAGCACATCACTTCTGTAGGACTCTGAGGTGGAGATAATTGACCACTGAAAGTGAGCATGAATTGTGAAGAGTTTGGCAGAAAATGAATGATTCTCACAAATGTCATTCAAATCTTACACTCCTTGAGTTACACTGCCACTCTGCTAACAAAGCCAAAATCATTTTTATAAAGGAACTTGAAGATTGAGACATTTAAAATCCATCAAATATACCAAAAAAAGGTTTTCTCCTTGTAAATTTAAAATGCATTATATTTGCAGATTAACTGGTGTTCAGAAACCATCTTTTTTTTTCTGTGATTAGACAAAGGCTTGCCAGATACTTGTGACCAGATAATGCAATGAAGTAAAACTCTGAATCTTTTTGGACTTCATTTAATGTCTTAGATTCTAAAATAAAACTTTTTTTTAAGCTACATTTTGCATGTGGTTAAAAAATAGTTAAACTCCATTCATCCCACACAAGTGTCTACTTGTTACAAGCAAAACACTTTACTGTTTCAAGACAGTGGGAAGGAAATACTGGCTGTGTATCAGAATAACCTGGGGAAATGTGCTAAAATAAAGTCTCTGGGTTCCACTGCAAGATTCTTATTCATTATTATCTCTCAAGGGTTCAGAGAGCCAATACATCTATCTAATGCACTCATCAGGACTTGATTATTATTGCAGTCTGTTCCCAAGCAGATCTCTTAGTGAAATCACATGATTTTCATCTCATCAGAGCTATACATGGGAAGAGTTTTTACAGAAATAGGACCCAAAAATTCTGCAAAATCCATTTAAATAGTTACTAAATAAAGGACGTGATTAAAACATATCTCCCCAGGAAAATCCATTAAAAGTAGTCCCTTTCCTCCCCTAAGGTCTATACTCTTCTGATAACCTCAGCACAGAGTCTGCTTGTCCCTCCCCTTTGCTCCTCCCCCCACTTTCTCTCTCTCTCTCTCTCAAAAAAATAAATAAAATATTTTTAAAAAGATGAACACAAAACCAAAACTGATTAAGAAAAAAAGACAAATTCACAAGTAACATAAGATATGCAAAATATCATGTAATTGTAGAGCATTTTACAGATCATAAGAGATTATTATGAACAACCTCATAGCGATGAATTGGAAACTTTAAAAATGAATATAAGTTTTACATAAAAATATGAAGGCCAGCTCAAGAAAATATAGACTATATCTAAGATCATTTGAGATTAGATTTTCAGCCAAAAATAGAACTGATCCCCCAATAAGGCTCAAGCAAAATCAAACTATGCTGCTCTCTAATGTAAAAGTTCAGGCAGTTCAGGGCTGCTGAGTAGTTATGCTCCAGATCACTTCTCTGTCATTTCTATGTTTAGTCCTTATCTCTGTGATCTAACATCATGCCTGGATGTGTGACCATCACAGAAAAACAAAGACAGTTTTAGTAAAGAAAATTACATGCCAATCTTATTCATGAACTTAAAGGGAAATATCTACCCTTATAGAGAATATCCACACTTGGAATATAACAAAAGTGGCACTAAAATCAGTGGATAAAAGAGGCATTATGCCATAAGTGGGCAGAGACAAGTGGTTATCTGTTTTTAAAACCAGTAAAACCAGATCATTTTTTCATTACCTTGTACAAAAAAAATACTTTCCATGTAGATTAAAATTTGTAAAGCTAAACTTTAAAATGTTTAGAATAAAAAACATGTCTCTGTGAGTTTAGGACAGAAAATTATTTCCTTATTGAAACACACAATCTACAAATTATAAACTATATTATTTGGCAATAAAAATGTCTGTACTACAAAAGATACCTAAAACAAAGTGTAATGTTAAGCCACAGATTTAGAGGAGATATTTGCAATAAAAATAAAACTAACAAAAGGATAATCCAGAATACAACGAATTTCTTCAAATCAGTCCGATAAAAAGAACAATCAAAAAAAAAAAAAGGCAAAAGACTTGAGTAAACATTTTACAGAAAAAACTATGGTCAATAAACATAAAAAGATTATCAATTGCATTGGAGAAATACAAATTAAAACAAAAGTGTGATTGAAAAAAAACCTTCAAATTTTGAACTCTGATACCAAGCACTAGTGGGAACACACATTGCATATGAAAGTATAAAGAGACATTGTCACAACCTAGTAATGTTGAAGATGCACATACGTTACAACCTAGCAATTCTACTTGAATGTGTACACCATAGAGAAAAAATCCTGCTGGTGTTGTCTACAACATATGTACAAAAAGTTTATAAAAGAAGCTTTGTTTGTAAAAATAAGAAATGTAAACACCAGTATTGAATAAGAAAGTCTCTTGTTAAATATTCATCATGGAATAACATATAACCATTAAAATGAATGAACAACATCAATGTTCATCAACATAAACATTTATATAAATTGTAGTATACCTAAAGAAGTATGTCTTAAGGATTTGTCTGACCCAATCTTCACCACATACCTCAAAGACTTTAGCTTGTCTGCTATCAGCCTATTCGGTCTGCCATACAAAATGCCACAAACTGAATAGCTTATAAACAACAGACATTTAATTTTCACACATTTAATTCTGGAGATTGAGAAGTCTAAGGTCATGGAATCCACAGATTTTGTGTCTGACGAGGACTCACTTCCGAGATGGCCATCTTATCACTGTACTCACGTGGGAAAAGGGGCTAAGGAGTTCTGTAGGACCTCTTTTATAAAGAGCACTAATACCATTCATGAGGGCTCCACCACTGTGACCTACCCAGATCCCAAAGGCCCCACTTCCTAACACCATTACACTGAGCAGTATATTTCAATATATGAATTTTGAAGGAACACATTCAGTCATTCAGCACAGGGGGAGATATAGATAATGTAGAGTCGAGATATAACTGGTGCAGCTCTCCAGGCAAAGTCAAAAGTCATTTATCCATCTTCAGTGCTACCTAAAACCTGAAAGAAGAGCAATAGATCTATAGACAATTTTAAAGAAGTGCACATAACAAAAATCAATATGAATATAGGAAAGCAACTCTTAAGGTATTAGACCTATGAATAGACAAAAGTATTTGTGTGTGTGTGTATACACAACTGTGTGTGTGTATATATATATATATATATATATATATATATATATATACATATGTATGTATACATAACTGAATATAAAGGATATAAAGGGAAAACAGTCTCTAATGCATAATACAATCTTCATTGTAACTGAAGAAATATGGAACACTTAAGATAATCATTCATGCTAGTGGCCCCAATGAAACATGATTTCGGTTGATTATAAATTTCTTCAATGAAAGAAGCAGAAAATACAAACAGAATGGAGATATTCAATAGAAATTAATAGTATAGAAAATATGGCAATAAATATAGAAAATTGACAAACTTTGAGAAGTATGAAATCCAAATTTGTTAACTCACAACTGGAAAAGTATTTTAATAGTTTCTCCATTTGAAATATAGTCATCTGCTGGACTGACACACTCAGACAGTAATATGAATGATAGAAAGATACCAACATATTCAGGTCTGGGCAAATGGTATGATGATCTATAAAGAGTTTTATATAAAGCAAGAGAAAAGACAAAGAGAGGAATGGCTTCCCGTCTCCACAAATTTCTGACAACCTACATATCCCTTAGTGATCTGGATCCTACCGAGCAAAAAACCAGTAAAAAATAACCATCGCACATTTCTGGTGTTTACTGTGATATTGCATGAGAAGACTGTCAGTACCCCAGGAGAATCACTTAGCAGGTCCAGACTTCAGGGTTGTATGGTATTAACTGCATTTGAGTGCTTTAACATCTAGCGCTCCCCTTTCTTTTTTTTTTCTTATTAACTTAGCAGGTAAAATATTTTATTCAGTCTCTTAGATTCACAATAGCTATTTGATATACCCAATTAAGGGAAGGTGTTTCATCAATTAAAATGAAAGTATTTCAACTTCCCTAATTTTTTATTTTTTACTACCTGTGATACAGAATGTTATATAAATCTGTTAATATATAAAGCAATGTGTGTCTAATTCATGTTATTTCCACCAAATTTAAAATTCCTCATTTTCTTTTTCAGTTTTATGCCTCTCATGGCATTTTAAAAATGTCTCCAAAGTATTCAGGTTTAGTATAATTTTGTTAGTATTATTTAACTCGTAACTGATTGCATATAAAAGAAATTCCCAATTGCAAGTATTGGTCAGGATTTTGCTAAATAGGATAGAATCCATCCCAGCTATGTGAAGGAAATAGTAAATGGTTATAGATTCTTCAGAAGTGCTACAGAGGGCGCCTGGGTGGCTCAGTTGGTTAAGCAACTGCCTTCGGCTCAGGTCATGATCCTGGAGTCCCTGGATCGAGTCCCGCATCGGGCTCCCTGCTCGGCAGGGAGTCTGCTTCTCCCTCTGACCCTCCCCCCTCTCATGTACTCGCTCTCTCTCATTCTCTCTCTCTCAAATAAATAAATAAAATCTTTAAAACAAAAAAAAAAGAAGTGCTACAGATAGAGACTCTAAAATGAGTTATCAAGAATACCATGCAATGTCAAACTCTGCTGCCAAGAAAGCAGCTACTTGTGACAGCTATTGAATTACTGGGTGTTATACGCAAACAATGAAGCACGGAACACTACATCAAAAACTAATGCTGTAATGTATGGTGATTAACATAACATAATACAATAAAATTTTTAAAAAATCAAAATAACTAAATATATGATACTTACATTAAAACACACACAAAAACGTTATTGGCTTCAGAACTGCACTGCTCCTGCCTGGATCCAAAGGCCACTGGATCAGGAAGCCAGCCTAAATTTGGAAGCTGGCTGTGCACCTGCCTCCTCCTGGACAATGATGCCTCCACCGTGTCTCACAGCAGCAAAATAGATCTCCACATTCTAGGTCTTTCCTCATATGACTCAGTTCCAAATCCAAACCTATTGAGTATACAACAGAGTAGTAGAATCTAAGTCTCAGAAAGAACTCAAGGGAGGCTAAGAAATGTAGTTTTAAGTTTTCTGGTCTCTGAAGGAAAAGGGTTTGGAGCATAGATAGAAGGGGTTCGGAATGCATATTGAAAAGCCAAACCAGGGGCGCCTGGGTGGCTCAGTTGGTTAAGCAACTGCCTTCGGCTCAGGTCATGATCCTGGAGTCCTGGGATCGAGTCCCGCATCAGGCTCCCTGCTCAGCGGAGAGTCTGCTTCTCCCTCTGACCCTCCTCCCTCTCATGCTCTCTGTCTCTCATTCTCTCTCTTGCAAATAAATAAAAAAATCTTAAAAAAAAAAAAAAAGAAAAGAAAAGCCAAACCAACAACAATAGCCTCACAAACAAAGAACAGGCAGAACCTCACATGGAGTCACAAATGATTACACAATAAAAATGAAAATGGGAATACTGACAGATGTATTTACTTATAAATAAGGAGATTATCATTTTTAATCTTGTACAATAAGCAGCTTAGTATTGAATACCATCTTTTAAAAAGCTTTTGCATGAAACATATGTTTATTATTTTGATAGCTAAGGTATTAAAAGTCCATTAGGTTGTTAAAAAGTGTAACAAAATTCCTGTCAACAATAATCAGATAACTGGTGCAGTACATAGAAAATTCAAAACAATCTACAAATTATTATAACTAACTGAAAATAGTATGACTAAAGGAAAAAAATGTTATTACAGAAAACCAATTGAACTTCTCTTTAACCCACAACTAAAAAATAAAATTCAAGTGGTTCTTAGATGGCTCAGTTGGTTAAGTATCTGACCCTTGATTTTGGCTCAGGTCATGATCTCAGGGTCGTGAGATCCAGCCCCATGTTGGGATCTGCCCTGGGCGTGGAGCCTGCTTGGGATTCTCTCCCTCCCAATCTCTCTGCCCCTCCCTTGCTCACACATGCTCTCTCTCTCTCTCAAAAACAAAAATTTAAATAAATAAATAAATAAATAACATTCAAAAATCAATTTATTCAGGGTTCTCCAGAGAAACAAAACCAACCGTGTATATATATACACACACACACATATACATATACACACACACATATATGTATATATACACATATATATATGTATGTGTATATATATGCATGTTTATGTATGTATATCTGTGTGTATATATGTGTGTATGAGAGAGAGAGATTTATTTTGAGGAACTGGATCACATAATGTGAGGGCTCTTACATCTGGAATCCACAGGGCAGGCCAGCAGGGTCAGGTAAGATTTCTATGTTGCAATATTAAGGCAAAATTCCTTCTTTGGAAAATCTCAGGCTTTACTCTTAAGACCCTCATATAAATTGGATAAGGCCCACTTACATTAAGGAAAGTATTCTGACTTACTTTTAAAGTTAACTGATTTTAAATGTTAATCATACCCACAAATACCTTCTCAGCAGTATCTTGACCAGTGTTTGACCAAATAAGTGGGCAGTGTAGCCTAGCCAAGTTGATACATAAAATTAACTATCACTGATGTCAAATCTTCTCCAAATGATCTACAGATTAGTATCAATCTCAATCAAAATCCTAATGAGTGTTTGTTTGTTTTTTTAAGAATTGACAAACATATTCTAAAACATTTTTTTTTAATGGAAGAAAAGGGCTTTGAACAGCCAAAACAATTTATTTTTTTTTAAAGATTTTATTTATTTATTTGACAGAGAGAGAGACAGTGAGAGCAGGAACACAAGCAGTGGGAGTGGCAGAGGAAGAAGCAGGCCTCCTGATGAGCAGGGAGCCCGATGCGGGACTCGATCCCAGGACCCTGGGACCATGACCTGAGCCAAAGGCAGACGCTTAACGACTGAGCCACCCAAGCGCCCAGCCAAAACAATTTAAATAACCAAAAGAAGTTTGAAAAGAAAAACAAAGTTCAAATTTAAAGGATTTGAAATACCTGACTTCAAGAATTACTACTATATATATCGTGAAGACATAAGGTTTTATTGGCATAAAGATAGATAAATAGATGAACGTAAAGGAATAGAGAGTCCATAAATATACCCTGGACAATTGATTTAAGTCCATTCATCAGGTAAAGAATTTTTTTAACAGATGTTCTTAGCACAACTGGATATTGATGGGGGAGGGGAAGATGAACCTTGATTCTCACCTTATTCATGCCCAGAAATTAGATCAAGACGGATCTTGGACCTAAGCATGAAACTGTAAATCTTCTAGAAGAAAACAGGTAATTTTCACAACCTAAGGGAAGATAAAGAGTTCTAAGACTGACAACACAACAACAACAAAACACAAATTCCAGAAGAAAAGAAAATTGATAGATTACAAATGTTTAAAATTTAAAAATTTCTGCTCTGCTCATGAAAAGAAAATAATATGCAAGCTACAACCTATGAAAAATATTTATAGTATATATATCTAACAAAGCACTTACTTCCAGAACATATAAAAAGCACAAATTAATAATTTAAAAATTAATGTGACAAAAGTGAGCAAAATACTTAAACAGTTTTTAAGAGAATATCTATGAATGGACAATAAATATATAAAAAGGTTTTTAATGTCATTAGTTCCCAGAAAAATATAAATTGTAACCACAATGAGATACAACTACTTATCAACTAGAATGACTAAAATCTGAAAGACTGACCAAATCAAATATCAGAATGTCCAGCAACTGGTACTTTCATACATTATTGTTGGGAGTATAAAATGTTCAACCTTTTTTGGAGAACTATTTGATATTTATCTATAAAGTTAATCTTACACCTGGTCTGTGACCCAGACATCCAAGAGAAGGTTTATACATGTACAATAAGATATTATTCAGTAATAAAAAGAATGATAAGCACAATGACTTGCTAGAAACAAAAGAGCTAGAAAGAATACTTCCTGTGTGATTTTATTTATATAAAATTTCTAAAACAAACAAATTATTCTAACAGGAAAGAAATTGGATAATGGTTGAAGGAGCATTGGAGAATAATTGCCTGGTAAGGGGTATCAAGGAACTTTCTGAAGGGAAAGAAAAGTTCTTAATCTTGCTGTAAGTGGTGGTAATATGGCATATGCTATTGTAAAACTCCTTGTACTGACCAGTTAAGATTTGTGCATTGTTTTATTAAATATATCTCAATAAAAATAATCAGAGAATTTTAAATATTTCATGTGAAGTTTAAATAGCACAATCTATATAGCTCACGATATGTTCACGACTTCCATGGATGACATTAGACCAACTAACAAACCAAACCTGCACTTTTGGATTACAGCAATTTTTACTTGTACTTTTATCACACATGATAGTTAGAAATGCCACCCCCCACCCCAGAAATTTTCAAAGGACTTCTATTGAAAAGACATGAGAGATCTGATTGAGACATAGGGAACACACCAGGAAGGAGAAGGTTGTGTGTTATGATTATAGAAATAACTGATGATGTCTTTCAGATATAAAAAAGAAAACAGCCTCTCATGAGAAATCTTTGCCATAAAAATAATCATATTTCTCATACATAAGCTTATCTTGAGGTATTTAAAACAACCACAGTAAAGTCTTATTTATGTTTCCAAATAAGAAGCAGCACACAACTCATTTTGGCTGTGAGAATTAGCATTCTAAGGTGTATCAGCCAATATCATTTTTGGGGTTAGTTTATTCCAAACCTTTGAGATTAGAAGTTTGCAAAGAAAATGCTGACACAGTCTTGGTTCTGGCAGTCAGTTTGCTTGCATTATAATTAGATAAGAATTTAATGATATTAACTGAAGCTGAGCAGAAAAGCCGCACAGATAAATTAGACAAATAGGATTTATGAGCCTTCATTTCTGATGCAAAAACTACACCATCATTCAGTAATATTCCCAGTCCTTCAAAATCAGCATAACCACATAGACTTCATACCCATCTGCGGCAAGAACTTGAAAATGAACCCTTAAAATTCTAGCAATAACCACTGCTTTCTAACAGGATACAGATTTAAAATGAGTTTGCTTTTGTATCTGTCTTCACATAAACCACCTTGGGACCGTGCTGAAGATCAGGAAGCTTGTCAAATGAAACACCAGTAAGTCCCTCTCCAGTGGGATAAAAATAGAACGAGACTGACAAACCTCATCTGCAAGAAAATTAGTGCAGCCTTAGGTAGCAGTAAGAAATAAAGTATTAATTGTCAAATATGCAGAAAAGTAATAGAAACTGAAGTAGGAGTAGTTTTATGGATGCAAAATAGCTAAGTTCACTGACATGATGAGAGTGCATATCAGATGAAGAGGGAATTATTCCAGGTTAATATTTTTTTTACCTTTTAATCAAAATAAATGTCTATTAGAAAATATGACTGATTAATCCTGAATCAAATATAAAGTGTAGTTAATTCTTTTTGGCATTAATGAAAGGGAAATTACCTTTTATTTAAAAAATAATGTGTTCAGAGCCTCTTAGAATGGTACTAGCAAGAATTAATATTTCATAAACCTTAAGAAAATAACAAAAAATATTACATCAAGTAGATAGAGGAAAAGGAGTTAACATAATTATAAGTGATCTTTTTGTTTGTTTGGACTTTAAGCCTCCTTAACAGTCCCTATAGTGGTAGTATATCATCCACCTTGGTAGAGAAAGAAGGAATGTTCTGGTTAATTTGCCTCCAGGAAAGACTTTTTTTTAATCAACTTTATTTTTCAAACACAAAAACACATGATAAATTGTTTGTGTAGGAATGAATGACCTCCTTTGCAGTATTATTGGCACTTTATCTTCCTCTAAATTGTTTTTGAGATTTTTAAAAGGGGAAGAGTAGCTGAAAGTCAGGTATGTTTATTTTTGGTGGATTCTTCTGTTTTGCTCAGTTATACAAATTTCCTGAAACTTCATCTAACGGAAACTACAGTTTCTGACTTACTGTGATTCAACTTACAATTTTTGACTTTATGACGGTGCAAAAGCAATATATATTCTTTGAATTTTGAATTTTGATGTTTTCCCAGGCTTGTGATATGCAGTACAATTGTCTTGTGATGCTGGGCAGTGGCAGCTTCCAGTCAGCCACGTGATCATGAGGGTAAACAATCGATACACTTACAACCATTCTGCACCCACACAACCATTCTGTTTCTCACCTTCAGTACAGTATTTAATCAATTACATAAGATATTCAACGCTTTATTTAATACGTTTGTGGTAGTTGACTTTGCCCAACTAAAACTTACACTGGGGACTAATGTAACTGTTCTGAGCGCACTTAAGGTAGGTTAGGCTAAACTATGATGCTTGATAGGTTAGGCATATTAAATGCACTTTTGACTCATGATATTTCCATTTACAATGGGTTTATCACATCTCACACCAGTCAGAATGGTTAAAATTAACAAGTCAGGAAATGACATATGTTGGCGAGGATGCAGAGAAAGGGGAACCCTCCTACACTGCTAGTGGGAATGTAAGCTGGTGCAGCCACTCTGGAAAACAGTATGGAGGTTCCTCAAAAAGTTGAAAATAGAGCTACCATATGACCCAGCAATTGCGCTACTGGGTATTTACCCCAAAGATACAAATGTAGGGACCCGAAGGGGTACGTGCACCCCGATGTTTATAGCACCAACGTCCACAATAGCCAAACTATGGAAAGAGCCAAGATGTCCATCAACAGATGAATGGATAAAGAAGATGTGGTATATATATACAATGGAATATTATGCAGCCATCAAAAGGAATGAAATCTTGCCATTTGCAATGACGTGGATGGAACTGGAGGGTATTATGCTGAGCGAAATAAGTCAATCAGAGAAAGACTTGTATCATATGACCTCACTGATATGAGGAATTCTTTTTTTTTTTTTTAAGATTTTATTTATTTATTTGACAGAGAGAGACACAGCGAGAGAGGGAACACAAGCAGGGGGAGTGGGAGAGGGAGAAGCAGGCTCCCCGTCGAGCAGGGAGCCTGATGCGGGGCTAGATCCCAGGACCCTGGGATCATGACCTGAGCCGAAAGCAGACGCTTAACGACTGAGCCACCCAGGAGCCCCTGATATGAGGAATTCTTAATCTCAGGAAACAAACTGAGTGTTGCTGGAGTGGGGAGGGGTGGGAGAGATGGGGTGGCTGGGTGATAGACATTGGGGAGGGTATGTGCTATGGTGAGTGTTGTGAATTGTGTAAGGCTGTTGAATCACAGACTTATACCTCTGAAACAAATAATACATTATATGTTAAAAAAAAAAAAAAGAAGAAGAAGAAGATAGCAGGAAGGGGAAAATGAAGGGGGGAAATCGGAGGGGGAGACGAACCATGAGAGACTATGGACTCTGAGAAGCAAACTGAGGGTTCTAGAGGGGAGGGGGTGGGGGGATGGGTTAGCCTGGTGATGGGTATTAAGGAGAGCACGTACTGCATGGAGCACTGGGTGTTATACGCAAACAATGACTCATGGAACACTACATCAAAAACTAATGATGTAGGGCGCCTGGGTGGCTCAGTTGGTTGGGCGACTGCCTTCGGCTCAGGTCATGATCCTGGAGTCCCCGGATCGAGTCCCGCATCGGGCTCCCTGCTCAGCAGGGAGTCTGCTTCTCCCTCTGACCCTCCCCCCTCTCATGTGCTCTCTCTCGCTCTCTCTCTCTCTCAAATAAATAAATAAAATCTTTAAAAAAAAAAAAAAAAAAAACTAATGATGTAATGTATGGTGATTAACATAACATAATAAAAAAATAAATAAATACAATGGGTTTATCAGGACTTTACCCCACTGTAAGTCAAGGAACATTTGTACTTAAATAGTATCTATAATATGCCAATATAAAATCCGTGTGTACAGCAAATATTTTTCATAAAAATAAACAAATGCCTTGCAATGACATCTAATTTTTTTATTGTTCTAACATTATCTATGCTTCTGAAAAATCCAGAACTTTGGGCTCTAATCTATTAGTAAGTTGGCAATATTGTTCTCTACAAAGTGGAAGTTTAATAACAACAACAAAAAGAAACCACATTTTTTTCTATGAAAATTACTTTATCAATATACTAACTAGCTATTTTTATAAGAACCTTGCCCATGGCAAACATTTATTGTTCTTTAAATTATTAATGTAACAGATGTTTATTAACTAACTAGTATATACCCCAAATTGTTGAAGGAACAAAGCCCATGCCATGCAGGAGCTCACAATTTAATCATAGAGTCACAAGACAAGATATAAACTAAACACTAGAGCAACATGAAAAAAAAGTCAAAATATGGGAACAGTGGAAAGAGTTCTGGCATGCTAGATGATGCAAGCAATACAAATGCTATTTTGTTTTCTTTTTTGTCTTTGTTTTCCCTAGAAAAGAAAAGAGTTTGCTGAGGAGATGGGAAAGAGAGGGGTGGGGAAGAGGGATAATCCAAGCAGAAGGAACAGCATGTGATAAACAAGATAGCCAAGAAAGAGACTGATACAAGGCACATATTGGTGACTAATGACTCAAGCAGGATTGTGCCATGGGTACAGTATGGAGGTGAATGTGTCTGCCATGGTGGAGAGGACTAAAAGAGTCTCATGTGTTATATTTAAGACATTGAGTTTTATCTAGAAACACATAGGATGGACCATTGATCAGAGGAGAATGGTGTAGTGGAATCTTTAAGAAGGGGGAGTCCTAAGAAATGGAAGAGTGGTCAACAGACTCAAATCTTACAAAGAGGTCGAGGTCAAGTAAAAATAGGACTAAGAAGGGTTTTTCGTTTTGTTTTGTGTTGTGTTGTGTTATTTTTCATGTGCAATTAGGTAACTGGTAGACTTTTTTTAACTACAGAGTGAACTACAAGCTGGCAGCTTCCACTCTGATTCAACCATAGAGATGTCAGAGAAACCAAAGGGAAGTAATAAGTCATAGAACCCTTAACAACATACCCAACACACACACACACACACACACACACATGCACAGGAACTTAGAGGAAAATCTCTTGAGGAGCCAGAAGGTGGTGGTATTCCTCTTGTGGATGGGGCCAGGATGGGATGCTGGAAGCAGAAAAAAGGCAGGCATTTTAGAAGAGGAATAGATAGGGAAAGATTTCTAGAATGCCACATTGCTCCTCTCAGATCATTGTCTGTCCTGAGCCAGTGGGCTTAGACTGAACCATCTGAGCTTTCCCCTGGCTCCTCCACCTTCCCCCAAGGTTTAGATCATTCCAAAGAGGCAAAAACATAGGGAAGGTTGAAATCATCTAGTTTGTGTATCTCTGTGTATAGTGGTTGGGAAGCAGGAAAGAAGACAAATATATGTTAACAACAGAAGCTCCAGAGGTGTACCCTATCCCCACTCCTTAAGTCATCTGGAGACTCATTTACTGGGGCTCAGGCTTTAAAAGTTTACCACTTCCACAATGTAACTGTGAAAGTTGTTAGCCTCAAGGATATTAGGTTCCCATGTACCTCCTCACAGGCTTTCCCAGACCATCCAAATAATCTAAACTAAATATCTCCCTCAGTCTCTTCTGAACCACCTTGCATTATTTTCCCTCTTAGTTTCTTGACTATCTGAAGATAACCCATTAATCAATTTTCTTGTCTGTTGACCATATGTTCTCTCTCCCATACTTCACTGCCATGTAACAGCTGGGTCTTTTATGTGTTGTTTAATAGTTCAACCTCAGAGTCCAGAGCATGAGAAGAACTCATCAGTTATTTTACACGAATATATAAATTAATGGAATTCAAAGTCTTTGGAAAATATTGGGGAATGACCCGGAGGGCAACAGATGACAACAATGGAAAATACAAGAAGGTGATGTAGTTGGTTATCTTTAACAAAAAGGGCAGAGAATTTTACAGAGGCTTACAAAATCAATGTTTTAGACCTATCTTAATTGCATTAAAATTATTCATAGCAGATTCCAGCTCCTAGATGCATAAGAAGTAGCAATAAGTCAAAAAGGTAGAAGAAATATTTTGAAGGGGTAAAGAGTATAGGGATATTTATTGGAAATGTAAGCTAATGAGGAAGCATTGACAAGGAGGAGTGAGGAGTTAGTACTAGGAGAATGGTGGGTAAGAAAGCTTAAAAATATAATTGAAGTCACTGCAGAGGTATGGAGAAATTTGCATTTTGGTTATAGTTTAAGGATGACAAGAATCATTCAATCAATATAAAAACTTTTATTGGGGGGCGCCTGGGTGGCTCAGTCTTTAAGCGTCTGCCTTCGGCTCAGGTCATGATCCCAGGGTCGTGGGATCGAGCCTCGCATTGGGCTCCCTGCTCAGCGGGAGGCCTGCTTCTCCCTCTCCCTTTCCCACTCCCCCTGCTTGTGTTCCTGCTTTCACTATCTCTCTCTGTCAAATAAATAAATAAAATCTTTAAAAAAAAATTTTATTGAGAACCTAGAAACAACAGATTCAGTTATAAGCAAAAGTTGATTTATTTTCAACTTTCATGGGCTTGACAATCCAGTGGGATGGAGAAGTTATTCCAGTGGTCACATTAATCATTGTGTAAGTACAAGCTGAGATTAGCTGCCACACCAAATGAGGAGAAAAAAAAAAAAACACAAAATATATGATTCCATGAAAGCACAGTGAGGAAGATATTTTGACAGTCAGAGCTGAAGGGTAAGTAAAAGTTACCTATGGGGGTGAGAAGGAAGAAAAAACAACAGTCAGAGAAACAATGTGCTCAGTGATACTGTTAGTATTATAGGAAAATTGTAACATTCCAGGAGTGAAAAGATGGACAAAAATCTGGTATGGTAAGAAAGAGTAAGTAGAATCATATGAGATAAAACCTACATAGTAAGCAAGGACCAGGCCATAAAGAGATATCTGCTTTAATTATATTTAAAATTGTGGATTTTTTACCCTGCCATGAAGAATAAGTAAAGAGTTTCATGATCAAAGGTAGTAAAAATGTCTATTTTGAAAATGTACCCTGGCTGAAATATGTAAAAGAATTGGAAGGTGGGCAGGATGGATGCAGGGTTACCTGTCAGGAGGCCAAAATAGTCGTTCAGGAGAAAGAAGATGGAGGCTCAGACTAGGGTGCAGTTGGTAGAAGTATAGAGAATGGCAGATTCAAAAATATATTCAGGAGGGGAAAAACACATAGGATGTGAGACAAAGGGATGCACCAAAAATAACTCCTGTTTTTGGCTTGACTAACTGGATGGCTTGTGAAGTGATTGTCTGAGGTAGAAAACCACAGTCAAGGACCAGATGTGGGAGGAAAGAGTATGGTTTGGTCACAGACATTTTGAATTTGACATCCCCTTCGAACATCCATGCGGAAATGCTGCACATGTCACTGAAGTCTGAGGTAGGGAGAATACATATGAAGAAAAGTGGAGAGAGTGCAGAACACAGCGTTGAGAAATTTCAGTACCTGATTACCAGAAGAGCTTTCACCGTCAAAAGAGACAAGACAGCCAGTTAGATAGGAGAAAGCCAGGGGATATAGTTGGGAAAAGAGAAGAGAGTTTCAATAAGGAATGAGTTACCAACAGGGTCCCATGCCTCTGAGAGGTCGAATAAAATGAGTTCTGGAAAAATTTCCAGTGCATTTAACCACTTAGAAAGGAACTGGTGCTATTAGAAGTCATAATGAAGTGGATTGAGGAGGAGTGGGAAATAGAAAAATAGAAAGTACACACCAAATTGGGGGATTGGGGATATAAGGAGAGAAATAAGAAGTAGCTGAAATGAAAAGATTTAAGATGTGAGAAACTTAAACAATAAAAAAAATTAAAAAAAAAAAAAAAAAAAGAAAAGAAAAAAATAAAAATGTGAAAAAATCAAAAAAAAAAAAAAAAAAAAAAAAAAAAAAAAAAAAAGATGTGAGAAACTTAAGCATGTGCAAAGGTCTGAGAAAAAACCCAAATAAGAGGTAGAAAAGGAAAACTTAGGGAAAGGAGAGGTAGTTAGTAGTGAGAGGTAAGAAGGGAAGTTCCAAAGCACAGGTTAGTGCGTGGGAAGGGTGCTACATGTGGAAGGGATGCTTTTCCACATACACATAGAAGTTGTTAGGGTTCATGTAAAGGTTTGCTAGCAGGAAGTTTAGGAAAATTTATATCGAATAAAAGCCCAAGTCAAGTGCTAGGAATGAACAAGTAGGTGGTGTATGCAGCTATAGGAACCTGACCACAGCCTGGTATGCTCTAGGCTGCTCCTTCTGAAACATGGGAAAGACCCTCCCTTAATACTGCTTAGCACAATAGCAAACGGTATTAAGGGAGGGTCTTTCCCATGTTTCAAACAGCAAGCAGGCTGTAGGAGGAATACACTAAACATTTAGCCCAAATTTCACATACACTTAACAAGAAACAAGATCCTGAGAAAAAATAACATCTTACAAACACGGCCATTATAATCCAGATTTAGAAAAAAATCCAATCCCTTAGGTCTCTATTTATCCTAATCTACACACTTCCTGCAGCACAATATCTCGACCTTAAGCAGCTGTATAATTAAATAAGTCTAACAATATTTCCCAGACCCCTGTAGGCAATCTATTCTATTGTACAAAATTACATCGATATTAATTTAATTTAATCGATAAAATTCTATAATAGTTTAGTTTTCAAAATTTGAAGTGATTCAGGCATTTGAGATTATTTAATTTTTTTCCATTTAACTTAACAAATTGGTCATGTTTTCATTGCATAATATAATGCCAACCCCATTTGTAGCTACATGTATTTGATGATAAGGTGCAACTGGGTATATTTTAAAAACAGGCAGTAAATATCTATCTAAAAAGTATTATTGGCTATTGTCCCTGGTTCAGGTAGGGTATCTCCAGAATGAAACAAAGACTTTTTTTTTTAAAGAAATGTAATAAAATGTTTTAAAAGATTTTAAAAACGATGTGAAGACAGAAAAATTAAAGGACAGATTTCACTGATTTGGGAATAAAATAAATGTTAATGGATGACCAACAGAAGGGAAATATCAAAACTTGTGTTTGCTTCGGTTCTGTTAAGCAAATGTTAAACATTTTTCAAATCAGAAAGGTGGAGTAAACAACATATGGAGGGACTTGAAGCACAGGAAAGACAATGGGATAGTAAGTGAGCACCTGGCTAGTCCAAATGAATTAAAATCTAATCCCAGATGGAAAATACCTGAAGGTAGAAAGGGAAAATATTTTTGTTTTTATTATTTTTATCCTCACAACCACTCTCTAAGAAAGATAAGGTAAGAACAGTTTCCCCTTTTCCATTTCTTATTGTCAATCCCCACCTGTCCTTGAATTCACTGTTCCCAGAACTACAGGCTCTCAGTGCTGGCAAGGGTCTTTCAGATCATTTTTACGAATTCTCCTGTTTTACAGACAAGGCTGCTGGCATCCTGAGAGATCAGAGAGTTACTCAAGGACACTAGCTGATGTGAATCACAGTCATCAAAGAACCCAGATGTCCTGACATTCAATGAAGAACTTTTTTGTTTTGTTTTGTTTTGTTTTTTAGAGAGGGAGGTGTGGGGAGAGACAGAGAGAGAGAGAGAGAAAGAGAGAGAATCTTTCACAGGCTCCACCCTGAGCCTGAGGCAGGACTTGATTTCACTCTCCTGAGATCCTGACCTGAGCTGAATTCAACAGTTGGACGCTTAACCAACTGAGCCACCCAGGTGCCCCAAATGAAGAACACTTTTAACTGCAACTGGTCATTTATTTATGAAAACTGTTCCGATCATGATAAAACCAAACTATTCCATTCTCCTTCAATTTCCATAACTATTTGATATAACATAAGGGAAAATATTTTCCCATAAAACTGAAGCCTAGCAAATATTACCCATATTTAATGTTGATCACAAGTAAAAATTTAGTTTAGGTTAGTAAATATGTAACATAAAAATAACAATCAATAAATTTTGATGTGATTAAGTAAAAGCTTAACTTCAAGAAATCACTATTGTCATTTTGCTTACATAAAATCAACTAAACTTCATATCAAAATTATTAAAGATATTAATTGTATTGATTTTCTATCGTTGCTACATAGATTACACAAATTGAGTGGTTTTAAACAACACATTTTTTTTTTTTTTCCACTGGTCTGTACACCATAGTCTGCTGGCTCAATTTGTTCTTGTGCTTTGGGTTGGATTCCCAGGACAGAATCAAAGTGTTGCCCTGCTGGGTTCTTATCAAGAGGCTCCATAGAAGAATCTATTCCCTAGGTCATTCAGGTTGTTAAAAATCTGATTCCTTTCTGTTGTTGGACGGAGGCCCCTATTTCCCCCACTATCTGTCAGTTAGGGACCCCCCGTGTTCCCAGAAGTAGCTTCTCCCCTATTCTTGCAAGTGAACCCTTACATCTCAGCCTGAAATGGCATGTCAAAACATTTTAATGCTCAGAATCTCTCTGATACCCCTTCTGACATATCTATCTTCTGCCTTCTTCCAGCTAAAGATTGTTCTCTGCTTCTACAGGCTCATGTGATTAGAATGAGCCCATTCCAATGATCCAGGATAATTTCCCTACTTTAAGATACACAACCCAATTATATCTTCAAAGTTCCTTTTGCTATGTAAGTTAACATATTCACAGTTAACAGAGATTAGTGCACCAACATCTTTGAAGGACCACTAGTTGGCTAACCACATTTACCTAATTCTAGGAGGAAATGTACTTGTCCTTCCAAAACTCTATTGTTGTGTAAGATCATATATATTGGAATAAAGCCTGGTTCCCAGTCTCGCCTTATCCCAACTTTATTCTCTGCCTTTTCAGTTCTTGTTTGGGGACTTTGCCAGTTCTAGAGATTAGTCACAAGAAAACTCTGGAAGTGTGTTGTGACTCTTCTAGAACACAGCTTCAATAAAATAGGGAACAATCACACTATGATTAGGTGAAACTGAGCCACATTGTGTGACTGACACCAGTGAAAATTGGTTATTGACACCTGGTCAACATAAAGGGAAATCTAGTAAAGTATCACAGAGCTTGGACTTTTTCTGTGCTATTGCAGTGAAAAAAGAGTGAAGATGTTCAAAATATGCTCCTCATATCTGCAAATGACTGAAAATTGGGCATGAAAATAACGAGAACAATCCGGATTCAAGCATATCTCAATAGGCCAGGCTACTGAACAGAAACCAAATTAAATTCATGAGGAATAAACATAAGGCCACTCTAATAACACAAGATGGAGAAGATATGATGTGATAGAAAAACTTGTGAAAAATTTCAGAGCATTTTAGTCTGCTCCATATCTTAACTTTAAAAACCTTCAAAAATGGTTTCCCATGAAAATCTGCAATGGCTCCTCAACACATTTCTTTTTAAATGAAACCAAAAAAGAGAAAGAACATGTTACTTTATATTTCCAGAGGAGTGGGGGTAATGGACTCAAAGCATTTGCTTTTCTAAGAGGTTTATTATGTATCTTATAATAATTAGAGAGAATTGAGTGGAGAGCTGTTCTTCACACCCTCTCTAATTACCACTACTTGAAGCAAATTAGAATGAATCCAACTGTTTCTTACCTTGTCAAAGGCAATATTGAGGACAAGAATAATTAATTTTCAAATAGAACGGATTTCTACAGCTTTCATGTGGGTTGAATGCAAATTATATCTAAAAATATGTGCTATAACTTTTCTATCAAAAATGCTATTTTTCATGACATTGGATACAAGATCAAATATATACAGATATGTAATTTTATATGCTTTTCTGTGTTTCTGTATACTAGAAATGTAAATGACAAATTAGTATGTAAACACATACACAAAACTATAGCTTCTTTTAGTTAACATTTTTCATGGCAGATATGACCTACTTAAAAAATATGTGCTCACTATAGAAAATCCACATTTATAAAAATGTATTAAATGGTGATCATTTAGATTATAAGACTTTTTTGCTTTACAAAACAATGCTTAAGAAAATATTCCTACATAATCAGCTTCTCCAATGAATATAAGATATAATTTGGCTTATTTAAATTTAATTTATTCCATTTTAAGGCAAGAATCTACTTTTTTAAATGATGTATATTTCTTTGGGCTTTCTGTTCAAATACAGATATAACAAAATAACAGAAAATTTGTGACTAATTGCATGTAAGAATGTGTATTCATATTTACCTCCAGAAGTACTTCAAAAATCCTTCAAAATTTAGACTTCTTTTCCTAGAGAACTGGCTCAGAATATTGACAAGTTATACCTTCACTTATACGTGGTCAAGTCTCTTGCCTAATTCCCCTCAGTGGCTTAGCTGCTTCCCTTAAATCCTGTCACCACCTCCCCAACCTGTTTATTTCTCCTCATTCACACGCATTCATATATAAATTTTCAGTTCCTGGCCCAGATCCACTGAATTACAATGTCTGATGACAAGCTCCTGGAATCTATATTTTAAATGATGTTCAGGTGATTCTGATAATGACACAGGTGTAAGAACAATTGACAGGTATATCAGTAATTCCCAAAGCCTCCTTTTCATTACTTCTCTCTCTTGAACTCCAAATCTCTATATTCAATTGCCCTTTAGGTTGATATTTATAGTTCATAGAGTTGATAATAAAACATCCCTCAAGATTTGAAAACAGGGAAATAAGACTGCTGTCTAAGAACTACAATAATTACATCAGTTTGTATTGGGACCAGACCTGTTATTTCCTGGAAAAGAAAAGTAGATACTTGAACGATCACCACTACCTAGTTTAATGATATTTAAAAGAAATATGAAGAATGGAAGCTGGAAAATATATGGAAGCATGGTTCAGAGAAGTACAATTGTCATTTTGGCCATGACCAGTGAAAAGAGAAGCAGAATCTTGATACACAAGTATACTAGTTATTGGAATTATTTTTTTCTCTTATAAGATGAAATGTTTGAGTGTACATCACAATGATCTATATGAAACGACACTGAAGATCTTGAACCTCATTTGTTCTAATTCCATGTTCATTAGAAAATGAACCTACATATTGTGGGATATATATATATGTGTGTGTGTGAATATATATATTATATATATATTTGCAGTTATTACATGCTAGGGGAAGGAAAGAGTGAATAAATAAGTAAACAAGTGAATATAATAATTTTGTTTTAAGTGCTATGACATAAGTAAACCAGCACGCTATTATGTCCCAATGACTAGAGCAAACTAGTCACTCTGTCAGAAAAGGCAAAACTGAGCTGATATTTTCATCATAAGTAGTTACCGATCAAGAAAATAATGAGAAACAAAGCATTCCAAGTAAAGGAATCAGCAAGTGTAAAGACCTTAATGGAACAATGAACTTTGGCTATGTGGAAAAACAGAGAGACCTAAAGACGCTGAGTGAGCTTGTAGATAAAAAGGGAGAATGGTAAATATGCAAAGATTGGAATTCATTCTCAGTGTGTAATGGGAAGCTGAAGGAAGGTTTAGTTCATGTAATGGTTAATGATTAGATTTGTTTTGACATTACACTTGCCTGCTTGCTGAAGAACTGAATGTATAAGGGTGGGAAGAAGTGCTAGAAATCCAGGTAGGAGGATACGATGACAATTCAGTTAAGAACTGATGTTTGCTTGAAATTGGAAAGCATCAGGGAAGATATAGAAAAGTGGGCAGATACTGAATCTGTTTTTGAACAGGGCTGAAATGTCCTTGGATTTTGGATATAGTAGGTTAAGAAATATAAGGAATCAAGGATCAGTTCCAGGTTTTGAGTTTGAGCACCTGGGTGGAATGATGTTGCCTGGAGAAATATGTTGAGGTGATGGTCATGAAGAATTTCATTTTGCCCATCCAATTAGAATATCAAGGAGACAACCACCATGTGAGTTTGGAAATCAGTGGAGTAATCAAGGTGGAAGTACATATTTAACAGTTATCAGCTTATAAAGCTGGGTGATAGGTAAAATCACAGATTGAAAAGCATGGGGAGAAGAGTAGTACTGAGTCCTGGGGCCCTCCATCATTTTTCAGAGCCAGTCAAGAATGTTAATTAATACTGTAAGAGGTTAACCCTATTCTGAAGTTCAGATCCATTTCAACCCCAATCTACGTAAAATTAAACACACCTTCCTCTGAGCCAAACCTGGGTCATCCTTAATAATGTCCTCTCCCTAACAATTTACATTTAACATATCCCTTAGTCTTATCAGTTTTACCTCCCAAATATCAATTGAATATATTCAGTTCCTCTCTCCTGTCCTCTCCCCAACCTCTGTTTCACTGCCTCTGTTTTAGTTCTTACCCTCATAATGTAGCATGTGCACTCATCTAAGCGGTGACTGTCTCCAGTGTTTGGACTTCAATCCATCCCTCCTCTGCTGTCATAATCGTGTTTTGAAATGTAACTTGGTTTTTACCATTCCTGTAAAAGACTTTAATGGGCCTGTTGCCTTTAGGACTTAAAATTTCAAACTCTCTTGAATAGTTTTATGATCCTCTGTAACTTAAAGAATGACCCTCTTTTCCTGAAGCATCTTATCACATCATACCTAAATCAACAGAACTCAAACTTATATGCCTCTTTCTATGCACTTTCCTCTTCAAGAGCTTCATGGTCTAGCATGATGATTACTAGCCACATGTGGCTATATAAATTTAACTGAAAGCTTAACATTCAGTTCCTCAGTCACACTAGCTACAATTGAAGTGCTTATTAGCCACATGTGACTAGTGTATGCTTTATTAAATGGTGCAAATATAGAACATTTTCACCATCACAGACACCGTTCTATGGGATAGTAATGATCTAATGCAACCTTTGGCCATTTTTTCACTAACTCCCTACAAAATAAAGGTAAAATGTCACTGGAAGCAATATTTTATATCTTTTCTACTCTTAACCTCAGAAATACTAAATCAGATGTCTCTCCTTAATGTTACCATAATGCCATGCACACACTGCTTTTATAGCATTTAAATTACTGGCTTAACTAACATTAAAGAACTAACTTAGCTTACTAACTTATGAGTTATAACTATTTTAATTCATTTTCTGTGTTTACTTCATTAAAATAAACTATGGGATGTGTGAAGTCACCTTGGTATCTATAATGTTTTCACTGGACACTAATATAGTAGGCATTCAATAAATATTTGTCAAATAAAATTAACAAGAAATCAGTGAATACATGAAAGAAGGAATGAATGAATGAATATGGACTTTGGGACTTCTTTATGGTATATTTTTTTATCAGTATAAAAAGATATAAAATAATATATCAAAAATTTATATAATATAATAAAAGTTAAGAAGGAAAGAAAGATGAAAATAGTTTATTTTTCGTTTTTTCAAAATTCGTTGAAAATAACTGAGCGTGGAGTTTATAATGGTACAAAATAATGCAGATAGTAGTTGAAATATTAAGTATTTATTTAAGAGACCAGAGAAAAGTTCCCAAGAAAAGGCAGTTGAGCATACATACAATCAGAGACCCACCATTTGAGGATCAGTTAAAAAGAGAAAGATATTAGACACACATTATGCCATCGGTCTCTAACAAGTCACATCTTAGTCTAGTTGATTTAAATAACCTGTTTTATTTAGTCTGTTATAAAAATTCTAATATAACATAAAATAATATAACATAATATAAAAGTAGCCAATACAAAAGCCAAAATTATTCTGAAAATAGTATACTATAAAAGGCAGAAACACTAGGAAAGTTTTTGTAACTATTTCAATGAATATATGGCATTGTTTGAAAAAATATTAGTTGGGGTGCCTGGGTGGCTCAGCCAGTTAAGCATCCCAGGTCTCAGGTCATGATCTCAGGGGGCTGGGATTGAGCCCTGCCTGGGGCTCCATGCTCAGTGGGGAGTCTGTTTGTCCCTCTCCCTCTCCCTTTGCCGCTCCCCCTGCTAGTGCTCTCACTGTCTCTCAGATAAATAAATAAAATCTTAAAAAGTATATTAGTAAGAATATTTAGTGGATTAGATATTATACATGAAGTATACTATTAAAGTAAAAAAAAATCCCTTATTTTTATTTAACAGCCTTTTCAACTTTGGATGGAATATGAAATACCTAGATACATTATTTACCTAGGCTCTTCATGGTGACTATGCAGCCCAAAATATAACTGGATATCTTGTGGAGCCCTATTAATGTTCGTCTTAAATATTAATCTTTAAGTTCTTTGCTGAAAGTAACAGAATTCTCAAGAATTAGTTACTTAAACAAGGAAGCCATTTAATAACCTCATATCACAAAATGTCTGGAGATAGGTCATTTAAAGTTCAGTTCATTCATGAAAGACTCTACAATTTTTTTTTTTGTTCCACTCAAAAATGTGGCAATGCCTTCACCAATGCCTCATAATGTCTGCTGCAATTCTAAACATGTCATTACACAAGTGCACCCAACTAGGAATGAAAGACATAGGACAAAAAAGCTTTCTCTATACAGGACTCCCTTATATGTAATGACAAATTTACACAGAAGCAGATTCTTTTTATATTCTATTTGCCAGAAGAGAAACAAAGGCTTGTATCTATTCCAACATTAAAAAAAATGGAAATGGATTGCTCTGATTGATAGTCTAATCATGATTTATCCTCTGGGGTGGGCCATATTGCCATCCAAACAAAATTAGGGTTCTGAGAGCACGGAAGACGGGAAATGATTAGTATGCAGTCATACTAGTCATGTCAGCCACACAGTCATAATCATAAAAATCATAAAAGAAAGCCACGGCATACTACTAAAACTGATACACAATTATAAGTATAGGTAGTCTAAGAAACAATTCTTTTTTTTTTTTTTTTAAAGATTTTATTTATTTATTTGACAGAGAGAGAGAGACACAGTGAGAGAGGAAACACAAGCAGGGGGAGTGGGGAAGGGAGAAGCAGGCTTCCCGCGGAGCGGAGAGCCTGATGCGGGGCTCGATCCCAGGACCCTGGGACCATGACCTGAGCCGAAGGCAGACGCTTAACGACTGAGCCACCCAGGCGCCCCTAAGAAACAATTCTGAGTATTAAAATAACAAAAGAAATAAAATATCCTGTTTTTTTCTCTTGTATTACTAAAGTAGCTTTTCTTCAAAGCACTTATGTCTTCCTGATGAAATTTTACCACTATGAAATGTCACTTTATACCTGGTAAAGCTCTTCTCTTGAAATCGATTTTATCTGATATTAATATAGCTCCCTCGGGTGTCTTATGATGTAGGTGCATGGTATATATATTTTCTACCCTGTTTGTTTCATTTCTATTCTATGAGTACCTTTATAGATACATATTCTTTTCCAGCTTTATTGAGGTATGACTGACAAATAAAAATTGTATATATTTAACATGGACCACATAATGTTTTGGTATACATATGCAAGGATGTGAAATGACAATCAACCTAATTAACATATATATCCATCACATCATATAGTTACCTTTGAATGTATGCATGTGTGGTGAGAACACATGAGATCTATTCACTTAGCAAATTTCCACTAATCAAATTACTGGGCGCCTGGGTGGCTCAGTCGTTAAGTGTCTGCCTTCAGCTCAGGTCATGATCCCAGGATCCTGGGATGGAGCCCCTCATCAAGTTCCCTGCTCTGAGGGAAGCTTGCTTCTCCCTCTCCCACTCCCCCTGCTTGCGTTCCCTCTCTCGCTGTCTCTCTCTCTCTGTCAAAAAATTAATAAAATCTTTAAAACAAATAAATAAATAACAAATTATTATTAATTATAGTCATCTTGTTGTACATTAGGTCTCCAGACCTTTATTCATCTTATAACTGAAAACCTGCACCCTCGTCAAAATCCCCTACTTTTCCCCATGCCCTAGTCCCTGAAAACCACTGTTCTATTTCCTCTTACTATGAGTTCAACTCTTTTAGATTCCACATATAAGCAAGATCATGCAGTATTTGTCTTTTCATGTCTGGCTTATTTCACTTAGCACAGTGTCCTCCAGGTTCATCCATGTTGTCATAAATGGCAAGATTTCCTTCTTTTGTGGCTGGATAGTATTCCATTCTATACATATACCACATTTTTTTTTATTCACTCATGACAAACACTTCGGTTATTATCTTATGTGTTGTGATTACTGCAATAAACCTGGGAGTACACACAGTTCCCTCTGCAATTCTGATTTTGCTTCCTTTGGATATATACCTGGAAGTGAGATTGCTAAACCATATGGAAGTTCCATTTTAATTTTTTGATAAACCTCCATACTGTTTCTCATAATGGCTGCACTAATTTACCAATTTATGCCAATAATGTAAAGGTTGCCTTTTCTCTACACCTTTGACAACACTTTTCATCTATTGACTTTAGAACAAAAGCCATCATAACAGATATGAGGTAATAACTCATTGTGGTTTTAATTTGCATTTACCTGATGATTAGTGGTGTTGAGCACTTTTTCATGTACCTATTGACCATTCGTATGTCTTTTTTAGAAAAAAAATGTCTATTCAGATCCTTTACCCATTTGTTAATGAAATTATGTGTTTTGCTATAGAGTTGTAGGAGTTCTTTATTTTGGTTATTAACCCCACATCAGATATATGTTTTATAAATATTGTCTCCCATTCAGCAGGTTGCCTTTTCATATTATTGACTTCTTTTGCTGTGCAAAGCTTTTTACTTTGTCGTAGTCCCACTTTTGTTGCTTTTGCTGTCACAACCAAAAAATTGTCCCTAAGACTGATATCAAGGAGATTTTTACCTATGTTTCCTTCTAGGAATTTTATGGTTTGAGGTGTTACATTTAAGTCTTTAATCCATTTTGAGTTTATTTCTGTGTATGGTGTAAGATAGTGGTCTAGTTTCATTCTTTTGCATGTGGCTGTCCAGTTTTCCCCACACTGTTTATTGAAGGGACTGTCCTTTCCCCATCATACATTCTTAGCTCCTTTGTTATAAATTAATTGACTGTATATGCACGGTTTTATTTCTGGGCTCTCTATTTTGTTCCATTGATCTCTGTGTCTGTTTCTATGCCAATACCATACAGTTTTGATTACTACAGCTTTGTAATATAATTTGAAATCAGAAACCATGATGCCTCAAGTTTTGTTCTTTTGGTTCAAGATTAATTTAGCTTTTTGTGTCTTTTGTGATTCCATATGAATTTTAAGACCGTTTGTTCTATTTCTGTGAAAAATGTCATTAGTGTTTTGATGCGGATTGCATTGAATCTGTAGATTACTTTTAGTAGTACAAACATTTTAATAATATTAATTATGTTAATAATATTAATTGGAAGAATTAATGTTATCTGTGCTGTCTTCAATTTATTTCATCAATGTTATATAGTTTTCACTGTACAGGTCTTTCACCTCCTTGGTTAAATTTATTCCTAGGTGTTTTATTCTTTTTGATGCAATTCTCTTTACTTTTGATTTCCAACAATTTGGTTATAATGTAACTGAATGTCCTTTATTTTTTTTAATCTTGTCTGGGAGATATTGAGCATATTTTCATTCAAATTTAGAACATTTTGACACTCAGGTCCTCATATAATTTTTGTTTCTCAACTTCTCTTTCATTGTCTTCCCAGACTCCAATTACTTATAGATAGACCACTTAATATTATTCCACACATTACTGAGGTTCCTCCTTTTTATTCTTTCAGTGTTGCAGTTTCAATAATTTCTATTGGTCAGTCAGTCTTCAAGTTACTTTATCTTTTCTTCTTCAGTGTCCAAAGTTCTATCGAGCCTATCTAATGATTTATTTTAAATTCTTATATTGCTGTTTCATAGTTTTAGAATTTGCATTTGTTTTTTTCTTATTGTGCCTATTTTTTTTAAGATTTTTATGTATTTATTTGCCAGAGAGAGAGAGCTCAAGCAGGGGGAGCGGCAGGCAGAGGGAGAAGCAGGCTCCCCGCTAAGCAAGGAGCCTGATGTGGGACTCAATCCCAGGACACTGGGATCATGACCTAAGCCAAAGGCAGATGCTTAACCGACTGAACCACCCAGGCATCCCTGTGTCTATTTTTCTAATGGCATCCCCCATTTCTTTGTCCATTATGTCAATCTTTTCCTTTAAAATATTGAATTTTTTATAGTAGCTGATTTAACATTTTTGTCAACTCTAGGTTTGTTTCTATTAACTGCATTTTTAAAGGATTTTTATTTATTTATTTGAGAGAGAGAGAAGAGCATGAGCAGAGGGAGGAGCAGAGGGAAAAGGAGAGGGAGAATCCTAAGCAGACTCCCTGCTGCCTCAATCTGAGAATCCTGAGATCATGACCTGAGCCAAAATCAAGAGTCGGCCACTTAACCAACTGAGCCACCTGGGTGCCCCTCTATTAATTGCACTTTTGTCTGAGTTAAAGATTCACATTTTCTTGCTTCTTTGTGTGTCTGTTATTTTTTATTGTGTGATGGACTTGTGGATATTACTGTTTATTTATTTTAATTGTAGTATGGTTAGCACATAATATTACATTAGTTTCAGGTGTACAACATAATGATTTGATGAGTCTCTAAGTTATGCTATGCTCATCACAAGCGTAGCTACCATCTGTCACCATACACCACTATTATAACACCATCGACTGTATTCCCTATGTTCTACCTGATGCTACTCTGTTTAGAACCTGTTTTTTTTTCTTCCCTTTACAGAATGTTGAGTTTCGTTCCAGCAGTGAGTGCATTTACTGATGATTTTTACTGATGTTTATATCAAATCTGAAAAAAACACATGTATTATTCAATCACACAGAGAAATCAGGATTGAAAAATAATTCTTTGAAGAGCTCAAGAAAAGGTATGGTGATTGATTTCCATTTTTACTAAAATTATTGTCCTTGATAAACTGTTTTTTTAATCTATCAAAATTAAGGTATTTGTTTTGATTTTTAAAAAAATCATATAAGAAGGGACTATATTTGTATATAAGTTAATTAACCATAGAGTGAATTATGCTTTAACTAATAAAAAAAAATGTATTCAATTAAACCATTTATAAATTTTGTGTGTGTTAAAAATAAAATATACAAATGAGAAAAGAAAAAACAGCTTTAAGTTTTAAATTTTGTAAGGCCAAGTCTAGAGTAGCCCTTACCTTAGGGCTAAAGTAGCCCTCCTCTCTTCTAGAAGCTTCTTTGAATATTTGAAATGTTACCCAAGAGCTCTCCATTCTGACAGGTATTTTCCAGCACTGTTTGACTTCTAAGATCTCTATTCAGTTCAGAGCCTTCTAGAGTGGTTTGTTTGTTTTCTCCTGGGCCTCATGGAGTCTTACCCTGGGTATATACAGCTTAGTATTTTGTCAAACACTCAAGGAAACACCTTTTCAGATTTCTGGGCTCTTTTTCTTACAGAGCTAACTCCTCTTTGCTACCTTGTCCCACAGATCCAGACACCTCAACAACCCTGACATCTGATCTCTGCTTCCTCTTCCCAGAAATTCTGCTACTCTATGCTTGGGATCCAGTCCCTCGTGCAAGGTCTGAAATGTGTTCTGGGCAAACAACTGAGGTAACTGTGAAGCTCACCTATTACATCTTCTCTCAGGGATCACATCAGTATGTTTTCTAATGCCTGAAAGGATTGCCTCATATTTTTTATCAAGTTTCACAGCTGCTTACTGGGGACAGGTAAGCATAATACCTTTACTTGTAATACCCAGGCCAATGCACTTTTCCAAGCGCTTATAAATAATACAATTCTTTTGTCTCACATTTAGCAGCTTGTCCCAGACCTATCACCCCACTTTAGTGAGAAAAAAAATTCTGCTTTCCAATGTACTTTATCCACTCACATCTAACTCACTTTTATTTTAAAATAACAGACTAAAAATCAAAAAGAATTTACAGGGTCTATGCTTGAAGATTCTTTCAGGGATTATCTTTTCAAAAAAAAAAAAAAAAAGCCACATGGAATGAATTCAAGACATAGATTCCAGCCATTGTCTTTAGTCCTATCACTTCTAAATACTATCACTTCACCAGTGTTTGAGGCTCCCCAGTGATAAGAGTGCTAAATGAAAACTATGGGAGCTTATTTACTGAGAAGCTAGGATTTGTGTTCAGCGCTAATCCCTATGGCCTTTACATCCCCAAGGTGCCCTCCTTTTGCCTCATTTATATTCTGATACTTCTGTTCCATGGAGACAAGGTTCAGCTCAGCACTCTGCAGTTAGTGTTCAGTAGCAAGCAGTGAGCACAATGAAGAACTGTTAACTTATAATTATTCTAAACGAAAACAATTTGCCACTGAGATAATAGAGAGAATAATGGCATTCAGGAACTTATATAATGGATGACTCCTTATTTTAACCTACAATTCTAGATGGCCTTTGGTTACATATTTATTTGCGACTGTGATGTAGTTGCCCAGCAGAACTGACAGGGAGAACGAAGGGGGAAAATTGTAAGGAAAAAGTGGCCGTTATAAAATTGTCCTAAGACCAGTTATTCTGTTACCTTCATATTTCTTTTTTATCACCCAATGGTGCACACATATTTGTTTTGCTTTTGTACCTATAATTCATCTTCTAGCGGGTGATTGGATGGGTGAAAGTGACTTGGATTTATTTCTTCCCTGCTTGCCATATCACTATATATTTATTTGGCTTGCTGTTAAAGTTTTTAGTTATACTTTCAAAAACTCAAGCAGAAATTCTGACTGAATGAGAATAGCTTGAAAGATGTTGGAAAATATGACTTAAGTAAATACTTGTAATTAAATGATTGTTCTCACGATATGGATGGAGCTCGAGTGTATTATGCTAAGCAAAACAAGTCAAGGGGCGCCTGGGTGGCTCAGTTGGTTAAGTGTCTGCCTTCGGCTCAGGTCATGATCCCGGGATCCTGGGATCAAGCCCCACATCGGACTCCCTGCTCTGCAGGAAGCCTGCTTCTCTCTCTCCCACTGCCCCCGCTTGTGCTCCCTCTCTCGCTGTGTCTCTCTGTCAAATAAATAAAAAAACTTAAAAAAAAAAAACAAGTCAACCAAAGAAAGACAAATACCATATGATTTCACTCATATGTAGAGTTTAAGAAACAAAATGGATTAACATAGGGGAAGGGAAAAAAAAGAGAGGGAAGCAAACCATAAGAAACTCTTTTTTTTTTTTTTTTTTGGAGGTTCAATCCCCACTCAACATGGGGATTGAACTCACAACCCTGAGATCAAGACCTGAGCTGAGATTAAGAGTTGAACACTTAACCGACTGAACACCCCAGGTGTCCCTAAGAAACTCTTAAGGTTAGAAAATAAACTGAGGGTTGCTGAAGGGGAGGTGGGCGGGGAGGATGGGGGTAAATGGGTGATGGGTATTAAAAAGGGCACTTGTTGTGATGAGCACTGGGTGTTATATGTAAGTGATGAATCACTAAATTCTACTCCTGAAATTAGTATTATATATATATTAACTAACTAGAATTTAAATAAAAACTTGAAATTAATTTTAAAAATGTATTAAATAAATAAATAAATAAATAAATAATTGCTCTCAATTGTAGGGGCCTAGGAATTAAATCATGAAGACCTGATACATAACAAACTATATTACCGTTAATCTTATATGTCAAAATGTCAATTAAAGAAATAATATATAACCACTATAGTTAACATGCATATCTAAGGTTTTTATTATATGTTATATATAATATAAAGAATATACAATATATAAATTATATATAATATAACATAATAATACATATATATTAATTTATTATAATATTAATATATTTAATATATATCTGACATTATTACAACATTACTCTCTATGTGTTTCCTGATATGTATTAATATCACACTGGGAATTTTGCAGCAACCAAAACTTGGTCAATACTTTCTTGCTACTACATATAGGGCAGTTATAGCAGTTAACAGAAGTTTAAAAAAAAAGTTAATAATAATTAAAAAGGATCTTGATTCATAATTTTAATTATTTTACTACTCATTTGGGGAGATTTCACCATTGTTTTCATCCTGATAAATTCCCCCCCCTCCTTGCAAGTCTGACTTAACACCTTCCAACATCTTGACTTTACCCTCAATTTGCTTCTCTAAGACTGTGCCCTGAATCTAAGAGAAAAAGTAGCATGGGCCATCAAGATTCCCAGTAATCCTTCAATTAAGATTCGAATGTTTATGTTTTTAAAGTATAAGATAGGTTTTTTCCCTTATGTCATTTCTTTTAAAATGTTCTTTTTATTTGTTGATTATTCACTGAGAGGGAGATCATGTGAATTAAATATCTCCTGGATATATCTGAGAAATATTTACTAATATTTAGAAAAAGAAAGGATTGATCAAACATTATAGTTTTCATATGGCAGATGAAAAAAGTGCATCCATTTTTTCTTTTGGTACAGAACATATTAAATAATAGTTATATTCCTGAAATGAACCCCTGTCTCAATATAAGTTTTTCGCTTGAAACAAAAAAGGAATTAAATAGAAATGTCTTCTTAATTAAAATAAATCCAAAAGCAGAAATATTTATATTTAATGATTCCAACACCTTCACAGTATGCTTGAAGTAACAAGCATCTTGAACATTTTTATTATTATTATTTTTTGGGGGGGGGGGTTCGAAGTCTTGTAACATAGCTTAGAATTTCTTCTAATGTTTAAGTAGATCGTATAAGGTAAGATTGTCTAAATAGGCTATTTTAGTAAATGCCATCCAAACACATCAACCTAACTGTTTCTCATTAAGAACATAATCTGCTTTCCTATCTTCATTTAGAAGAAGAAATGTTTCCAATGAAATATTTTGCCAAGCGGCTTAGTTCAAAACGTTATAACTACACATGTGGAAAATTGGAAACTCAAGTACTGGTGATTCTTTTTACATTAATTTTCAAATAGCCAAATAGACTGCACTTAGTAAAATCAAGGTTTAATTGTTTCATTGGTCCAATTAAAATAATCTTTATCGAAAGATATACTGGCAGTGATTTGTGCATTAATTACAAATGCTGAGCATCACAAAACAGCATGATCTTTCATTGAAAAAGCACAGCTCTTTGCCCAGTTAAGTAATGTAGCAGCAGGGAAATGTGATTCAGGGACTTAAGCAATGTAGTAGAAACTCTGGGATTTTTTTAAATCTCAATTTACCTACAAAATGACCTTAGACTAGTCACTTGATACTAGTTAATTCCCCAAGTTTCATTATTAGAACATAACTAGAAAACGGGAAAGCTTTTTTAGCTATATGTTGTGGAGAATAAGCAGGTGCTAAGGCTGGCCATTTGGTTGGAAATAAACTCTGAGACTATGCAAAATAAACCATATTATTTTCATCAAAAACAGAAATACCACTATTTTGTAACCAAAAGAAAAATGACAATTTTTCTAATGAGATAATGCAACCATAGGTTACTATTTATTTATCCCCCTTGGCCTAATTCTTTATTTTGACCCATAACATTTAAAAATATTCAGAAATAATATAATTGCAATATGCTACAAGTTAGAAGAAGAGTATACATAACAGTGTGATGTCATAGAGAAAGTCCAGTATTTGGAGAGGTTAGATTTTCCTTTAAACCCGGCTCTATGACTGATTTGATGATTGAGCATGGGCAGCTAATTGAAGATACTGTTTTCTTATCTTTATAGGTATGATATACAAAACATTCTGCCTCATCTACATCTCATGGCTGAGAGGATCCAATTAGAAAATACCTGTAAATAGCAATCCACTCTTGAAATTTAGATCGCCACAACCATCACCATATATCATTACTTACAGATAGTAACTAAAGGTAACATGGGTCCAGTTATGCGTAAGCCATGGATTTATTCTAACTGTGGAAATTGCTTTTATTATAGGCAACTTATGAAACATGTGCATAAGTGATTGTCGGGGCACCTGGGTGGCTCAGTCGTTAAGCGTCTGCCTTTGGCTCAGGTCATGATCCCAGAGTCCTGGGATCGAGCCCCACATAGGGCTCCCTGCTCTGCGGGAAGCCTGCTTCTCCCTCTCCCATTCCCCCACTTGTGTTCCTCCTCCCGCTGTGTCTCTCTCTGTCAAATAAATAAATAACATCTTAAAAAAAAAAAGTGATTGTCGGTCTCATCCATGGTGGACAAATATGGTTTGAGAAGTGGGCATGGGAGGATAGTAACAGGAAAGAGATAAAAAGATTATAAATATGTATTCATCTGATTGTCTTGGCATAAAAACTAGCCTATTCTTATTTGTTGGTGACTGTAAGAGTTGTGTGCTTGTGTTAATTTTTCAGAAAAGATGTCATTTAATCTCAGTCCACTTTATCTCACTAGAATTTTACTCCAGTGCCGATCCCAAGACCATCAGTATTTTCCTGGTTTTTGGAACACTTTCTATACTAGCTATCTCTTGTTATCAGAACCAATTTTCTATAGACACAGGAATGAGACCAGAAAAAGTCTGTTACTTTTTGAGTTAAATGGATTCTTGAGAGGAATGTATTATCCTGTGGATAAGTCTTTTTTTATTTGATTGGCAGACTAAACTACTATGACAGAACAAACATTATTTCAGTTTTACCCTACTCCATTGCTTTTCAAAAAATATATTCGTAATCAGTATAAAAGAATACACCTCAGTAACCTAACACCTGTTTCCATTCTCCAAGAACAATGCAGAGACCATAACAAGCAGTCGTCAAAACACACTCAGCCAGCCGCTAATTGAAACTCAATCTTCTAATTTTTTTCTGTATTTTTAGGTCATACAGATTTATGGCTCTTTTTCATTGCTACAAATCTATCATTTGCCTCATAGCTTTTTTTCCCCCAAAATTCTCTCTTTCGTTATTTCTGTGCCAAATAGCCATATTCTAGAAACCTCCTCCAATCTGCAGCTGTTTATGTGTTTACATCTTCTGCTCGTGGACATTTTCATACTTGAGTTATAGATAATATATGCTAGTATATTATATATGCTAGCAGGTTTAAAATCCATGAAAACAAGAAGCTGTATTTTTGCAGCCTCTATAACACAAAGCAGTGTGTCAGTGTTCTGCACATGGCAGATAGCACATTTTTCAGATAGTCAGAATAATGGGATGTACAGATAAAACCAGCCATTTAGTATTTATTTCTAGGTGTAAGAGTGTTTCTGAAAGATTTTAGGCACTCGTCAAAATGAATCTTGTGTGTGTGTGCTTTTAAGCATGAAATTTCAAAATATTCTTTTTGAAAAATAAACACCAACAAAAGCATGATTTTAGGTCAAGGACTGATTGCCAAAAACTTTACTTGCACAAAAATATATTGTTCATGAAATAAACATTAATTAAATTGCATATCTATGGGATCATTTAAAGTCAAGATATAGAAATAGTTACATGTTATTATTAATAGCAATATGTTATCATAAAACAAAATGCTTTTTGTAGTAATAAAAATGAGGCAGGTTTTTCTTTTCAATTCTAATATGCAATTTTTAGATTATTTCTAGTTATTGCTATTCATTCTCATACATGATAGAAAGATTAGGCACAATGATTAATATAGCTGCAGAACTCAAGTATATGTATTCAAGAAAGAGAGTGAGAGAGAGAAGGAGGAGGGGGAGAAGAAAACAGGAAAAAAAAAGGGAGGGAAGGAGGGGAGGAAGGAAACAGGGAGAGGATGGAACAAGAAAAGAGGGAGGGAGGCAGGAAGAAGACAGAGAGAAAAACAAAAAAAAAATTTCCAGGGGTAGTAGTAACATGCCCTAATTTTAACTCCTCATTAGGAAAAAAAGAAACTCTTCCACAAATGAGGTAATTCTCAAACTTGACTCATCTGTATGTTAATGGAAAAATATTTCAATTTTACTGGTGTCTATTACAGACTGGGTATGACCCAACTCCCTGCTATTTCAGAAATAGTCATTAGAATTTAATATTGCTGTCTGTTGCATTCACAGTCTGAATATTTTAATACATAGGAGGAAATGATTCTGTATGAGAAAATGCTTGAAAATGCTGTATTTAATTAATGCCCAAGGGAAGCCATGAAAAAGAAAAAAAAAAATTGTACTTGTCACGTACTAATTTTAAACACTGTTTACCAGATTTACTTACATGCTCTGCTCTAGCCTCCCACTCAGCAGTTTGATAATAGCAGAGCAGTTCGGTGCAGCACAGATCCTTGGTTTCTAGAATTCAGTGGGAGGAATAGGATACAAAGAAGACACGAAGAAGCTGCACTTCAATGCAGCTAAATTCTAAGGCTTAGGGCAGACCCTCAGTTATAAACACCTGCTCAGAGACAAGCAGATACAAGGGAGACTATATGCTTAAACTGGCATACCAGCTATTTATATCCTCACAAGGCAGTGAGTTCTTTGGTTAGTTATTACAGATAGATAGATGATAGATAGATAGATGATAGATAGATAGATAGATAGATAGATAGATAGATAGATAGATAGATGATAGATAGATGATAGATAGATAGAGATAGATAATAGATAATTCAGGCTTTATCAAACATTTTTAGTCAAATTAATCTAAAATAGTAGTTTATAAGTGTTTCTTTTCTAAATGAAGAGACATTTCTATGGAGAAAAAGAGAATAAAAAGTACAAGAGCTTCTCTTTCAATTTTACTACGTAGCTAGAAGAGGTAAGTCTTATTTCTGACCTGGATGAAATAAATGTAAACCTCTGCTACAGGAGGCAGAGATCCCTGGCATTGGACCACACCAATGTATCAATATACCCATATAAAAAGAAGGGGAAAAGAACTAGTATGGGAATTACTTCACTAGGTGCCACACATTAATGTTATCTCACTTGACATTCACAGTAATGAAGTGAGGCAGATTTTAACACTTTGTATTCAGGAAAATTCTTAGAAAAGCAACTTGTCAACCAGAATGTTAAATTAAGTATCTCTACTTTAAGCATGTATTGCTTCCACTCATGATGTGTTTTGTGAAATAGAATCAAGCTTGTTGGAGTTAACCATTTATTACTGTTTAACTTCCAAGTCTGCTGGCCAGTCCACAATTACACAATCAAATTGTGGTTATATATTTTCATGGCATCCTTCTCCCTCCAGGGCACTCTTTGATGCAATCCTGAGTCGTGGCCTTTGACCTGCACTCTGCAATTATCTCCAGCTCTTCCCGATATTTTAGCATGGGGGTTAAGATGTGGGGTAGAGAAAAGAACATCCGATGGCCTGGATTGAACAGTCTCCCCCCAAAACTCATGACCCTGCCAGAGCGCCAGAAAATGTGATCATTTGGAAATATAGTCATTGGAAATGTAACTAGTTAAGATAACATCAGACTGGATTAGGGAGGTTCTAATCCAATATAACTGGTGTCTTTATAAGAAAAGGAGCACAGAAACAGACACGGAAGATGAAAACCATGTGAAGACAGAGGCAGAGATTGGAGTGATGCTCCTACAAGCCAAGGGATACCCAGGCTTGACATCCATCACCAGAAGCTAGGAAGAGACAAGGAAAGATCCTCCCATAGAACCTTCAGAGAGAACATGGCCCGGCTGACATCTCAATTTCAGACTTCTAGCCCCTCAGGATGGTGAAACAATAAATTTCTATTGCTATAAGTCTTGGAGTTTGTGGTAATTTGTTATGCAAACCTAGGCAACTAATACACCAGTTTTAGCAACTGAGAGACTTATTCCATACATCCTTCTTTAATCTAGCTTGCTCTTTATTTATGCCTACCCAAGTACTATAATTTTCCTTCTATTTCACAGTCTTTCTCTGTTCTAATCCAAGTCTAAATCTTTTCTTTCCTGTGAGAGAATTTCCAGCACCCTTGATCTTGTCTGCTCTTTGCCTCAAATCTTTTGAAAATATCAATGCATAGATCATTTTTTTCATGAAATCTCAAATAATTTCCCATAATCAGAAGAGTTGGAAGAGAGGTGAGGAACTGAAAGACTGCTTTAAAGTTAGGGGCTCAGGATCCCAGGAGAATGAAGAATGTGGTCTCAACCTTTCCTGACCCGTCTCTGACTATGGCCAGTCAAAAGAAGGATTTGAATTTCATCTTGATGATCTCTCAGAAGTGATTGTTCTGATTCTTTATTTTCCCTTCAGAACAGGCAACATATAGAAGAGAGAGGGCCTTTCTCCGTGTTATTTTAGACCACTATCGGTGAAATAATTCGCAGTACCAAACCTAATAATAGTTTTAAAATGGAACGATAGAGCAGAGATTTGGCTGTCAATTATTTAGGTTGTTGACAACCTGCCCTTTGCGCCCTTTCCTTGGAAACAAATAAAAAGATGAAAAGGAGTCACCTGCTGTCCTCTGATGCTTCTTGTCACGTAGACTGGTGTCATGGGACTTTGCCAGCGTGTTTTGTGGTAGCAGAATGACCCTGCTGAGGTGCCATCTGCACTCTGAGACCTGGAATCCTGACTACAATTACCTGCCAGTGCCAAAGTCAGGGATGGTACAAGTCTCGCGTTTACAGTGACGACATTTTTTACCCAAAAATCAGGACACAGTGTCTGACAGGTATAGCTATACCTGTGGGAACAATGAAACAGGATATTTAAATTCAAGATTGTCCTTGAAAATCTGAGATATGTTTCAGCCTAAAGTTATCTGATCTGCTGGGTGCAATTAGAATTGTGAGAGAAAAGTACAATATGGATTCATTCATCTTAAAAAAAAGGTGTTTAAAATAACCTTAAATCACATCAAGTATTTTAACTTTGATCTCAGAGTGCTGCAAAACTATTTTATTATATTACCATGTAATCTATATTATATATTTATATTTTATATACATCTTTATACTCTAAAAATAGGATGAAAAAATGAAACAAAATTTATTGTTGAGGAGCTGTATATATGCAATACCAGGAACTTTTAACTTCCTTTTCTGTTAGGATTCAAGTCAGATTCATGATAATGGGAACAATGAGAGCTGCTATTAGCAACTGAGTGCATTCTATGCGTTAGGCATCCGTAGGTGAGATAACACATGTATTAAGCCTCCTTCATGCCTTGTCTCATCTAATTCTCTCAATAATCCATGGGGTAAGCATATTAACTCCACTTTACGAATGAAAAAAAATTAAGCCCAAAGTCACATGGCTAGAAAAACCACAGATCAGGAGTCAAACGTAGTTCTACCTACAAACATGGCCACAGTGGTAAATAGGAAATTAGAGTTCACCAGAGCATCACTTCAGTGAAACTGCCCTCCCCCTTTTTCTACTTGACAGGCAATGGAAACAAGCCGACCACTTCCAATTTCAATTCCCAGACTGCTGGCCATAGTCACACCCTTTCCCTTCCACATGAGAAACAACCATCAGAAAAGCAAAGGACTGGGAATGAAGGGGGTAACCAGGAAACAGATTTGGACCGTGGGACATTTTCATTTTCGGTGATGAAGATTTTATTTAAATTGGTCCAAATATAAGAAATAGGAACATTTTATATTCACTAGTGCTGTGTTATGGATTGGCACATGTATATATGATAGAGATTTTTATTTCATGAATAAGAAACTGTAACTATTAAAAAGGGCTAATCAATTTTGTTTTTATTTTTGTGAGAACCTATTTTACTTTATTTATTTACCATACCCCAAAATATATGTAATTATATTAGCAGCAATATGTGATTGCTTTTTGACAAAGGACAATTTTACTGATTAAAAACCAGCCTGCTGTACTTAAATGTGTAGCAGTTTCCATGGAAACAATTTTACTTTGACTCAGAGCATATCTTGTTTTAGGGAGAGTAGTCTGTTGTTATGGCAATAGGAACTTGAGCATTTTTCCCAAAAGAAGACTAACACAGGATAGATAACAGGGTTGCCAGTTATGAAGCATATAGAAATACGAGTGTATTTATCTTAGCTTATAGAAATCATAGCTGGTAAAGATAGTAGACACCATTTTAGTCTTCTTAGAAAAATCTCTTGTTCCATGTGCCTCCCTTGCTTTATTTTTAACTATAACAAATAATAATAATGTCATATTATCCTTGAAATTTTGTTCATTGAAGGCAACAAATTCACATTGTTATTAGGAACTATACATGCTGTCTATTCAAACATTAATAGAAACAAACAAACAAAAAAAACCCATTAATATGAACTACACTTAAGGTACTAGAAGAATCAGGGGCACCTGGGTGACTCAGTCAGTTAAACGACTGACTCGTGATTTCGGCTCAGGTAATGATCTGGGGTCCTGAGATTGAGCCTTAAATCGGGCTCCTAGCTGAAAGGGGAGTCGGTTTGGGATTCTCTCTCTCCCTCTCCCTCTGCCCCTCCCCGTGCTCACTCTCTCTCTCTCTAAAATAAATAAATAATTCTTTGAAAAAAGATACTAGAAGAATCATAATTTGTCACGTATTTCATGACATTATGGCAATGATGATGATAATAGTCCAAATTTATAGGATCTGTCTGGAATACTCTAAGACAGTTATATTCACACATTAAAATACTCATAATACTTCTCTTTGAGTGAGGTATTATCAATATCTCCATTGTACAGAAAAGAAAACTGAAGCATAGAGGTTAATCAATTTATCCAAGGTCACACATCAAAAAAGTGCCAGACCCAGGAACCAAACCTGTGAAGTCTATGCTCTTAACTACCTCCTCATGCTAGCATTTCTTAATCCCTTCACATATTAGTTTATTTTCTTATATTAATATTAAATCCCAATTTAAATTTAAAATACTTTAAATTTTTATTTAAATAAATACTAAATTATGGTTAGTATCTAAAGTTTTTCCAAGAATGAGTATAAAATTCAGACAATTGACAATATAAACTTGAATTTAACTGAACAAAATAAAAATATAGTGACTCATCTCAAAAATGACCCTTTGAACTGTTGAATCACAGATCTGTACCTCTGAAACAAATAATACAATATATGTTAAAAAAAAAAAAAAAAAGAAGAAGAAGATAGCAGGAGGGGAAGAATGAAGGGGGGGGAAATCGGAGGGGGAGACGAACCATGAGAGACGATGGATTCTGAGAATCAAACTGAGGGTTCTAGAAGGAGGGGGCGTGGGGGGATGTGTTAGCCTGGTGATGGGTATTAAAGAGGGCACGTTCTGCATGGAGCACTGGGTATTATACACAAACAATGAATCATGGAACACTACATCAAAAACTAATGATGTAATGTATGGTGATTAACATAACAATAAAAATAAAAAACTAAAAAAAATGACCCTTTGATATTAGTATATTCAATTTTAGCCTTGATTAATATTTAAGTAATTTAGGGTTGTAAATGTGAATGCCTTATTTGGAGTGAAAAGAGAAGGATTTCTTGAGGGATTATTCTGAATATATTTGTAAGTCTGAAATATATATGCAAATATATAAATGGCAACTAAAGGATTTACTGTGATAGGTCTCTAATTAGAATTGTAAAATATTTCATTTCAGGGGTTTATGCCTTTCCTCATCAAAAATGTTCAGCCTTTTTAAACCAAAGCCATTATTCCTACCAGTTTATATGTTGCAGATGAATCATGAATTCATCTCATTTTAGTCTCTTAGGCAATGATTACATAAGTATTTCAATAACACAAAATGTTCATTCCACTTTGTGTTATTGAAAACACTTGCATTATTAAAAAAAGAAAACAACAAACTGCTTTCCCTGCTACCTTGTTTCAGTGTAGACAGATGAAGTTTTGACAAATAAGTGGTATCTAAAAAGATAATGGTTGACCTGATAAAGGTTATAGACACATAAAAAATCACGCAATAAATATTTTCTAAATGCAGTGATATTAAAAGTATTCCCTTTTGAATCAGAAGTTGGACAAGAATGGTACTATTATCACCCCTACAGCATTGCACTAAGACCTGAGCCAACCAACTAATACAAGCAAGAGTGGTTTGCAGAGGGTTATCAGCTGTTCCTTTTATATTAACACTCAAAACACTTAATACTTGATATTAAGATGTTCTTAAATAAAGAGCACTGCAAACAGTAATTTGCTTAAATAGCAATGTGGGTTAGTAAAAAGCCATTGATCTAGCTAATGGCTTTTCCCATGCCTGTGCTTTGGTGAACTTGCCAATGCACATGTCTTGTGCAGCCCAGACACTCCCACCTCTTTCACAGCCCAAATCCTACACCTTCATTCCCTGACTCAGCTCGCACCTCAATTATTAATTGTTCACACAATGCTTGTCCTCTACTTTCACTCTAATTTTTGGTCTCACACTCACATATGCTTAGATCTGACTCACAGATAAAATGTATCCAGCTATGACCTTGATGTTTCAAATTGCAGAGGAAAACAGGAGTTTACTTCTAGGCATGCTCGTTTCCTGATGATTCTGTAATCATTAGGTAGTTGGTAATATGGACTTGGACCTTAGAAAGAGGACAAAGTTAGAGACACAAATAGATAGGAATCATTCACAAATGTGTATGTATGCTGTGATATAATATAGTATATAATGTTCTAATACCATACTAATTGTAACTGCAATTTACTGATTACCAATAAGCACATATACTGCTACATCTAGAAATTAGCTTTGAAGGTAGGAACTATCTTCATTGAACAGATAATTGAAGTCTAGGGAGGAAAAAAAATAACCTGCCAAAGTGAGACAATTCGTCAATTAGTAAGTGATGGAGCTGATATATGAATACAGGTCTCATCAAAAAGTCTTGTTCATTTCTCTATAGCACAATAGATCTCAAAAAGCTTTAAAACATTTTAGAATATTGTGGAAAGGATGTTTTGCCTACCAAATTGTTTATTATTTTAGAAACTGTGTTTTTATCTTTCTTCATTTTCCACAAGACAATCATTATATTGTAGTTTCATCAGTTTCAATGGATCCTAAGGCTTTTTCTTCTGCTTCATAATCTTCTTTATCTCCTAAGTCATATTTGTTTATGTACATTAAATCTTCCAAGCTTTTTCTAATGTTATTTCTGCACGAAACAACAGCTTTAGCATTGAATACATTTGCTCTGTCTCCATCTTTGTTTCTGTCCTTTTTTTTCCTGCACGTATCTCTCATCTATCTATCATGTGTCTCATATAACTTGTGAGCATTGAAAATGGACGGAACACACTGTGCATTAGTCATGCACAGTTTCTTTTGCCTGATGCAGAATCTCTTTTTACTTCATTTAAAAGGTATGACCCCTATTGTGTCTAGGTTAACAGATTGATCATTTTTTCATCAAATATATTTGTTCTACAACAACCATTTCTGTATATTATATTTGATACAAAATCATATGCAACCATCTTGGAATATATTTTTTGTGATCATTCCTTCATTCATTCCACATTTATTTGAGCCTCTTATGAAAAAGGCCCTGAGCTAGGGCTCGGGTAATGGAGGCCATGACACAAGTGTGTGCTGTCAGGGAGCTTACGTCCTGGGAAGATAAGGAGATAAATAACTAGTACTTATAGTGAATTATAAGTGTCATTATAGAGACTTCTGTTTTCTGATTCTGCAGAGCTTGGAAGTCCCTACGCCACCATAACAATAAACAAAAAGCTAAATAGACTAAAAAAATCTTCTATAATATATAATAGAGGGGAGGACACAGGACAAACCAAAGCCCCCAAGCTTAGAGAGACAGACAGAAGAATACAGGGAGTCACGGCATACTAGAACAGAGACTCCACAGTAGAAATAGCCACCGAAACCTGTGTCAGGGTAGGAAACCTTAATTGTGGCTGATGAACTGCTGGAGGCTCAGTATGGATAAGTCAGAGAGTTCTCTGATAAAGAATTAGTAATATGTTGCTAGAGGGGAGGTGGGGGGGATGGGCTAAATAGGTGATGGGTATTAAGGAGGGCACTTGTGAAGAGCACTGTCTGTTATATGTAAGTGATGAATCACTAAATTCTACTCCTGAAACCAGTATTACACTATATGTTAACTAACTAGAATTTAAATAAAAACTTTAAACAAAAAAATAATAATTTAAAACATTTTTTAAAAAATAGAAACTCCAGGGGGACTCAATCATAGGGAGTCCCAACAATTTTGTGAACTTTACCTCCAGGAGTTTGACCAAGTTTCACAGTAAATATGAGAGAGAAATTCCCTGGTGCTTCTGACAGGGGAAGAGGAAAGGGAACCATTTTGAAATACACCAGACATTCCATTCTTAATAAGGCCTACCCTCAGAAGAAGCTAGTTAGGACACGATCAGAGCATAACTGACCTGGTGGAAGGAAAATCCTGAGCTCCAGACAACTCTAGCCATCCTGTCTCACCTCACACAGAGAGAAAAAAGCCTGAGAGATACCTGTGAAGTCCATAGTCCAGAGGCACAGACTCACTGAGAACTAACTATAGGACCATAGAATGCTTTTCCCCCTCCCACACCCCACCACCACATTACTAGAGGCCTACTTATACAATTCCCTTATCAAGTACCTCAAGAAAAAATCGCAAGGTATACCAGAAGGCAAAAACCCCACAATCTATGGAGACAAAGCAGGCATCAAAGCCAGACTCAGACATAGCAGGGATACTAAATTATCAGAACAGTAATTTAGGGCGCCTGGGTGGCTCAGTTGGTTAAGCGACTCCCTTCGGCTCAGGTCATGATCCTGGAGTCCCGGGATCGAGTCCCGCATCGGGCTCCCTGCTCAGCAGGGAGTCTGCTTCTCCCTCTGACCCTCCTCCCTCTCATGCTCTCTGTCTCTCATTCTCTCTCTCAAATAAATAAATAAAATCTTTAAAAAAAAAAAAAAAAAGAACAGTAATTTAAAATAATAATAATATACTGAAGGCTCTAATGGATAAAGTAGCAAGGTGGAAGAAGAGATGGTCAATGTAAGCAGAAAGATTGAAATCCTAAGAAAGAACTACAAAGAAATGCCAGAAATCAAAAACACTGTAATCAAAATGAAGAGTGCCTTTGATGGCCTCGTTCGGACACTGGACTCGGCTGAGTCTGAGGATGTCTCAATAGAAACTGCTGAAACTGAAAAAAGAAGGAGATAAAGGCCTGGGGGGAAAAATATCCGAGAACTGTAAGACAAATACAAAAGGCATAGCATAAGCATGATGGTAGTTCCAGAAGAAGAGAGAGGAAGGAACAGAAGAAAGTTTGGAAAATTAATGACAGAATTTCTCCAAAATGAAGTCAGATACCAAACCACAGACCCAGGAAACCCAGAGAACACTGAGCAAGGCAACTGTCAAAACTATACCTAGACATATCACTTTCAAACTGCAGAAAATCAAAGATAAAAACATTAATGAAAGAAGTCAGAGATAAAAAAAACCTTACTTATGGAGGAGCAAAGACCACAATCACAGCCAGCTTTTCCTCATGGAGGTGCAAACAAGAAAACACTAGAGTGACTTAGAGTGTTGAGAGAAAAAAACAAACAAACAAAACACCAACCCAGAATTCTGTATCCAGTGTAATTATCCTTTAACCATGAAGGACAGGAGCGCCTGGGTGGCTCAGTCGGTTGGGTGTCCAGCTCTTGATTTCAACTCAGGTCATGATCTCAGGGTCCTGGGATCAAGCCCCGCATAGGGTTCTGAGCTCAGCATGGAGTCTGCTTGGGATTCTTTCTCCCTCTCCCTCTGTCCCTCCCCCTGCTCTCTCTCTTTTTATTTCTCTCTCTCTAAAATAAATAAACTTAAAAATCTTAAAAAAAAAAAAACACAAAGGGAAGGACTTGTTGCCAGTAGATCTGCTTTGCAAACAGTGTTAAGTTCTTTAGAGAAGGAAAATGGTATCAGTCAAAAACTAGCATCTACGTAAAGAAAGGAAGAGCATCTGAGAAAAAATGAGTGAAGTTAAAATACAAACTTTTATTCTTTTACCCTTAACTGATCTAACAGAAAACAATTTGTTCAAAATAGTAATAGCAACAATATATTCAATGATGTATGTTTATGTATATATGTATGCATATGTATAAGTGAAAATAAATGGCAGTAATGATACAAAATGGAGGGAGGAATCAGAATTATTTTGTTATCAGGTATTCACTCTTAGTATAGTGTTATTTACAGTAATATTTGATATAGTGTTACTTGAAAGTGGACTTGGATTCCTTATAAATATGTATTATAAATTCTAAGGCAACCACTAAAAAGAACTGTAACTGATATGCTAAGAAAGGAAAGAAAATGGAATTGTACAAAATGCTCAATGAAAACCACAAAAAAATCAGGAAAAGAGTGGAAGACAAAAATAGAATCAAAGAACAAAGGCAATAAGTAGAAAACAGTAGCAAACACAGTAGATGTTAATCCAACCATATCAATAATTACTTTGAACATCAATGTCCTAATACACCAATTAAAAGACAAGGACTATCACAATGGATCAAAAAGCAAGACCCAGCTATATATCTATTATTAGAAACCCATTTTAAATATAAAGAGGCATATGGACTAAAAGGAAATGGATGGAGAAAAATGTGTCATGCTAACATTAGTCAAAAGAAAGCAGGAGTAGCTATATAAATTTCAGACAGAGGAGACTTCAAAGCAAGAGAAGTTATTAGGTATAAAGTAAGGCATTACATAATGATAAAGAGATCAATTCTCCAAGAAGACATAACAATCCTTAACATGAATGCACCTCACAACGGAGCATCAAACTACGCGAGGCAAGAACTGATAGACCTGTAAGTTGAAACAGATGAATCCACTGTCATTACTGAAGTCTTCAACACCCCTCTCTCAGAAAGGGATAGACCCAGCAGGTAGAAAATCAGGAAGGACATAGGTGAACTCAACAACACCATTAATTAACTGAATATAATGAGCATGTATAGACTACTTCATCCAATGACAGCAGAATACACATTCTTCTAAAACTCACATGGAACTTTCACCAAGATAGACCACATTCTAGACCATAACACATACTTTAAGAGATTTAAAATAATAGAAATCATAGAGATATCCAGAGAATTCTAAAGGAGCACAAATATAAGCCAGTTACTCAGTTGAGAAAGGAACATAAACCTGAAGATGGAGCTTAAACTCCCTTTTTTTAAAGAATTTTATTTTATTTTGTTATTTTTTTAGTAAAAATCTGGAGCATGAACTCATGACCCCAAGGTCAAGAGTTGTGTGCTCTACTGACTGAGCCAGCCAGGTACCCCTTAGACTGAGTCATTTTTAAAAAAGTAAGGACTTCACAAGATAAAGAAGAGGATGAAGACTTTTCATGGAGAGGGAATTATATGTATAAAAGTACAGAGGCATGACAGCATGGAATATTTGGGAAACCAGTCATTATTCAAGGAGGCCGTGAGACAATGATAAAAGACAATAAAGAAAAGAAGCAGGGCCTAGATTAAGAAGTAAACTGTGTACCTGGTGGGTAGTGAAACAAGCCAGATGAAGTAGGAATGTGAATTTTAGACTGACCTCTCTTTTAGAAGCTTTCTGCTAAGGGAGCAAGAAAGAGGATGATTAAGTAGGCATGTTAGGTCAATAACTGTGTGTGTGTGTGTGTGTGTGTGTGTATTTTGCTTATTTTAGATGGGAAATGTTTAAATGTTTCTCTTTATCAAAAGGCAGAGGAGTGCCGTAATTGTTCAGTCTGTTAAGCGGCTGCCTTCAGCTCAGGTCATGATCTCAGGGTCCTGGGATTGAGCCCCACATCGGGCTCCCTGCTCAGTGCGGAGTCTGCCTCTCCTCCCACTGGTGCTCTCTCTCTCTCTTGTGCTCCGTCTCCCTCTCTCTATCAAATAGATAAATAAAATCTTTAAAAAAAAGAGAGAGAGAGAAGGGTGGGTTGAAGAATATTGCTTCTACCACTGGGAGAGAATGAGATTCAGGTTATGGTGACAGAGACATCTCTTCCACCTCAAAGTAGGAATGGTATGGATGCAGAGGTTGAAGTTGGTGGCTGATATTTCTCTGCAAACAAAGGAGAGTCACTTAGATATTGGATTATCAGTATTAAATTATCTGATATTGCAGGCAGATATTAGATTATCTCTTCTAAAAGCATAATGCAATAAAAAGCAGTACATATACATCTTCATGCAACTCATAGTTTGAAGTTTTAAATTCATTTATATTAGATGATTCTCACTTTACTATCATTTATTATGATTTATCAAGAACTAATAAATTTTTGACTTTATGCTAGAGATTACTTTTTCAGATTTTAACCAACAGCAGGAGGCAGGGAACATGATGTCTTGCTCATGACATCTGGGATGGAGCACATGCCAGTTATTCTGAGTTATAACTATATCACTCTGTACCTGAAATATAGTGGTCACTCTGTACACATTGTCAATGAATGAATTCATGACTGATCACATTATTGAGAGGGATTCCTTATTCCCTATTCCCATTTAGCATAAGACCCGTGGCGTCTCTCCTCTCTTTTGCTCTTTCCTTTCTGGAGGAAGAGTGTCTTACCCTTATTAAAGAGGTTTGAAGGACAAACCTAGCATGTGATGTCCAGCCCCTTCTTATTCCTTTCCCATAGCAACCAGCTGCGGTACAACTAGGGCTACGAAGTGGGCAGGTCTTTCTAGTTCTGGAGTTAAACAAATAAGTCCCTATTCATGAGTTTCAGCTTTATCAGAAAGCTGATAATTTTTTGTCTACATTTGTCAATTCTTTATCCTATTTCTCATTTGATTCAGAACTTGAATGAGGAAGCTGGTATTATTTATCGACCTCTTTCAAAGTCTGCCACACATATAGTTTAGCAAAGCAATTAGAGAGCAGCTTAGTTTCCGTGGGTTCATAGAGAAATATTTATTTCTTAATTAGGATCTAAAGTAAAGTCTTTGACAGTCAGGTCTGTCCCTCACTTGTTACCTGACCTTAAAAAAATCACTTATACTTTGCATACCTAAGTTTCCTCATTTCTAATACGAAAATAATCCCTCCCCTACACACTTCACATAAATAATGGAGACATTAACATGAGGTTTGACGTGTGCCCCCTCCCAGTCATTATACTTCCTCCTTCTTCCTAAAGATCACCATTAATCAGACTACCAACACCAGAACTTAGTCTGATGGGTTTGGATTTTATATAAATGGAATAATAGAGAAAGAGAGAGATTTGAATTTAGAAAAAAATTAAACGAGGGACTTGCAAAAAAAATTAAAAACTAAAATCTTAATAAACAATTTTTGAATAGGATGAAGCACTATAAAAGTAGAAGGCATTTTTGTTATGTTAACTGGCATGTGCTCCATCCCAGATATCATTGTGTCAGGTAGAACCAGAACCTTGATTATGTTTGCCCTCATCCTAGGAACGGCCTCCTCAAAAGTCTTGTTGTCCCTCTAGGACTATTCCTGTCCCTTAGTGGTCCTCAAACTCTATGAGAAGTAGAGAGAATCATTAAGGGAGGAAGGTTTATCCTCAGAAGTGGAGGCTGAGACAAAATTTGTGTTCAGGTTGTTTATTTGGGAGGAAATCCCAGAGGGCAGTAGTGAGGGAAGGAGGAAAAGACTAATGCAGAGTCATTATCAAGCTGGTCACTGGCCACAGGGAGCTGGATCCGTCTGGAACTACCAGAGAGCCTACAGAACACTCAGAATCGACCTCTTCAAGATTGGTGGGAAGACAAGTGGATCTATACCCCACGTTTCTTGCGAATTGCCCTCAGGAATGTTAGCTCCTCCATACAACAGAAACTAAAGGCATGTGAGACTTGACCTGAGACACTGGCAGCATGAAGTGACTTGAATCCTTCATTGAACTGCCTGCCGTGAATGGAGCTGAACGCAGAGGTGGAGCCAAGAGGGTGTGAGACAGAGCAGCAGTCAAACTGGGCAGAGGGAGTTTGAATGCTATTTTTATTCTGTGGATATCATGAAACATTTAGAGATTTATTTCAGCACATAAACTGGGGAATTTTTCATAACAGAAAACATAATATTTTATATCATAAAGTATAAAAACACATCCACAGGCAGTATGCTTGCAAAAACTACAGTAAAAAAGAAGCATAGATGGTTGTTTCAGTTATTACAGTTATTCATATTTGTCAAATCAATACCACTTATTATATTTGTTTTTTGTTATCGGTGGTACTTGTAGGCAAATAAAAGATTTTTTAATGAAAACACAAGAGAAACTCTTACAGTTGAGGAAACTACCAATTTTCCTGCTAATTAAACCACTGTTACTTGTGAGCAGCTTTGACTACACCAATATTCTTCAGGGATATAGATGGAGACTCATTAATCCAGTCTACTTTGCTGCACATTGATTTTTCTAAAACTGTAATCTGAACAAGTGACTTTTCTCCTTAAAATCCTGAGGTCTCATGTCTTACAACTTGCAGTTCCCTAAATGTCCCGTCCTTGTTCCTGCCGCTTTGCTTCAGTACACATCAGCCCTTTCCTGCAATGCCCACCACCCCTCCGACTGACGTCTCCATTCACGCCATAAACCCAGCACAAGCCTCTCCCGTAAGGCCCTCCCCAGATTCCTTGGATGTGGGTGTTCCCTCCTAGGGTTTTCATGCATCTTTTGCAAATGGTTCCAGTGGAGCATCTACTTTTCAAAATTGTGGCTGGATAACCACTTTGAATATTAACTGAACTCTAATTCTATCTCCAAATACACATGCACGCTCTGGTCGGAAGTTACTCCCATTCACGTAGCAGCAGCTGTCTCTTCTACCAATCTGTCTCCGTTCACCAGCCCAGGGGAAAGTATACGAAATACCAATCTTTCAACTTGTGCCCTAAAATACAATCTTCCTTTAATCCCCTTTGAACTAAAAAATGATTAGGGATTCAATACCATCTCCTTAAAATATGTCATTCACTGTAGTAAAAACATGATTTTGAATTGAGAACATTGTTGTGGCCATTGATTCTTAAGAGAAACTACCAAAGAGTGAAATTTCAAATTAGCAAACTGGGACTATAACTGTGACAGATGGTTTGGGGGAGAATGGAATGCAGGCTTGCATGCTGTTTGTAATAAGAGGCAGCCTAAAAGTATTTTGGTTTATAAACTTCTTGTTCTCTTTCTTTATTCACCTATTGCAAGCTTGCTCTTAATGTTCTCTCTCTAAAGCACTACCATTAAATATTCATTGAGAGAGCTGGGGAGACATAAAGGCAAGGAGAAGGGAAGAAAGAAGGGAATGAAAGATAGAAAAATGGAAAAACAATAATAGTTTATAGGCTTTCTGAGGCATAGGAGAAAACTTGAGTATACAGTCAGCAGGAGTGGTACGTGAAAGAAAGAGAAATGTTATCTTACCTGGAGAGGAGGTCATGGCGACCAACACAAAAGCAAACAATTGTAGTTAGAAACCAAAACAGCAAGCTAAAATGACTTGAAATTCAAATATAGGTATTTATATTTGGTCTGATCGGTACCAAGTGTCCGATGGCTGAGTGCTATAATACCTTGAATCACTGTAGTGGCTACACACCTTAGGCTGTGGTAAAAATAGAGTTTCGAAGATATAAATCCTGAAAGTGAGGAAGGCATCTAAAACAGTGTAATAATCCAATCATGAGCTAACAGGAACTCGCACTAAATGATATGAAAGAGAAGTGTATGAGAAAGGCATGCTGAAAAAGTCACAGAATGTGTTATTGGAAAATGAAGACTTTGCTGTACAATAGGCAAAAATGGATTTGGGAAATCCCAGCAAGGATGGTGTTAAAATTGCACGATCAAGCAAAAGAAGAGGATGTAGATGGAGACCCCGAGATAGCCACCCATTTTACTGATGCCGATTTTCAGAATTTTCATTTTGAGATGATGTGGACACAGAGAAAGATTATGATCCAAACAGGATGAGATACACTAAGGACACATGGGATGCAAAAAAAGGAATTTAATTCATAGCTTCACCCTTCATAGGAATGTTGTAATTGTTTATTTTCCAAGGATAACCATTATTTTTACTCAGGGAAAAGATAAGTTTTTTAAAATGTATATTCTAACTATAAGATATCATCCACATAATTAGTCAAACTCAGGAAAGATTTACAATGGAAACATTTACAATGATAAACAACAAGCAGTGATTTTTTTCCTCCTAACCATTGCAAAAAATTCTATAACTACTGACATGTTGGTGCAATGTGAGTCAAGCTGGGTCAACGAGGATGTTTGATTTCACAGAAAATTAGTTCTCTTTTTCCCTGTTCATGACATCCAGGACTGTTTGAAGAAAAGGGGGTCCAACAGTGTCAGATGCTCTTCATTCTCTCTTGTATTTGTGGGATGTTAGCCTATAGTATAGCATTTGGATACCAGGCTCGGCAACGGGGGGTAGTAGACAGGCTGAAACCGGCAGTGTTTGTAAATGTCAGGTTGGAAGGCTTCTTTTTCCTAAAACCCTAAGGGAGTTATTACCTTGACAGGTAATATGTGACTATCAGGCTACATTCTTCAGATATCTTTGCTTGTCAACCCCAATCTATGAAATACTGAGTCGGGCATGTGGGAGGTGTGTTAAAATGGAAAACTATGAAGCACACCCTCCCCCGGCTTCATCCTACGCCTTAAAGGCTCAGAGAGCCACTGATGGCTCATTGGAAGGTGGACGCAGGTGGTCGGACTGCCAAGTTGTTGGGCTTATTTCTGGTGAGTCTAAAGTAATAAAACAAGTAAAAACAAATAACTCAAAAATTTGAACAACATTCATACATCTGATTGTCTGACCCTGGGTTCAGTACAAAATCACCATAGAACTGATGGATTTTTCTCTGCCTACATTTCCTCACTGCTTGCATATTGTTTGAGGCAAACCCCATCCAGGGTCACCCAGAATACTACACACTCAACAAAACACAGACTGCTTCTTCTCAGCAGTCTTGAATGTTTGCTGCAGGAATAACCTTGGCTTGCAAATATTTCTCATGCTGTGCCGCTGACAAGCTAAAGGATCTTGTAATATCTGGTCTAGACCCCCTGCCTCTAGTACACGAAGAACTTCGCCCAGTGCCTCTGCATGCACCTGAATACTAAGCTTTTCCCTCTAAAAGCATTTATGGATTAGTCACCACAGAAAACTGAACCTAATTATTTTCTTCCTAAATTTATCCTTCACAGAACATCACCTCAAGCATTTACAGATGTCCCTTCCAATGCCAGATCAATATCAGGCTTTTGTGTCGAACCATCAGGAAGCAAAACTCAGGCAGAGCATTCTCCTCCAGCCTGTCTCAAACCTCCTTATTAAAGCAGCCTCGCCGCAGAGCTGTGAAGGTCTTGGCACGGCTTCGTCACAATGCCGCTCCATGTGGAGGAACTCCTGAGCAGTGCTTAAGATTGAAAAAGGTAACTCCTCTTCTCTCTTTTCCCAGCTGATATTTATAAATGCCCACACATAACAAAATAAACCTCAGTTTATGAATTTGGTTTTCAAATGTCTACAGGGTGCTTGCTTTAAAAATGAAGCAATGATCTATCAGCATGAGTCACTCCACAGTACTCATGAGGTTTAGTCATTTGTGAAAAACCTCACATTTATAACATAAGGAACCGGATTTGAACTTTTTAAAAAAGGTAACATTGAGGAAAATCTTTCTGGAAGCTTTACTTGTACCACATAAATTGGATGTGCCTTGTATGGTCCAAAATGTTGCTGTCCTGTTTAAACAAAGCAGTAGACCTCCAGCTTTTGTTTTTCGCCATTTCCTCCAAGCAAGGATGACTGACTTGTGCTGACACAGAAATACTCTTTTGCTCAAACTCCAGATTAATGGAAAGCTCCCATTTTATCAGGGTACATTTGGCTGTTGTTGTATATTCTATCTAAGCTTGGGCTGCTTGTCTACTATGTAAGGTCACTCACGTGAGAGAGTGAGAGGTGACTGAAATCCAGTTTATGTTCTGCATGGGTCAGCAAGCGTCACCTTTTCAAAACCAAATGGTTACTAATAGGTTAGCAGCTGCCCTAAATCTAAAGCAATGTTTGCAACCTATAATGGTTAAGGACCCAGGCGGTGAACAGGAACAGAAACAAAATGCGTGGGCTGAGGAAGGGGGAGAGGTGGCCCAGAGAGACATCCAAAGGAAGCAGCAGCTTCCCTGCTCCAACCAATTGGTCTCTTGTGGGGCATATGCATATGAGCTCAGACAGAGCTTCTGCTTTTTTTTTTTTCTTAACGTAATCTCTCTACCCAACGTGGGGCTCACTCACAACCCCAAGATCAAGATTTGGATGCTCTACAACTGGACACCATAGAGCTGCTGCTATTTAAAGAAAAAAATTAGAAATCGAGATTTTTCTATTGTGTGTTAGCAATAATAAACATTTAGAAATGAGGTCCTGAGGAGACACATGAGAAATTTCAATCTTATCTTCAGGCCATGAATTAACAAACTGAGTTACAGTTAGGGATACAATTGCACACACAGTTTCTAAGAGTACAACTTTAAAACTCATACAGGGATGGAACTCACAGCCTTGTTTGCCTCCAAAGTCACCATGCTCTACACAACTCTCAACTCTACATATTTTATGGCATTCAAATCAATCTTCAAAATAGGAAAAACATTTATGGCTCTTTGGCTTGTCTTTTCTGAGTGTTGGAGATAAAAACAAATTAAAGGTGTCTTCTTCCATCGACCACACTTTACAAATTTGCAGGGAAGCTGTAGTCATTTTGACAAAATGCAGGAACTAACTCACTCCAGTATAATTTGTAACTGGCTCCGAAGACCAGCAAGGCTCAGGGAGAAGACATCTTTACCTTGGAGCTATAGAATTCCCGAGCCTGGCATGTTTGAAAGGGAGAGGCCAATATAATATTTTGATGTAAGGTGTTTTTATTTAATTCTGAAATGCGTCATTTTTCAACAAGCCTTGAAGTTTATTAACAGAATGAAAAACAGGCATAAACCCATAATTTTACAGGGTTCACAAACTCAAAATTGTTTCCTATCAAATTGTTAGCAGAGAATCATTTATTAAAGAAGTTGTTTTTTTCTCCAGCACTAAAAAAGAGTTCCTGAACAAGCAAACAAAAATACACAGGAGATAAAATAAGAACATTTGTATTCTCTACTTTTGTGCTCTCAATTTTCTCAAAAACTGATTACTATAACAATAAAATTATAGAACTGTTGAGTTGCTATAGTAGAATAGAGCATAATAGGTGAATTCTGAAAGATATGTATGACATGATATAATATGATACATATCTCTCCAGTATCAGACATAGAATACAACTAAAACACGGTGGATCCCTACTTTTATTTTAATGTATCTATTTTTACATTTAAATTATAATAAAATAGTAAATCTCTACAAATTCTTACCTGTAATGTTGACTGAGGATTTGCAAAGCCAATAATGAGCATACACTGAAAGAGGAAGCAATCCTTAACTATCTGACTTTCTACATGATTCCGTATTTAGATGGCAGTCTTTTTAACATTATAGGCTAACTAAGTATACATGACATGAGCAAACTGACTGTCTATAAGCAACAGTGAATCAATGCTTGAGGTAGGGGACTTTAGAATGAGAACTAATCTGGCAAGTTTCTTTCCCTCCCTTCCTTCCTCCCTCCTTCCTTCAGTGAGATTTGTTCCTAGGAGTTGATTTCCATTTTATCAGAGCTCTACAAAGGAAAGTCTACTGATCTCTGCACAGTGAATAAGATGCCTAGCCCCTCACAGACAGATTAGTACACACACTGGTATCCACAATGACACAATGGTATAAATGGTAAGCAAGAGTGAACAACCAAATAAAAATGCAGCTGTATTTTAATTAGTATATGAAAATGGAGCAAGCAGCATTTCCTGCTCCAGACTTAGTGCCTCACTTCCATTGTTATAGTACTTCTGACTTGTTAACGTTAGTACACACTCTAATTACTCTCCCTCTCTAGTACTCAGTAGCTTCAATTACTGAGTATTTTAGATGCATTTTGTAAATTCAAGGTCATTTTTGTCCACTTCAAAATGGCCATGTCTTCTCAAAGCCCATGGGAGGGAAGAGTAAATATAACACAATCTTAAACCCTTTATGTTCTCAGAGATTTCTAAATAAATATTTGTATATTTCTTAATTTGATAGTAATGACAGTACTGGTGGGGGAGAGTGATTATGAAAATGTCATTCTCACAAAATCATTTCACTGTAGTAAACTATGAATAATTACTCTTCCTCATTACTGTTCCTCATTTTGGAATATGAAGCCTAACGTGCAACTAGAGTGAAATTGGAATGGTTTGCTAGTGTACAATAAAAAATAAAAATGCCCCTTATTATAGTAATGAGAAAGATGACTGCATTTCCCTAAACAATAATGCATTGCTGACTATTTCCTGTGTATACAGTTCTTCAAACATATTTCTAGTGGATATAATATATCTGTCATCCTATCACTAAAAAGCCCTGCCTCAAAAGTTATTAAAAGTGTTCTTTCAAATTTCAGAGAAGGAAGGGAATAGGAGAAAAAAGAGAAAAATGAAAATGGGAAGTGAGAATTTAAAAATAGAAAGAAAGGAAGTTGTGTAATATTTTGGTTAAATACCTAGGCCTGGGCCAGTTAAAAACTGGAGAGGCTCTGAAAGGTTCAAAAACAAAGAATTTGATCCCAGCTAACAAGAAAAAGAGTGATTAGTAAATCTAAGGGCAAACACAGGCAATGAAAATTCAACACATCAAAGTAGAAGTGTCTCCTTAGGTTCGGCATGGTGAAGGTGACTCCCGGCACAGGGAATTTGGGGAAATCTGAGCAAGCAAGTAGTTGGCAGTCCGAGAGGCTTGTGCACTGGTAGGCTGGCTGGGATTCGATAGTAGGACTCTGGTCCCTAGGAAGGGGACCGGAAAGCAAACCATTTCCCAGAGGTTTGCAAGTACCAGGCAGATTACCAGAACAGGTATTGATTTACCATGCTAATACATAAAGAGGGGAATAGATTTGGGAGAGTTCCATTATTAAGATAATTATAAAGTATTAAAGTATTTATATCAGCTTGTTCCAAAAACATTATTAAATTGATAATAAGGGAATAGGACATCTTAATCTATAAGGACAAAAGAATAGGAAGAGAAACAACAGGAACTGGTAGAAATCAGCAGATTGTAGAAAGAATGAAAGTACACAGTAAATCCAAACATTTCTCTAGCATCTATTATGTGTGTCAGGCACATTTATAAGTGCTTTCATTATTTTAGTAGCTCTTTGGGATAGGTACTATTATTATCCACAATTTACAGATGAGGAAGGCCCTGAAAGGTTGAAGAATTTACTCAGATCATATACTTAATAAGTGGCAGAGTTAGGGTTTGAAGCAAGGCAGTTCATCTCTTGAGTCAGGACACCTAAAAGCTATTTGCTCTATTGCTGTGAGTAGTAAATGACATAGAAGAATATAGAAAGTTCCACCCTATGTGCTTGCCTGGGAGGAAAACTGGAAGAATTAATCTGGTTTGAGTCACAGAATCTCAGACTCAGAAATTAAAGATATGTACTTTTGGAAGGGATGGGGGGAGGAGCCAGTCTGAGGTGGGGGTAGCTGAAAGCCGGAGCATTGCCTCTCTGTACAGGAAGCAATTAATCCTGCAGACCTGGAAACATAGCTCTAGGAGAGCTGATGTGCTGTACTAAACACTAGGAACTAACAAAAGTCTACAGACTGAATGATGATATTCTTACTCTCCTTCACACACTAGCTTACAGAATGTGACAAGCAGGCGGAAGACCAGATAAAGAAAATGGAGGGATCAAGAAGAAAAGACACATGTTCACAGCTGGCGGTGGGCTGCCCTCTATAATGCCTTAACGGGTAAGCCCCGTGTGTGCCCCCAAAGCTTCATTGACTCTTTAATGTGAATGCACAACCAGGGTAGAACTGAGAAACCTTTATAACATTAAAGATAGAAACCAAATAAGAAAAAAAAAATTTAAGAGAAAAAGAAAAAGGAACAATCTCAAAGGAAAAGGATACAATGTGGGGTAGGGAACAGATGAAATTTGCAGAAAACCTACAATTAATATTTTCAGAAACATTAGAGAAAAATATTGTTTTTGTGACACCAGACCCTAAGAATAGGCTGAGATTTTAAGCAGGAAATAGCTCAGCTGGGAAGAGAGGCAGGCTGTGGAGAAAGGAAATGGGCAGAGTGTTATGATAAATGTCTGGATAAAGGGTGAAGGGCCACTAATGACTGTCAGAAATGCTATACCGATAGGAGAATCTCCACTCCAAAGTCTAGTATATTTTGTGAGAATATTGATCTTCTACTTGTTGACCCCAAAGGGATATAAAATCTATAGGTATTTTTCTAATGCTATTTTTGCAAGGATAAGAAATGGGTAGAACAGAAATGTTATGTATAGGGATGAAGATAGAAATCCTAATTCTAGCAGCATGTATTATTAGAAGGGGTACAGATTACAGACAGGGAGATAACAGTTCACATCACAACTGGACATATAGAGTTGCTATCAACTAAGATGAGACAGACTGTGATCAGAACAGGTTTGGAAAGGGAGATGAAATGAGGAGTAGTATTTTGGACATGTTAAGTTTGAGTTGCCAATTAGAAATTCAAGTCGAGACAAAGTGAGCAGCTGAATATATGGGTCTGGAGTTCAAAGACATAAATCTGAAGTTCACATCACATACTTTGGGCATGTTGGTTTTACTCTCTAAATTTCAGTATCCTCATTGGTAAAATGGGAAGAATATCACATGCTACGTAGAGTAGATTTATATGAAACAATCAGAAAATTCAAAATGCCTTATATGTTCTAGATGTATAAGAAAGATTATCTCTCCCCCATAAATACCCCATATAGCAACCAGACAAAAAATGACAAATAGCCATTTCCTCATTTATTCATAAATGCACTCATTGACCCAGCATATATTACTGAGTGGCGGACCTTTTTCCAGATATTGAGGACACAGCAATGAATAGATCAATCAGAAATCTGCCTTTGTGGAGTTTGCCTTCCACTGGAGGAGGAGAAAACCTGTCAATAAGCAAGATATATAGTATGTCAAACCCTGCTAAATTCTTTGGAGTGAAGTATAGTAGGGAGCAGGGATAGGGAGTGCAGGGTAAAAAGGTTACAATTTTAAATAAGGAGGTGAGGGAAGGCCTTGCACTGAGAGTAACATTTAAGTAAAAACTTGAAGGATAGAGAATGTAAATATCTTGGGAAAGGAATTTTAAGGCAGAAAAAAAAAAAAGTAAACGCAAATGCCCTGGGGCATAGTCTTGCCTAGCTCATTAAAGGACAGCAAAGAGGTCTGTGAACCAGGAGAACAAGAATGAACAAGGGTGAATACTAAGAGATAAAGTCAGAAATAAGGAAGAGAGGGGGATAGCTCTTGTGGGCCTTATAGAGGATTGTAAAAACATTGGCTTCTATTCTGCATGAGAAGGGACAACAAAGGAGGGTTTTGAGTAGAGGAGTTGATAGTCTGAGCTTTTTGTCATGAGGATCACTCTGGAAAATCTATTAGAATAGACTGTTGATGAAACAGGGAAACTAGTTAACAATCTACTGCAATAATTCAGGTGAGAAATGAAAGTGGCCTGTTGGCAATGGAGGTAAGAAGGACTGGTTGGATGGGGCATACATTTAAAAGGTAGAGCCAAAAAGACTTGCTAACTTCATATAAGGAATACAGCTAAGAAAGTAGTCAAAGATAGCACCAAGGGTTTTGGACTGAGCAACTGGACATATAGGGTTGCTATCAACTAAGATGAGACAGACTGTGATCAGAACAGGTTTGGAAAGGGAGATGAAATGAGGAGTAGTATTTTGGACATGTTAAGTTTGAGTTGCCAATTAGAAATCCAAGTCGAGACATAAAGTGAGCAGCTGAATATATGGGTCTGGAGTTCAAAGATATAAATCTGAAGTTGTCAGAAAAAATATAGTATTTATAGCTATGAGACCGGATGAGATCACTAAGGGAATGAGTGTAGACAGAGCAAAGAAGAGATGCGGGACTGTGCCTGGAAAATTCAAAGTAACCATCACTAAATCAATGGAGATAGAATCAAGGTAAGACAAAATTATGGAGATTTGATCCCATGAATAAGCAGAGAAAACCTAGGAGAGTGAATGCCTGAGTTATTTGCTTATGTTGAATGAGCAATTAATATTATTGAATAAGCAAATAAAACCAGTCTGCTGAGAGTAAAATAGAGATGAGCAAAATCAGGTTGAGATAGAAAGATGCAATTTGCTTGATAATTTTTCAATTCCTACTTACCCCAGTTGTATTTTATGCCCTACACTTTCATGGTTCTTTTATATCCTTTCAGCTAAATCCCTTATTATCTGAGTAAGTTTGAGCGGTCTTCTCCTTACCAACAAATTACAACTGACAACAAATTACTTGCTTGCTGTACCCAAAAACCCTCCTAGTTTAATTTGTCCTGCCTACAGCTTCTAGAAAGGTGTAAGCCTGATACTGTACAGCCTAATTTTGTACCCAGGGTACAGTGGACATCTGACCCAAGAGAAATGATGGAGGTTAGGCCAAATACTCGATCTCTAGAAATTTTAAATTAAGGTCAAGAAATACAAATTAAGGGTCACAATTCATGTGACCTATAAACTCATGTAGACCTAAGGTGGGAATAAATCAAAACAAGCCAGAGACATATGCAATTATAAGTTATGGGGAGTAGAGAAGTCCTTTGTGAGCACAGAAACTGAGTGAACATAAAGAAGTTAGACAGGTGCCACAGACACAGGAGCGCTGAGAAGCCTTCACGATTTCAGCCTATGGCGCTATAAAGGAATACACTTTGACCCTGCCTCCAGCCTCAGCCTCAGAGGGCTGACTGTTCTTTGTGTTTTGTCCTTGGACAGTCATGATCCTGGTTTTTGTTTGTTGGTTTTTCAATAAATCTTTGTAAGTGTTGCTGTTGCTTTTCAGTTATAGCCTTAACTAGGCTGAAGGGTACCGCAGGAGCTGCAAAAGCTTAGACTTGAAGGACAACTTTTTTTTGAGGAATGGATCTTTTGCATTTAGAAAGGGAAGGAAAGGACTAACAATAATAACTGAAGTTATCATCTACTGAGTACTTGCAATGTGTGTCAAGTATTTATAAAAATTATCTCATTTAATTCTTACCACATCCCCATGGAAGAGGTACAATCATCTTATCCCCGTGGAATAGGTCTTCATTTTACAGATGAGAAGTAGAGAAGTTTAAGGCATCCCTAGATCATACAGTTAATAACTGGTGTGGTCCTGGAGTCACTGCTGGTCTGTCATACTCAAAAGTTCTCTTAAACATTCTGCTATAATGTTTCCAATTTGGGAGAGTAACAACAATTTTAAAAAAATAGGAATCAGAACTTCACAATGCTTATGGGATACGCAGTGATATAGTTGGCCTAATCATAACAGTGGTTATCTGTGAGCTGGGAAGCAGTGGAAAATAAGGCTGAGTATGAATATGCCAAGCTCAGTCATACTATAGGGTGCCATGAAAGCTCAGCAGGTGAGTTTTCACTTTATATTGCATGCAATTTTGCAGAGCTATTTTAAGTTATTAAGTAAAGAGATAATTGGCACTATTAAAGTAAAATTTTAAGTCTAGAATGGCTGCAATAAACATAATGCCTTATCAGAAAAAAGAGGCTAAAAGCCTATGAAGCTATGTTTATATCTCCACCCTTGATTTTGCCTCTAAGCTTTAGAATTAAACTTAGCATCACCATTTAAATGTCTAAGGCTATCTTAAATATTAAAATGTTACCACCATCCATCTAGGTCCTCAAACCTAGGAATTATACTTGATTCTTCTTTTCCTCTCCAGCCCCCATATTCATGACAAAAGAAACTCTTGTTGACTCTACCTTCAAATAATTAAAATTCTGAAGATTTCTTTTTTTATTGCTACCGCACTAGTCCAAGCCAAAATGGTCATTCACCTGGATCACTGCACTAGCCTCTATGGTGAATATTTGTCACTTTATTATCTGTCAAGCATATGAATCCTTTTTTTACATTTAAAGAACGTGCCATGCAAAACTTGCTTGCTGCTATAGAAGCTGAAATCACAAGACAAACATTTCCCCAGATTTTCTTCTTGCAGAATTTCAGCAAACCAGAGACAATGGCCCAAGGACCTTGAGTCTGAAGCCAGTGACCCACAGAAGTGGTTCAATTAGAACAGCTGCAGGAGTCAACACCCAGAGTTTGGATACTGCAGGGCCTCCGGGTGTTCAGAGCTCAGTGAAGCCTCAACTACAGACCTATGGGATGGGATTCTGGTCGTGTTTCTGCCTATTTCTTCAACCGTCTGTGTGATTCTCTGTGCTAACCAATATGCTGACCAACAAATCACTTTCTGTTTAAACCAGCCAAGGCTGGGGTTTTTTTTGTTTTGTTTTGTTTTGTTTTTGCTTCCAACCAAGACTCATTGAATAAGGCGCTATAATTTCTATCCATTCTTCATAGAGGAACCCAAATGCCTGTATGAAATCTGATCTCGTCATTCCCTGACTTCAGTCAACCAATGGAATTCCATCTCACTTAGAATCAGTGACAACTCCTCAAATGAAATCATAGAGGGCCTACAAGATCAAATGTGATTTGACCTATAACCTACTTCTTGTCACTTAGCCTTTTGTTTCTTATATAACATCCAGAAAAGCCTTCTTTATATGCCTCAGGCACAAAGGATGTATTCCTTCCATAAGGCTCCAGCACTCACCCTTCTTTCTAGATGAATGCTCACCCCACAAATTTTCACACACTCGGCTCTTTCAGATCAGTCAGGTCTTAGCTCAGATAACTCTTCAAACAGGTCTTCCTTGAATATCCAATTCAATTAACCTCCCTCCAACCTAGCCACACCCAGGAAAACTGCCCACATTTCCTTCTTAACACTTAACACTATTGGAAACTACCTTGTTTGATTTGTTGACTTAGTATTGTCTGCCCTTTCCCTGCATACACACATAAGCTTTAAGAGTGAAAGTTTTGTTTACCTCTATATTGCAGGCCCTAGAACAGTGTCTGGAACGTAGGTAGGTACTTTATTAATAAAATGTACATCTGAAAGAAGTTTTTAAATCAAAAGCAAAAACAACAAATTTAACATCTATTTTCTAAAAAAATCTTCAATATTTATTACTTGCAAGGGAGTAAGCAAGTAAGTAGAATGAAAGATGTTTCATGTGGCATAACTCAGAAGAACTGATGTAATGGTGCCATCATTTTTGAAGATGGATATTTTGAAGCCCAAAAACTCTCAAGCATGAGCACAATAGTCTAGAATTTTATCAGAACTCATTGTATCTGTAAAGGTAGTCATAGGAAAACTCTGATGAGGATAAACAATTAGAAATGTGCAGAACATGAAGAACCTCAGATTGTCAATGAGGAGAATAAGAGTCAAATGCATTTTTACAAAGGAGAGGTCTAAATGAAGAACACAGATCACTCAAGAAGCTCACAATGAGTGACATAAAGGAAAGTCATACACTTCCAGGTAGACTTTTCTTGCTTTTCTTGTCACAATGAGTTACATAAAGGAAAGTCATACACTTCCAGGTAAGCTTTTAGCTCTTCTTGCTAAATACAATTACTGAATTAAATAGACATATTTGTGCACATACGATTAGTCACCCAATAAAAATGGTCAAAAAAACCTTCTGTGCTCCCTGGAAGAAGATGAAGAGAAAAGGTAGGGTGAGGAGAACTGTAGGACACAATGGGAGAAGGAGGAGGAGAGGGAGACAGAGACAGAGAAAAAGAGAGAACATTTTGCTGCTCTGCTAGTAGGTATGTCTTCAATAAACCCAGGGTTACAACACGAATCTCTTCCTCCTTTTTCTCTGTCTCCACTGGAATACTCCTTTCCCTCTATAGTAAGTACCATAATTTCACTGTAAGTATTTCCATCTGAGCTCAAAACTCATGAAAAAAATCTTTTTTTTTTTTTTTTTTTTTGCTAACTGGTTCTTGTTTCCCATACAATAGAACATACTGTGCATCTTATATTATAAAAGAGTAAATATTCAGGGCACCTGGGTGGCTCAGTCATTAAGTGTCTGCCTTCGGCTCAGGTCATGATCCCAGGGTTCTGGAATCGAGCCCCGCATCAGGCTCCCTGCTTGGCGGGAAGTCTGCTTCTCCCTCTCCCCCTGCTTGCGTTCCCTCTCTCGCTGTCTCTCTCTCTCTCTGTCGAAAAATAAAAATTAAAAAAAATCTTAAAAAGAGTAAATATTCAACTCAACCTAATGGAATAGAGATAAAACATTATCTTACTTATGTAAGCAATCTACTTGATACATTTGAAATATTGCATGAGTGGCGGATGTTCAATTAGTACTGCAGAGATACCATATGTCAGCTTCCATTCTGGGTTCTTTAGCTAACCAAATATGGAGTAAAAGAAGTAAAATTAGCAGCTAATAAATTAAACATAATTAATATTTCATGTCCTAAGACAGACCAATGATATACACTAAAAGCTTAACATTAATAGTGAAAGTGAAGGAAAAAAGTAATTTTCAGGATTTATCACAACAAAATTGTGCAAGCCCGTACCCAGATTAATGAGATGATTTTTTCTGTCCTTTATTTATGAACCAAATTCAAAATGAATGAAGGAAATTGTTTGGTAGAGGTAGGGTGGAGGTGGATTTGAGCTTCTTTTCTAGTACTATCTGCCCCCAAGCAAGTGCAATGAAATTAGCTTCATACAATTGTGGGATAAACAGATCCATCCAGCATATGCAACTTACTGACAACAAATCAATATGTTTTTTGGATTCAGGTCTGACAAAACCTAATAGCAAACAAGAGATAATATTTCTCTGAAACAATTCTATACAGCAGTGCAAAAGATCTCTATCAAGCTTTTCTTTCTAAATACAATTCATATCCTACCTCTTTCAAAACTGCTGACACTCTGCAGATGACTGCTGATATAATCTCTATAAGCTCCAAATAGTTTAAATTTACTTATGTATTGTAAAAAAAAAAAAAAAAAAGAGGTGCAATGCAAGCTTCAGAAAGCTCTACATGGAATTGTAGCACCTAACATAGATTTTTAAAGGTTCCTGCATCAGTTTTCATTTATATAATTCTTACTTGAAAGAATAACATTCAAAAATTCATATGCATAATTACATTAAGTGCTGCATTTTTCTAGATTCTATTATATTCAAAAGAAGAAATTTTATGCCAAATATATGCATTTGTAGTTAAATCACACGTAGACTTAGGGTGTCTGGAAATACATGATCGTAACTAACATTGTGTTTTATTTGCTGCCAGTGAATGTGAGGAGAAACTGGGAAAACTCCCCTTGCTAAGTATGAAGGAAATGGATGCTGGAGCCATTTGTTAAGCTTTAGAGTCCTATATTGTACAGTGAAAAATATCATAAAATATGCTATTAATATCAAACTGTCTAGAAGTTCTCAGAAAGACCCATATTTATTTTCAAATGTCCCAGAAGAAAAATAACTTTAAACTTTACTGTGAATTTTTGTACCACCTACATGATGGAGAAGGTCTACCAGCCCCCCAGTCATAAACAAATAAAACACACCTTCCAGGGAGAGGAAGGAAAAAAAAAGAAAACTAAATAGTAACTCTTTAAATTTAATTGAAAGCTTCTTTGAAACTAAGCACACATTATGTCATGGCAATCTATTATACTCTATCTACCTTATAAATGTGGTAAAGGAAATTTTTTAGTATTGAAAAGGAAATAATCTTTTGATCAAAAACATTATAGCTAGGCATTGAAATAATACAGTTGTAACAGAAAGTAACATTGATAACTGGGGTTATGGTATGAAAAGCATTATAACACCAATTAAAATGAAGTGAAATGTGCATGAAAACTCAAAATATATACCTTGGGGCAGAGGGAAGGAAGGGTTGTCATAAGATAAGGAATAAATAAACCCAATTTGTCTTTAAGCAAAGAACCTCCAAGGGTAAAGGGATAGGGGAGAGAATATATCTATAGATAAACCTGGATGAAAGAAATATCTAGTTTTACCTAGCAGATACTGTTTTCCAAAGTACTCTAAGATAGGTAAAGTGCCCCTGGATCCTCTCCTTATAAATGCACAGACCATAAGAGGCAACCTGAGAAAAACTTGTATGTTCCTGAATTCATTTTTATCTTTCCCTCTCCTTCACGCCTGCTCTATTAGCTCTTCTTGGACACAAATTCTCACTGCCATACTTCTGTCTGTGACATCTTCCTGTGGCCCAATTTAATTTGATGACTTCCTGAACTCTCTTCTTGCATTCCTTTGCCTTTCCTGCATAGATTTTAGTCTCTCAACACTTTGAATTCCGGCACTCCTCAGATAAGAACCTTCTGCTTCATCTCTTAGCACGAAGAAACTCTATCTGCATTTTGTCAAAATTCAGGTCTCAAAAGTCTGTTGTACACTTAAGAACATGTTGTACTCTTAAGAAGATGTGAACAACGTCTTATATCAGGTACGACTCTCAGTAAGCACAAGATGCTATTCTGGCTAATTTGTACAAAAGGAAATTTATGGGAAGCATATTGGGATCCCGCAGAACAGTAGAGTAAACTAAAGCTTCAGACTTAGAAATGCATAGAAACCAAAACCCACGTCCCAGGACTAGAAAGCAAAAACTACAGGAATGCTTTTATAGTAGGAAGAGTCTATTGAGCATGTGACCTTTGATATGGATGAACACTAACGTTTTTCAGTCTATATATTATCTTGTTTAAGATTAATATTCCATAGAGGGGAAAGTCTCATTTTCTAGCTTAAGGGATATGACTTTGGTTTACAGTGCCACCTAAATAGGCCCAAAGGCGGGGGGGGGGGGGGGGGGGGAATTCACAAAATGAAACTTAATGCTACTTAGAAAGGACAAAAGGAAAGATCAGCCAATATACCCCTGCTACTATGACTATAAGTACTACTGCTCCTCCTCCTCCTACTACTAGTCCATTTGGTTTCCCAAAAGAACAGTGGCATGACCAGAGGCTGTATTTAGCAAATATAATATAATCTTAAATTCATGTCAGTGAACTGTTTCTTCTGTGTTAGAAATGCAATTCTATTAGGATTTCAAAACCCATTTAACTCCCCAAACTCATATACTTTCTAGCTAATCAAAGAGCAAAAATCTCTAGAAAAAGATTCTTATTACAGATATAAAGACTTAAAAAATCAAAATGATAATGTGTATAATTGAATTAATCTTTTAATATGAACAAAAGTCTATTATTTGGGTTAGATAGTTCTATATACTTACCAAATGTAATGCTCACAAAATCTAATGGGTATTACTAGGCATCTTAGAAGGTGAGAAAACTGAGCTTAGAGATCAAAAATACTTTTAAATTCCTGAGGGCAGCCGTACTGGAGCCCGGATATGTCTGCCTATAAAGGTAATATTATGCCTTGTGTAGTGAAATCAAGAAAGGCCGGGACAATGTTAGTCATGGCTGTGGAAATGACCCAAAGGAAGCTAGATTATACACTGATAAGGACACTGTTAAGAAGTTTTAAGGAAAAAAATCTCTTTCTTGGAAACGTGAATTGAGAAATATGGAGTAGGCACCTGGTATCTATGCCTCCAATGGCCTATTTGACCTGGTCCCTTGCATGTCAGATTGGTATTTCAGAATTAATGTGACAAAAATAAAACTCTTTATCTCCTCAAACTTCTTGCTCCAATAATCTCGGCTAGTTTGCAAATGGATACCATCATCAAAATCATTGCCATTAAATATGTGTACCTTGTTTTTATTTTGGAATTATCCTTTCAAAAAATTAAGTTCTAAGAAGCTTGACATGTTTTCTATCTTATTAATAATCATTTTACCTCAGCTCCTAATGCCTGATACAAAGTACATGGTAAATAAATAACTCTCAAATTAACTAGAGGCCATGACCGATCTTATGAATAAGTAATCAGAAGCTAGACAATAGAGAAAGTAGACTAGAAAAAGTGATCATGAGGATTTCTAGTTTCTCATCCATCACTATTGGAAGAAGTCACTATTCTGTCCTAATAATTAAAAGGTTAAACAAACTGAAAAGTCAACAACTCTTCTTAGATTTGTCAAGGTGAGGTTGCAGGCAATTTGCTGCCTGTAAAATTGGAGATATCAACAAGAGAATAGAGAGTATTGCAACTTACCAGAGCAGAAACCCTTAGCAGAAATCTCCATGGGAACCAGTGCTAAAGTAGGGAAACCTGAACTGTAACTGATATAAAATACTGGAAGGCTCAGTATGGACAAGTCTGCCCAGGGGTACCCAGTCATGGTAGGGGGAAGGGGTCCCCATACGTTAATGAATTTTACCTTCAGGAGCTCAACCAGATTCTCACAGTATATATTAGAGAGAAATCTCCTTGGGCTTCCTGAGGGAGGAAGAGAAAAGGAACCATTTTGATGTATGCCAGAGCAGTCTGTTCCTCTTAAAATCAGCCCTCCAAAGAAACTAACCAGATCCTAACCTACTGGGGCTTTATCAGAGCCTAACTGACCTAGGGAAAGAAAAATGCCCAACTCAAGCTGGCTTTAGCTATCCTGTCTGATCTAAGGGGGAGCAGGGAATACTAATGTGTAAAGTTCACAGCCCAGAGGTGCAAACCCACAAAAATACTGAGACTTAATCATAGAACTATAGAGCACTTTTCCTCCCCTGTATCTTACAACCACATTACTAAAGGACTGTTTACACCAGTTCCTTTTACCCAGTATATCAAGTCTGACAATCAAAGATATAGCAAAAGGGAAAAAATACAGTTTAAAAAGACAAAGCAACCATCAAAACCAACTTGAATAGGGCAGGGATGTTGGTATTATCAAGCCAGGAATTAAAGCAACTATTTTTAAGATGCATAAAGCAGACAACATGAAAACAAAACAAAACAAAACAAACAAAATAACAAACAAACAAAAAACAGCAATGTAAGAAGAGGGATGGAAATCCTAAGAAAGAATCAGAGACAAATGTTAGAAACCAAAACCACTATAACAGGAATGAAGAATGCCTTTAATGAGCTCATTAGGACACTGGACACAACTGAGAAAAGAATCTCTGAGCTTGAGAATATCTCAGTAGAAACTGACAAAACTAATTAAGACAAAAAAAACTGAAAAAAAAAAAAAAAAACCCTGGAATATCCAAGATTGGTGGGACAACTACAAAAGGTGTAATATATGCATAATGGAAATTCCAGAAGAATAAATAAAGAAAAGTAAAGAATAAATATTTGAAACAATAATTACTGAGAATTTCTCCAAAATAAAATCAGACACCAAACCACAGATCTAGAAAACTCAGAGAATAACAAGCAGGAAAATGCCAAAATATATATAGATATATATCTACATCTATATATACATACATATATATATCATTTTAAACTACAAAAAAAATCAAAGATAAAGAAAAGTACTAAAAGATGCCAGAGGGGGAAAAAACACCTTATTTGTAGAGGAGCAAAGATACCAATTACATCCAACTTTTTATCAGGAACCATGCAAGCAAGGCAAAAGTGGAGTGAAATATTTAAAGTGTTGGGAGAAAAAAACCCAGCAACACAGAATTCCATATCCAATGTAATTGCCCTTTAAAATTGAAGGAGAAATAAAGACTTTCTCAGACAAACAAAAATTGAAAGGATTTGTTGCCAGTAGACCTGCCTTGTAAGCAATGTTAAAAGAAAGTCTTTAGAGAGAAAGAAAACAACATAGGTCAGAAACTCACATCCACAAAAAGAAGAAAGAGCATCTGAGAAGGAATAAGTGAAGGTAAAATAAAAACTTATTTTTTATTCTTAATTGATCTAATAGATAATGTGTTCAAAATAATTATAAGAACAATACATTATATATTCAATTATATATGTTTATGTACATATGCACATTTATATATAAGTGAAATGGATTACAGCAATGATATAAGGGATGGGAGGGAAGAATTAGCATTATTTTGTTATTAGATGCTCACATAACCCATGAAGTGGTATAGTGTTATTTGAAAGTGGACTTGGATTAGTTGTAAGTGTATATTGCAAACTCTAGGGCAGCTACTAAAAAAGTTTTAAAAAAATAACTGTAACTGATACTCTAAGGAAGGAGAGAAAATGGAATCATATAAAATGTTCAATTAAAACTTCCAAAAAAGCAGAGAAAGTGAGAGGCAACAATAGAATCTAAGAGACAACAAATAGAAAAGAGTAATAAATCTGGCTGGTATCAATCTAATTTATCAATAATCATTATGAACTCAATAGTCTAAATGCATCCATTAAAAGATTGTCAGAGTGGATCAAAAAATAAAACCCAACTATCTGTTGTCTGCAAGAAACCCATTTTATTTATTTATTTATTTATTTATTTATTTATTTATTTGAGCGGGAGACAGAGAGAGTGAGAGAGAACATGAGTGGGGTGAGGGGCAGAGGGAGAAACAGACTCCCTACTGATCAGGGAGTCCAATGAGGGGCTCAAACCTGGGACTCCAGGACCTGGGATTGTGACCTGAGCTGAAGGCAGACACTTAACTGACTGAGCCACCCAAGTGCCCAAGAAACCCATTTTAAATATATATTTAATATATATTTAATATTTAATACAAATATTAAAACTCAGTGGGTGGAGAAAGATAAATCATGTTAATGTCAATCAAAAGAAAGCAGAAGTAGCTATATTAATTTCAGACATAGCCAACTTCAGACCAAGGAAAATTACTGGGGATAAAGAGTGGCATTGCATAATGATAAAGGGGTTAATTCTCTAAGAAGACATAATAAGCTTTAACATGTATTTGCTTAACAACAGAGGATAAAAAGATGAGACAAAACTGATAGAATTGCAAGTTGAAATCAATAAATCCGCTATTATAGTTGGAGACTTCAACACTCCTTTACCAGAAGTGGATATATCCCAGCAAGGAGAAATCAGTAAGGATATAGTTGAACCCAATAACACAATCAATCAGTCTACTGATATAATGAACAAGTATAAACTACCTCATCCAACAATAGCACAAAACACATTTTTCTCTAGCTCACCTGGAACATTCACCAAGGTAGACCACCTTCTGGGCCATAAACTAACTTAGAAAGATAGCAATCATACAGCGTTTACTGTTAGTCCACAATGAAATTAAAATAGAAATCAGTAACAGAACAATAGCTGGAAAATCCCAAAATAGTCAGAGATTAAGCAGTATGCTTCTAAATAACACATGAGTAAAAGATACACTCAAGAGAAACTTTTAAACACTTGTGCTAAATGGAAAGGAAAACACAACTTCAAAATTTGTGTGATGCAGTGAAGCAGTGCTGGTACTCCTAGCTAATACAATAAAACAAGAAAAGGAAACAAGGGTACATAGATTGAAGAGGAAGAAATAAAACTGTCTTTGCAAATGGCATGATCATCCATCTATGTAGAAAACTGAAAAGAATAGATAAAAAGTCTTCTGGAACTAAAAAGTGATTATAGCAGGATTGCAGGATTCAATGCTAATATGCAAAAGTCAATTACTTTCCTATATACTGGAAATACACACATGGATATTGAAATTAAAAAACAGCATTATTTACATCAGTACCCCCCCAGAATGAGATATTTAAGTATAAATCTAACAAAATATGTACAAGATCTATATAAGGAAAACTACAAAACTCTGATGAACAAAAACAAACAAACAAACAACAACAACAACAAACCCACAAATTACATGGAGAGATATTCAGTGTTCTTGGATAGGAAGACTCAATGCTATTAAGATACCAGTTCTTCCCAAATTGATCCATAGATTCAGTGCAATCCCAATCAAAATTCCAGCAAGTTATTTTGTAGATATTGACAAACTGATTCTAAAATTTATATGGAAAGGCAAAGTTCCAGAAGAGATAAAAAATATTGAAGGAGAAGAGCAAAGTTGGAAGACTGACACTACTGGATTTCATGACTTACTATAAAGCCACAGTAAACAAGATAGTATGGTACTGGTGAAAGAATAGACCAATAAATGAATAGAACAGAATAGAGCCCAGAAATACACTTATATAAATAAAGTTAACTAATCTTTGACAAAGGAGCAAAGACAATACAATGGAGCAAAGGCAGTCTTTTTAACAAATGGTGCTGGAACATTTGAATAGACAGATGCAAAAAAGAAAGAAAGAAAGAGAAAAAGAAAGGAAGAGAGAGAGAAAGAAGGAAGGAAAGGAAAGGAAAGGAAAAGAAAGGAAGGAAGGAAAGAAGAAAGAAAGAAAGAAAGAAAGAA
>NW_022589717.1:33181763-33264897 GCF_004348235.1 Phoca vitulina
AAGGAAGGAAGGAAAGAAAAAGAAAGAAAGAAAGAAAGAAAGAAAGAAAGAAAGAAAGAAAGAAAGAAGAAAAAGAAAGAAAGAAAGAAAGAAAAAAAAAGAAAGAAAGAAAGAATGAAAGAGTGAGTCTGGGCACAAACCATTCACAAACATTAACTCAAAATAAATTGCAGATATAAATGCAAAATACAAAACTATAAAACTCCTAGAAGGTAACAGAGAAGAAAACCTAGATGGCCTTACATTTGGGATGACTTTTTAGACATAATAGCAAAGGCACAATTCATAAAAGAAAGAATTGATAAGCTGGACTTCATTAAAATTAAAATTTTCTGCTCTACAAAAGGCACAATATTATGCTATACTGGTGGATACATGTCATTATACATTTGTCCAAACCCATAGAATGTAGAACACCAATAGTGAAACTTAATGTCAACTATAGTGTCTAGGTAATAATAATGTATCTATATAGGTTCATCATTTGTAACAAATGTACCACCATGGTGTGATCTGTTGATAATGGGGGAGGCTATGCATATGTGGAGGCAGGAGGTAAATGGGAAGTCTGTATTTTCAGCTCAATTTTTCTATGATCTAAAACTGCTCTAAAAAATAAATTCTATTAAGAAAATTGGTGATGAGAGAAGTTAGAAGATATACCAAAAGAACCAGAGACTGGGAGTATCTGCTTTGTAAATAGAAGAACTTAAAATAAAGATTCACAAATTTCTACTTCTGAGGTTCTAGATTGTTTAGTTTCAGTGTCCATTAGACCTGGAGTTCCTACATTTGCTGCTCAAGGATTTCTATGATTTCCTATCTCTCTTATTGCCTCCTATATATTTAAAGCATACTCTGCCCCTAGTATTTGAATTACTGTGAGTGAGTCTCTGGTCCTTGCAACAATAAAAATTTTAAGGAAGATAAACTAAAAAATAAGGAGTGGTGAGAGAGGAAAAGAAAAAATAAAAGTGTCATCAAATATGAAAAAAAATTAAAGTGTGTGTGTGTGTGTGTGTGTGGTGAATGTGTATATATGTGCATATGCATACCTAGCTATGGTGCTGGTACTAAGGACAGAAATAGTGTAGGAGGGGACAAGGTAGGAGCTGATGACAGATTGCAGCAAGTTTAAATGCAATTTTTAACCCTTACAAATGAATAGAACACAAATGAATTATTTTTTTAAAGTTTTACCATACCTTTAGGAATATAGAACTTTATTCATAAGGCCACTACTTTCAATAGCAGAGTCATAACTGACTTTATTAACACATAGAAACAAATACACAGAGCTGGATAAAATGAGGAGATAGAAGAAAATGTCCCAGATGGAAGAACAAGACAAAATCACAGTAAAAGAACTAAATGAAATGGAGATAAGTAATATGTCTGATGGAGAATTTTAAGCAATGTTCATAAAAATACTCACTAGACTTTAGAAAAGAGTGGAGGACCTCAGTGAAATCCTCAAAAAAAGAGATAGAAAACACAATAAAAGAACCAATCGGAGATGAAGAGCTCAATAACTGAAATTAAAAATATACTAGATGGAATAAACAGTAGACTAGAGGAAACAGAAGAATAGATCAGCATCCTAGAGAACAGAGTAATGGAAAGCAATCAAACTGAACAGAAGAGAGAAAAAATAATAATAATAAATGAAAGTAGACTTAGGGAACTCAATGACACCATCAAGTGAAATAACATTTGCATTATAGGGATCCCAGAAGGAGAAGTGAGAGAAAGGAGGCAGAAGATTTATTTGAAGAAATAATAGCTGAAAAATTCCTGAATCTGGGGATGGAAATAGAAATCCAGGTCCAGGGGGGACAAAAAGCTCCCCAAAAGTCAACCTAAGGAGAGCTATACCAAGACACATAGTAATTAACATGGCAAAAAGTAGTGATAAATTCAGAATTTTAAAAACAGCATGAGAAAAGAAAGCAGTTACATACAAGGGAAATCCCATAAGGCTATCAGCTGAGTTTTCAGCAGAAACCCTACAGGTCAGAAGAGAGTGGCATGATCTATTCAAAGTGCTGAAAGGAAAAAAAAAAAAAAAAAAAGCCTGCAGCCAAGACTACTCTATCGAGCCAGGCTATCATTCAGAAGATAAGGAGAGAAAAAAAGAGGTTCCCAGACAAACAATAGTTAAAAGAATTCAAGACAACTAAACCAGTTCTACAAGAAATGTTAAAGGGGACTCTTTAAGTGGAAAGCAAAACCATAAGTAGGAGTAAGAAAAGTAAGAAGCACAAAAGCAGTAAAATTAAGTATATCTATAAAAATCAGTCAAGGGATTCACAAAATAAAGAATGCAAAGTAAAGTATGACACCATATACCTAAAACATAGGGCTGGTGGGAGAAAAAGAAAGAATGGGTTCAAATGTAAGCAACTCTTAACTTACTATAGAGTGCTATATGCATTAGATGTTATATACAAACTGAACGGTAACCACGAATCAAAAACCAGTAATAGATATGCGAAAAATAAAGAAGAAAGGAATCTAAATAGATCACTAAAGAAAATCAGCAAACCATGAAAGAAAAGAGCAAGAGAAGAAAGGAACAGAGAACTACAAAAACAACAATAAAGTAACAAAATGGCAGTAAGTACATATCAGTAATTACTTTGAATATAAATTGACTTAATGCTCCAATCAAGAGACACAGGGTGACAAAATGGATACAAAAGCAAGACCCATCTATATGCTGCTTACAAAAGACTCATTTCAGACCTAAAGACACATGCAGATTGAAAGTGAAGGGATGGAAAAGCATTTATCATGCAAATGGAAATAAAAAGGGAATGGGGTAGCAATACTATATCAGGCAAAATAGACTTTAAAACAAAGACTGTAACAACAGACCAAAAAGGACACTATATAATCATAAAGGGAACAGTTCAATAAAAAGATATAACAACAGTAAATATTAATGCAGCCAACACAGGAGCATTCAAATAAATAAAGCTGCTATATAACAAACAATAGAAAAGCAATCAATAGTAATACAATAATAGTAGGGGAATTTAACACCCCACTTACGTCAATGGATAGAATCACTTAAACAGAAAATCAACAGGGAAACAGTGGCTTTGAATGACACATTGGATCAGATGAATCTAACAGATATATTCAGAATATTCAATTCTAAAACAGCAGAATACCCATTCTTTTCAAGTGCAAAAGGAACATTTTCCAGAATAGATCACATATTAGGCCACAAATCAAGTCTCAACAAATTCAAAATATCAAAGTCATACTATGCATCTTTTCCAACCACAATGCTATGAAACTAGAGATCAACCACACGAAAAAAAATCTAGAAAGAACACAAATATATGGAGTTCAAATAACATGCTACAAAACAATGAATAAGTCAACAAATCAAAGAGGAAATCAAAAAATTCATGGAGACAAATGAAAATGAAATACAATGGTCCAAAACCTTTGGGATGTAGCAAAAGCTGTCTTAAGAGGGAAGTTTAATGCAAAAGAGGCCTACCTCAAGAAGCAAGAAAAATATCAAATAAAAAACCTAACTCTATACCACAATGAGCTAGAAAAAGAACAAACAAAACCCGAAACCAGTAGAAGGAAGGAAATAATAAAGATTAGAACAGAGGGGCATCTGGGTGGCTCAGTCAGTTAAGCAGCCAACTCTTGGTTTCAGCTGAGGTCATGATCTCAGGATCCTGGGATCAAGTACAGCATGGGACTCCACGATCAGAAGGGAATCTGCTTGTGGATTTTCTCTCCCTGTGCCTCCGCCCCTCCCCCTGCTTGTGCTTTCTCCTGCTCTCAAATAAATAAATACATACATACAGAAATCTTTTTAAAAAAATGATTAGAACAGAAGTAAACAAAATAGAAACTAAAACATAATAGAACAGATCAGTGAAACCAGGAGCTGGTTCTTTGAAAAGATCAACAAAATTGGTAAACCTTTAGCCAGACTCATCTAAAAGAAAAACAAAAAACCCACAAGAGGAGTCAAATAAACAAAATCAGAAATGAAGGAAGAGAAATAACAAACAACACCATAGAAATATAAAGGATTACAAGAGAATATTATGAAAAAACATATGCAAACCTATTAGGCAACCTACAAGGAATGGATAAATTCCTAGAAACATAACCTCCCAAAGCTGAATCAGGAAGAAATAGAAAAATTGAACAGACTGATTACCAGCAATGAAATTGAGTTAGTAATCAAAAAACTCCCAAAAAACAAAAACCCAGGGCCAGAAGTCTTCATAAGTGTATTTTATCAAACTTTTAAAGAACAGTTAATACCTACCTATCCTGCTCAAACTATTCCAAAAAATAGAAGAGGAAGGAAAACTTCCAAATTCATTCTATGAGACCAGCATTACCCTGAAACCAAAACCAGACAATAATACTACAAAAAAGGAGAACTACAGGCCAATATTTCTAATGAACATAGATGCAAAATCCTTAACAAAATATTAGAAACTGAATCCAACAATACCTTAAGAAAAATTATTCACCATGATCAAAATGGATTTATTCTTAGGATGCAAGGGGAGATTCAATATTCATAAATCAATCAACATGATACATCACATCAATAAAAGAAAGTATAAAAACCATATGATCATTTCAATAGACACAGAAAAAGCATTTGACAAAGTACAACATCCATTCATGATAAAAACCCTCAACAAAGTAGGTTTAGAGGGAACATATCTCAGCATAATAAAGGTCATGTATAAAAAACCCACAGCTAACATCATACTGAATGGTGAAAACCTAAGAGCGTTCCCTCTAAGATCAGGAACAAGACAAGGATGTCCATTTTCACCACCTTTATTTAACATAGTACTGGAAGTTCTAGCCACAGCAATCAGAAATAAAAGCCATCCAAATTGGTAAGGAAGAAGTAAAATTTTCACTATTTGCAGATGACATGATACTGTATATAGAAAGCCCAAAAGACTCCACCAAAAAACTACTAGAACTGATAAATCAATTCAGTAAGGTCACAGGATACAAAATCAATATACAGAAATCCATTGCATTTCTCTATACTATTAATAAAGTAGCAGAAAGAGAAAGTAAGAAAAAAAAATCCCATTTACAATTGTACCCAAAACAATAAAATACCTGAAAATAAACATAACCAAAGAGGTGAAAAAGTTGTACTCCAACACTATAAAACATTAGTGAAAGGAATTGAAGATGACACAAAGAAATGGAAAGATATTCCATGCTCATTGATTGAATGAATATATATTGTTAAAATGTCTATATTAACCAAAGCAATCTACAGATTTAATACAATCTTTATCAAGATACCAACAGCATTTTTCACAGAACCAGAACAAATAATCTTAAAATTTGTATGGAACCATAAAAGACTCTGAATAACCTAAGCAATCTTGAAAAAGTAGAATAAAATTGGAGACAACAATCCCAGGTTTCAAGATATACTACAAAGTTGTAGTAATCAAAACTGTATGGTACTGGCACAACAATAGACACCCAGATAAATGGAACAGAATAGGGAGCCCAGAAATAAACCCACAATTATATGGGGAATTAATCTTCAACAAAGGAGGCAAGAATATGCAATGGGAAAGACAGTCTCTTCGACAAACGGTGTTGGGAAAATTGGACAGCTACATCAAAAGAATGAAACTGGACCACTTTTTTACACTATACACAAAATAAATTCAAAATGGATTAAAGGACTAAATTGTGAGACCTGAAACCATAAAAATCCTAGAAGAGAGCACAGGCAGGAATTTCTCTGACATTGGCCATAACAACATTTTTCTAGATATGTGTCTCCTGGGCCAAGGGAAACACAAGCAAAAATAAACTATTGAGACTACATCAAAATAAAAAGCTTCTCCACAACAAAGGAAACAATCTACAAAATTAAAGACAACCTACTGAATGAGAGAAGAGATTTGCAAATGACATAACTGATAAAGGGGTGGTATCCAAAATATATAAAAAATTTATGCAACCCAACACACACATAAAAACAAATAATCTCATTAAAACACGGGCAGAAGACATGTACAGACATTTTTCCAAAGAAGACATGCAGATGGCCAACACACACATTAAAAGATGCTCAATATCACTCATCATCAGGGTAATGCAAATCAGAACCGCAATGAGATACCACCTCACATCTGTCAGAGTGGCTAAAATCAAAAACACAAGAAACAACAAGTGTTGGCAAGGATGTGGAGAAAAAGGAACACTTGTACACTGTTGGTGGGAATGCAAACTGGTGCAGCCACTGTGGAAAACAGTATGGAGGTTCCTCAAAAAATTAAAAATAAAATTACCATGTGATCCGGTAATCCCACCATTAGGTATTTACCCCCAAAATACAAAAACATGAATTCAAAAAAGATATATGCACCCCTCTGTTTATTGCAGCATTATTTACAACATTCAAATTATGGAAGTAGCCCAAGTGTCCATTGATAGATGAATGGATAAAGAAGATGGAATTTTACTCAGTCATAAAAAAGAATGAAATCTTGCCATTTGCAACACCATGGATAGATCTACAGAGTATAATGCTAAGCAAAATAAGTTGTCAGAGAAAGATTAATGCCATATGATTTTAGTCATATGTGGAATTTAAGAAACAAATGAACAAAGAAAAAAAGAAACAAACCAAGAAACAGACTCTTAACTATAGAGAACAAACTGATGGTTACCAGAAAGGAGGTGGGTGGGGAAAGGAGTGAAATAGGTGGAGGGGATTAAGAGTACACGTATCATGATGGGCATTGAATAATGTATAGAACTGTTGAATCGCTATTTTATACACCTGAAACTAATATAACACTGTATGTTAACTATACTGGAATTATTTTTTTTAAATGAATATAAAACTTTAAATGATATGTCTACCATCCCCTCAGATCTGTTTACACTTTGCCTGAACATCACTAACAAAATCATTTCTGCAGATTCCTATAAGCTTACTTACTCATTGTATTTGTTTTCTATTTCTGTGATAATTTAGCACAGATTTAGTGGTTTCAATCCACACAAAATGTCTTATCTTAGAGTTCTGCCAGTCAAAAGCCTACCACAAGTCCCATTGGGCTAAAATTAAGGTGCTACTTTCTGGAGTCTCTAAGGGAGAATCCATCTGCTTGCCTTTTTCCAGCTTCTATGAGCTACCCACATTCCTTAAATGCTCTTCCCTTCATCTGCAAAATAAGTAAAGGTGCACTGAGTCTCTAATCACATTATTCTGCACCTTCTTACCTCGTTCTTCCACTTTAAAGATCTTTGTGATTACATTGGGCCCACCAATTAATCCAGAATAATCTCTATATTTTAAAATAAACTAATTAGCAACCATAACTCCATATGCAACCTTATCCCCCTTTGCCATATAACAAAACACATCTCCGGTCCTGGGGATTAGGATGTGGACATCTTTGGGAGACCATTATTCTGCCTACTTTACTCTTGTACCTCTCTCCACCTTCTAGAGAATTGCACCAAGTCCTTTAATTTTAATCCATTCAGTAGAATATCTAATATTAATTGAGTGCAACCTATATACAAATCAATGTGCCAAACATGCTATGTACTTATATAAACAAATATATCTAGGTAGGTGGAGTAGGGAAGGGGACAGTCACTTTAACTTTATATACCTGAAAACTCCTACTCCTGCTTCATCTCAGGCATGCAGTTCACTTAGTCTCCTTCCCCACACTATGGACTTTTAGCCAAAAGAAAATAGTTTTCTTCTGGAAAAAAGAACACATAGGAACACAGTTTTGTTTCCCCAGAACATCCGTACCCCTATTGTGTGCATTGCCTCATTGTCACCGTTGCTATGCTTGCTGATTCTATAATCCAATTTTAATTTTTAATTTTTTTTTAAGATTTTATTTATTTACTTGAGAGAAAGTCAGAGAGAGAGAAAGAAAGAGAGCACAGAGGGAGAGGAAAAACAGACTCCCCACTGAGCAGAGCCTGACACGGGGCTCGATCCCAGGACCCTGAGATCATGACCTGAACCAAAAAGGCAGACACTTAACTGACTGAGCCACCGAGGCACCACCCATAATCCAATTTTTAAAGAATAATTATTGTGTTTTATAATTAAAAAAAGTTTTAACATGCTGCAATTTCCTATGAATATTTTCTTAGGGATGAACTGTGTTAAAGCAGGACCATGCTTTTTTTAGGGGTGTTTCGTATTTTTGTTTTGAGGTAAAACCTCATTATTATTGCTGTTGTTTTAGAAGAAGTTGGAAGACGTGGCAAGACATAGATATTAAACATGGTTTTCATGGCTCCCGCAACCCCAGAACTCCTATTTCTTTGGTTTCCTTTCTGTTTCATCCTGTTTTTCTCCCTCCCCTTCTTTCCTTCTTCCCATTATCAAGCCCCTCATATATTCAGAGCTGTTTTTTTTTTACCTAGTTTTCTTTGCTAGTTATACTGTGAAAATAATAAGTATATTTTGTTATAAAAGCTCTCAAGAAAATAGTCACTAAGCAAAATAAAGTGGCCTACAAATATTTTTCTATAACTTCAGATTGTGGTCAAGATGGTGTTTTAAATATAAAAGCACATAAACAAATAGTGTTCCAGTTCAAAAGACACAGGAAATAAATATTTTATGCAGGAAAAATTATATTTTAAAAATGTATATTTATGGCCTATTACTTGAAATTTGGATTTAATGAAAGAATTGGAAACAAGGACTAAATCAGGATAAAAATTGTTACCATTCTTCCTGGCAATGGAATGTCCTTGTCATAAAGTAACCATAGTTTGAATTCTTTTCTATTTTGTGAGATCAAGCATTCTATTTAAAGTAGACTTCTTTCTCCTAAGAACGTTAATTATTACTAAGGATATAGAAGTTATCTACGAATCATAGATGCACACTGGCCCAGAGGATAAAATTTCAATCAATTATTTAGGGACCAAGCAAGTAACAACTATTAAATATTTATTTATTTTCAGAACAGAAATGGAATTGGTATTATAAGACAAAAATTCAGTCTTTTATAACAGCCAATATAGGACAAGACAAGATTTTATTTGATAGCCTGGTGTTCTTTCATTCTGTGGTACAATCAGTTACTATGATATATCTATTTCTGGAGTTACGCTGTACTTATCTTCCCATCATAATGCAGGGACTCTCAGTGTTTGGCTAACCACTCAAGACTGCTGAAGTTGACTTTCACTGATGATTTTGTGCTGTCTTTTTCAAATACCCCATTTTCTCTGACTTTTCTCCATCCTATCATCTTTCCGCAAGCATTTATTGCTTACTTGTTCTACATCAGAAGCTAAGTTCTGAGGATTCAAATGTAAAACATTTTATAAAATGATCTGGTTCCTTCCTCACAGAGTTCAGTCAAATGAAGCAAAGATACATAAGCAAGGTGATGAGTGGTCTAGTACAATGTCTTTCAAACTTTTTAAAACATTGTCCATAATAAAAGAAATAACCATTATGTTTCAATCTAGTTGATACATATGTTGGGGTGGGAGGGATGATTCACAAAGCAATACTTACTATTGTTGTACATGATACATTCTGATAGTTTCTATTTTATTTTTTTTTCTATTTCTTATTTTTCATGCTGATCAAGACCTATTTTTTTAATGAACTACTAAGTCACAACTCAAAGTTTAAAAAATGCAGTTCTAGACAATGTATATAGATTTTAAAAATCCAAAAGATGGGGACTTAGTACCTTGTATTTACTGTGGCATTCCCAAGTGATTAGCAAACTCTCCAGCATAGGTTAGCTAACATAACCCAGCATAAGCCTGTTAGGTGGATGGATAGATGGATGAATATATGCATGGGTGGGTAGGTGGTTGGATGGATGGATAAAATAAATGTTTTCATCAGTCCCTAATTCTTCATAAGTAATCAGGAAAAGTTTTACTGAAGAGGGAAGTCTTGAGATAAGATATGTAAGATTAGATGTATTTTTCAGAGAAAATTATTACCTACCTACCTGCAAAGATCCAAAGGCATGAGAGAGCGTGGAATGTTTGGGATATCACAAATAAATCAGAGTGAAGACTGTGTTTTCTTTCAAGGCAATAAACTCATTTGGCCTCTTAGCTTAACATGTTATCCATATACTAATGATACCCAAATTTATATCTTCAGTTCCAACCTTCATCTGAGCACCAGATACTTATTTACAACTCTCTACTTCAAGTCTCCACTTGGATATCTAATAGGTATGCCACGCTTAGCATTTCCAAAGCAAAAATCCTCTATTTCCTATTCTTTCCAACTTACTTCCCTCTCCTCTGATGTTAATGGGCTCACCATCTACACATTCAATGAGCCAAAATTAAAAGTCTTCCCTGATAGTCTTATTTTATAGTCTCTACTTCTCATCAATCGGCAAATCTTTTATCTCTACCTTCAAGATACATTGGAATTTGGGGGCGCCTGGGTGGCTCAGTCGTTAAGCGTCTGCCTTCGGCTCAGGTCATGGTCCCAGGGTCCTGGGATCGAGCCCCACATCGGGCTCCCTGCTTAGCGGGAAGCCTGCTTCTCTCTCTCCCACTCCCCCTGATTGTGTTCCCTCTCTCGCTGTGTCTCTATCAAATAAATAAATAAAATCTTAAAAAAAAAAAAAAAGATACATTGGAATTTGATGAATTCTCATGAGCTCTCTTGCTACCAATTAGTGCAAAAACTGGTCATCTGTTGGCTGAATGACTGACTGCATTTGTTCTTTAACTGATCCTTTTTGCTTCCATTTTTGCAAGTACCCCCTCTTAAACAAACACACACATAGCCAGAGGAAACTTTTTAAAGGGTAACTCTTACCTTCCTTGCTTAATACTTCTCATTAGCTTCTCATTGCACTTAAAAGCAATTAAAATACTTATTTGGTCTGACAAATGCCTACATATGTTATAGAATGGTGATTAGATTTTAAAGCTTGACTGCTTATGTTAGTAACAGATTGCACCACATGCTCGCTATGACTTTTTCTATGTTATCTGGGGCATGCCATTTGTTTACTTTATGCTCAGTTTCCTCGTTTGCAAAATAGTGATTAATAACAGTACCTTTCCAATGAGATATTGTTAGGATTAAATGAGTTAATGTTTCTTTGAAATAATATTTGGCATATTACATAGGTTATATGGTATTACTATTGTTACTGTTCTTCTTGTTAACCAGATAATTATTAGACACGATTTGGACCTGCTGACTTTTTCAATTTAACTTTAAAACGCTCCTCTCCATCCCTTTTCAACTATATTCCACCTACCCTGGCCTTTGCAGTTCGGGGGGTCTTTACACTTGTTCTTTGACTTTTCTTACTCCATATATTTGTATAAATGGATTACTTCAAGTCTTAGCTCAGGCATCACTTCCTCTTGTGGCCCTCCCCTCACCATTCTGAAGTAGCCCTCATTCCCTGTCCCCACTTCAGTCACTCTATTTCATGCCCTCTTTTATTTTTCTCAGCGCATATAGCTGTCTTTATTAATCTTAAAAATCTTTTAGGGGAGGGTTTGTTTATTATTCATCTCTGCCTATGGAACTATGGAAATGTAAGCTCCCTTAATGAAAAATGCAAACAGTGGGTGCTCAGAAACTATTTGAAAAATGACAACTGGGGAGAGGGAAAGATGGCGGAGGAGTAGGGGACCCTATTTCAGCTGGTCCCCGGAATTGAGCTGGATATCTACCAGACCACTCTGAGCACCCACGAAACCAGCCTGAGATGTAAGAAGATCTAGATCTCTACAAACAGAATATCGCAGGCAGTTGGTTTTGAGGTACGAAGCCGAGAGCCGTGATTCTGTGGGCAGATATCGGAGGATAAACGGCAGCAGGAGGGTGCCTGGCCGTGGGGATCACACCATGGGTGAGTGACAGCCTCACGTGCTGTGGACGGGGCACAGACTCGCAGACCGGTAGCGTCGGGGAAAGGACTTTAGGGCAGCCCCCGGGCCAGAAACCCGGAGCAGCGGGGTGGGTCACACCAGTGAACTGCAGCCCCCGGGGTGGAAACCCCGAGCAGTGGGGTCATCCGCGCCCACGAACTGGGAGCGGCTGGCGGTTTTAGAAGCACAAAGGGCAGAGACGTGCCCGACCTAGAGGCAGGACTGGGAGCGCTGTGGAGGGGCGCACAACCCAGGCCGCTGCAGTTTATAGCAGCACGGACAGAAACAGAGATAGTGTAGCCTGGAGAGCTCACTGAAGAACAGACTGCGATCTCTCTGCTCTGAGGCACTCTCTTCCGCTCTGACTCGGGGAAGAGATGCAGAAAGCAGCCAGGGAAAGGCGCCAGAGAACAAAAGCCCCAAAGACTGATTCCCACTGAGCCCATCCCCCACCACAGGGGCACAGGGCAACTCCGCCCAAACAGGGTTGCCTGAGTAACAGCACGGCAGGCCCCTCCCGCAGAAGACAGGCTGGGAAAACAAGAGGCCAGCAACCCTAAGGTCCCAAGAAAACAGGTGCATCTTGCTTGGGTTCTGGTCAATAATTTGGACTCTATACATTCCCTCAAACACCCATCAACAGAATGACTAGGAGGAGGAGCCCCCAAAACAGAAGAGACTCAGAGATTATGACTTATGCTGCAGATTTACAAATGGATGCAGATATAACCAAGATGTCAGAGATGGAATTCAGGCTAGCAATTGTGAAGACAATGGCTAGAACGGAGAAATCAATTAATGGCAACATAGAGTCTCTAAGGGCAGAAATAAAAGGTGAATTGGCAGAACTTAAAAATGATATCAATGAGATCCAATGCAATCTAGATAATCTAACAGCTAGGGTAACTGAGACAGAAGAGAGAATAAGCGACCTGGAAGACAATATAATAGATAAAAAGGGAAAAGAGGAGGCCAGGGAAAAACAACTCAGAATCCATGAAAATAGAATCAGAGAAATAAGTGACACCATGAAGCGTTCCAATGTCAGAATAATTGGAATCCCGGAGGGAGTGGAGAGAGAGAGAGGGCTAGAAGATGTATTTGAGCAAATCGTAGCTGAGAACTTCCCTAATCTGGGGAATGAAACAAGCATTCGCGTCCTAGAGGCAGAGAGGACCCCTCCTAAGATCAAGGAAAACAGGCCAATACCCCAGCATGTAATAGTAAAACTTGCAAATCTTAGAACCAAGGAAACCATCTTAAGGGCAGTTAGGGGGAAGAGATTCCTTACGTACAGAGGGAGGAACATCAGAATAACGTCAGACCTATCCACAGAGACCTGGCAAGCCAGAAAGGCCTGGCAAGACATATTCAGGGTACTAAATGAGAACATGCGGCCAAGAATGCTTTATCTGGCAAGGCTTTCATTTAGAATGGATGGAGAGATGCAGAGCTTCCACGACCAGCAGAAGTTGAAAGAATATGTGACCACTAAGCCAACCCTGCAAGAAATATTAAGGGGGGTTCTATAAAAGGAGAAAGACCCCAAGAGTGATCTACAACAGAAATTTACAGGGACAATCTATAAAAACAACGTCTTCACAGGCAACATGATGACAATTAATTCATATCTTTCAATAATCACTCTCAACGTGAATGGCCTAAACACTCCCATAAAACGGCACAGGGTTGCAGATTGGATAAAAAGACAGGACCCATCCATATGCTGTCTACAAGAGACTCATTTTGAACCTAAAGATACATCCAGACTGAAAGTGAAGGGATGGAGATCCATCTTCCATGCCAGCAGACCTCAAAAGAAAGCTGGGGTAGCAATTCTTATATCAGACAAATTAGATTTTAAACTAAAGTCTGTAATAAGAGACACAGAAGGACACTATATCATTCTTAAAGGGTCTATCCAACAAGAAGATCTAACAATTGTAAATATCTATGCCCCCAACTGGGAGCAGCCATCTATATAAGCCAACTGTTAACCAAAATAAAGAGCCCTATTGATAACAATACGTTAATTGTAGGAGACCTCAATACTCCACTCTCAGCAATGGACAGATCATCTAAGCAGAAAATCAACAAGGAAACAAGAGCTTTGAATGATACATTGGACCAGATGGACCTCATAGATATTTACAGAACATTCCACCCTAAAACAACAGAATAGTCATTCTTCTCGAGCACACATGGAACTTTCTCCAGAATAGACCATATACTGGGTCACAAATCAGGTCTCAACCGATACCAAAAGATTGAGATTATTCCCTGCATATTCTCAGACCACAATGTTCTAAAACTGGAACTCAATCACAAGAAAAAATTTGGCAGAAATTCAAACACTTGGAAGCTAAAGACCACTCTGCTCAAGAATGTTTGGGTCAACCAAGAAATCAAAGAAGAACTTAAACAATTCATGGAAATCAATGAGAACGAAAAACATCGGTCCAAAACCTATGGGATACTGCAAAGGCGGTCCTAAGGGGGAAATACATAGCCATCCAAGCCACACTCAAAAAAATAGAAAAATCCCGAATTCACCAACTAACTCTACACCTTAAAGAACTAGAGAAAAAGCAACAAACGACGCCTAAGCCATGCATTAGAAGAGAAATAATTAAAATTAGAGCAGAAATCAATGAATTAGAAACCAGAAACACAGTAGATCAGACCAATGAAACTAGAAGTTGGTTCTTTGAAAGAATTAATAAGATTGATAAACCACTGGCCAGACTTATCCAAAAGAAGAGAGAAAGGACCCAAATTAATAAAATTATGAATGAAAGGGGAGAGATCACGACTAACACCAAGGAAATAGAAACAATTATTAGAAATTATTGTCAACAACTATATGCCAATAAACTGAGCAATGTGGATGAAATGGAGGCCTTCCTGGAAACCTATAAGCTGCCAAGACTGAAACAGGAAGAAATTGACAACCTGAATAGGCCAATAACCAGTAACGAGATTGAAGCAGTTATCAAAAACCTCCCAAAAAACAAGAGTCCAGGGCCTGATGGATTCCCTGGGGAATTCTACCAAACATTCAAAGAAGAAATAATACCTATTCTACTGAAGCTGTTTCAAAAAATAGAAACAGAAGGAAAACTTCCAAACTCATTCTATGAGGCCAGCATTACCTTAATCCCCAAACCAGGCAAAGACCCCATCAAAAAGGAGAATTTCAGACCGATATCCCTGATGAATATGGATTCCAAAATCCTCAACAAAATCCTAGCTAATAAGATCCAACAATACATTAAAAGGATCATCCACCACGACCAAGTGGGATTTATCCCCGGGATGCAAGGGTGGTTCAACATTCGCAAATCAATCAATGTGATAGAACACATTAATAAGAGGAGGGAGAAGAACCATATGGTCCTCTCAGTTGATGCAGAAAAAGCATTTGACAAAATACAACATCCTTCCCTGATTAAAACTCTCCAGAGTATAGGGATAGAGGGAACATTCCTCAAGTTCATAAAATCCATCTATGAAAAACCCACAGCGAATATCATCCTCAATGGGGAAAAGCTGAGAGCCTTTCCCTTAAGATCAGGAACACGTCAAGGATGCCCACTCTCACCACTGTTGTTCAACATAGTACTAGAAGTCCTAGCAACAGCAATCAGACAACAAAAAGAAATAAAAGTATTCAAATTGGCAAAGAAGAAGTCAAACTCTCTTTTCGCAGACAACATGATACTTTATGTGGAAAACCCAAAAGATTCCACCCCCAAATTACTAGAACTCATCCAGCAATTCAGTAATGTGGCAGGATACAAAATCAATGCACAGAAATCAGTTGCTTTCTTATACGCTAACAACGCAACTGTAGAAAGAGAAATTAAAGAAATGATTCCATTTACAATAGCACCAAAAACCATAAGATACCTCGGAATAAACCTAACCAAAGAGGTAAAGGATCTATACTCTAGGAACTACAAAACACTCATGAAAGAAATTGAAGAAGACACAAAAAGATGGAAAAATATTCCATGCTCATGGATTGGAAGAATAAACATTGTTAAAATGTCTATGCTACACAGAGCAATCTATATCTTCAATGCCATCCCGATCAAAATTCCAATGACATTTTTCAAAGCGCTGGAACAAAGAATCCTAAAATTTGTATGGAATCAGAAAAGACCCCGAATCGCCAAGGAAATGTTGAAAAAGAAAAACAAAGCTGGGGGCATCACGTTGCCCGATTTCAAGCTATATTACAAAGCTGTGATCACCAAGACAGCATGGTACTGGCACAAAAACAGACACATAGTCCAGTGGAACAGAATAGAGAGCCCAGATATGGACCCTCAACTCTATGGTCAAATAATCTTTGACAAAGCAGGAAAAAACATGCAGTGGAAAAAAGACAGTCTCTTCAATAAATGGTGCTGGGAAAATTGGACAACCACATGCAGAAGAATGAAACTCGACCATTCTCTAACACCACTCACAAAGATAAACTCAAAGTGGATGAAAGACCTCAATGTGAGACAGGAATCCATCCAAACCCTAGAGGAGAACATAGGCAGTAACCTCTTTGACATCGGCCACAGCAACTTCTTTCAAGATACATCTCCAAAAGCTAGTGAAACAAAAGCAAAAATGAACTTTTGGGACTTCATCAAGATAAAAAGCTTCTGGGGGCGCCTGGGTGGCTCAGTCGTTAAGCGTCTGCCTTCGGCTCAGGTCATGTCCCAGGGTCCTGGGATCGAGCCCCGCATCAGGCTCCCTGCTCCGCGGGAGGCCTGCTTCTCCCTTCCCCACTCCCCCTGCTTGTGTTCCCTCTCTGGCTGTCTTTCTCTCTAGCAAATAAATAAAATCTTTAAAAAAAAAAAAAAAGATAAAAAGCTTCTGCACAGCAAAGGAAACAGTCAACAAAACAAAGAGGCAACCCACAGAATGGGAGAAGATATTTGCAAATGACATATTAGATAAAGGGCTGGTATCCAAAATCTATAAAGAACTTCTCAAACTCAACACCCAAAAAACAAATAATGAAGTCAAAACGTGGGCAGAAGATATGAAAAGACACTTCTCTGAAGAAGACATACAAATGGCTAACAGACACATAAAAAAATGTTCATCATCATTAGCCATCAGGGAAATCCAAATCAAAACCACACTGAGATACCACCTTACACCAGTTAGAATGGCAAAAATGGACAGGGAAAGAAACAACAAATGTTGGAGAGGTTGTTGAGAAAGGGGAATCCTCTTACACTGTTGGTGGGAATGCAAGTTGGTACAGCCACTTTGGAAAACAGTGTGGAGGTGCCTCAAAAATTTAAAAATAGAGCTACCCTATGACCCAGCAATTGCACTGCTGGGTATTTACCCCAAAGACACAGATGTAGTGAAAAGAAGGGCCATATGCACCCCAAGGTTCATAGCAGCAATGTCCGCAAGAGCCAAACTGTGGAAAGAGCCGAGATGCCCTTCAACAGATGAATGGATAAAGAAGATGTGGTCCATATATACAATGGAATATTACTCAGCCATCAGAAAAGATGAATACCCAACTTTTACATCAACATGGATGGGACTGGAGAAGATCATGCTAAGTGAAATAAGTCAAGCAGAGAAAGTCAATTATCATATGGTTTCACTTATTTGTGGAACATAAGGAATAACATGGAGGACATTAGGAGAAGGAAGGGAAAAATGGGGAGGGGAATTGGAGGGAGAGACGAACCATGAGAGACTATGGACCTGAGAAACAAACAGTGTTTTAGAGGGGAGGGGGGAGGGGGGATTGGTTAGCCTGGTGATGGGTATTAAGGAGGGCACGTACTGCATGGAGCACTGGGTGTTCTATGAAAACAATGGATCGTGGATCACCACATCAAAAACTAATGATGTATTTATTGTATGGTGACTAACATAACATAATAAAATTTAAAAAAAAAGAAAAGAAAAATGACAACTGTATGTATATATGCAGGTGTGTATATACACTATATACACCCACGTATATATGTTACACATACACGTTCAATTTATGAGAGAGAATTGCAGAAGTCATGGCTAGACACATTTTTATGGCTTTTGAAAAGGGATTTCATTTTATTTTATAAGTCTGGCACCACCATTGAAGTAATTAAAGCACTAAAGCAACCTGATCAGATTTTTAAGTTATAAAGATTACTCTGGAAGCAGAGTAGAGAATGGCTTGGAATGGACAAGACTGGAGAACATTCTATCAGTTATAAGTCTTGAGAAGAATCCATTTGAGATAAGTGTCTAAACTATAGCAATGCCGGTAGAGATAAAGAACGAGAGCAAGTATTCAAGAGATACTTAAATGCAATTGCTGTATCCTACTTCTCCCTAGCCAGTAAGTCCCAATGTGTGAGATTCTTTTGGCTCACCTGAAGTAGTGTTCCCAAATAGACTATACTCAAATCCAAAGGTTTATGAGGAGTGCACATGGTGATTAAATATGTAAATTAAATGTAACTGTTAATTTTAGAGTCTTAGGTAGAAGCTACTTTTCCTGTTGAGACTTAAAGATAACAGAATCTCAATTAAACCAAAGTTTGTCTTTTTTTTATCACTTCCTTCAGCATTATCAAACATGTTATTAAACTCAGTTTATATTCTGGCTCCTGTAAGGAGTGAGAAGGCTGAGTGAGCAGGAAATATATTAAGTATATTTCACATCATACCTGAGACTACCTTTCTTTGCAATATTCTGGTTGTGCCTCTTAGTATAACAGACATTACCAAGGTTTTAGCTTATTCATGTTTTTTTTTTAAACAGATCTTGTTTCTCCCTTCAATTCAGCTTCCATTAGAACCCTATCTATCAAACGGGTCTGAAATCCAAAACATACCATGTTCAAATTATTTTTCATTAGGCTCTGAGTCCCAAATACATTAATAAATAGACTCAGTTTATGTTTTACTTTTCATGTCATGTAAGTTAATAAGCTACAAAATTTGAAAGACTAGTTGGTCCAGAATAGCTTGAGAACCTCTTAAAAAGGCAATGTTTTCTAACTTCACATGCTGGCCTACCAAACTACGTTGGCCTGTCAAAATACTATTAACATGGATTTAAAAGTGGGATTTTGAAAATATTATTAAGTTTACTTCCATTAAAACCAAGAAAGTAAAATTTTAGTAAATTCTGTTTTGGGATAAAAGTAAGATATTTAAATTTAAAAAATTAAAAATAAATAAAAAGTGGGTAAGAATTGAGTAGGACTCCCATATTTTTGGCTTGGGTGATTAGGTGGATGGTCAATCATCAAAAGAGGCAATAAAGGCATAGATCTGACAAGGTTTTAAAAAAATATTTGCTTTTAGAAACCCTTGAGATTTCTCTTATATTAGTTATATGTACCTCCCATCTCTTCGAGACAGATTTAAAGACACGGGTTTTGTCATTTACAAACCCTCTTGATACAAGCTTCAAAGCTGTATCATCCTTATCTTTTGGGGATAGAAGTCAACCCAAATCAAATGTCAACCAGCTAGTTAGTGTACACTTAAAATTAGAAACCAGATATTTTCCCTTCTACCATTGGTATTTTGCTTCTATTAACTTTCAAAGTCACTTATTTCACACATTTTTCTCATTTGCTTCCTCTATAATTGTCTTCTAATTGTCCTCTCTCATGTCCTCTATAATTGAACTTCTAATTGTTCTCTCTCATGTCCTCTTCTTTTTGAGAAGACCTAATGTGTGTAAAATTAAGAGAAGAAATGGATAAAGTGCAGGAAGAACACACATTAAAGATATTCAACCCCACAGACTGCATGAACTCTTAAGTTCTGTCTGTTGGTCACAGGAAATGCTGTGAAATATCCATTATTTTGAATCTCATACTATAAATTGTACTTTTCTTGTCTCTATACTCACAATTTCTTTGTATAATAATTTTCTTGTAATATTGAATAATGCAATCCGTTAAGAGTTCCATATTTATTTTTAGATTTATTGATACTCTGACAAAATCCTAATTATGGGCCATCTGAGAGAATAAAAGAGGTTCACGAACTTCATTTTACTAGACATATATTTAGAAAGGCAGAATTTTTCTATGTAATTTCCTAATATAGAATTGGAAAGAATAACTGTCAGGCCACCATCTGTCTCTCACCTTCCTCTGGCAGTTGCTGTTCCAGGCATGATCTCACTCTTGGAAAGTAGTTCCTGGAAACCATCACATGCAAAAACTGGCAAAGAAGAGACAGTGCACTCACACCTGATAGAACAGAGGAGCCAGTTTTTAAGAAGAGTCTATGCATATATTTTATCTCAGTGTCTAGACTAATAAAATTAGGTGAGGGCTAGCAAAAATTGTCGTTGTTTGAAAGCTATCGCCAAGACATCTGGAAATTTAATAGACGTTCCAGAGGTCTTTGACCAAATACTACCTTTTTTAACTATAGAAAGACTATCATGACCCTTCCTAAATGATGTATTAGGCTGGCCTTTGGCAATAAAATATTAGGGCTGTTGTGCAGGGACCTCACTCATTTCTATAGAGACACACAATACCTGGCTGCTGCTTCCTCCCTCAAGCTTCAGATAATGAAAAGCACATTGCATACCGCTTGAACAAATTTAAAACAGAACAAAGCAGTAGAGATAGCATCACATGCGCCTTTGATTGCATTTTACATTTTCTCAACTATGGCCTGATCACTTTCTTTACTTTAACACCTCTGAACATGATGTTTATGTCTTTTTTTTTAATGATTAGCAATTCTTAACTTGCATTATATAATAAAAGAGAAAAGAAATACTCAGGTGTAACGTTAAACATTCTCTTTCTGCTAAATCCATTGTAAATCACTGCAACATCTAAATGTTAGAGTTCAAACGTTGAATACATCGACTGACCTTAAAGTCCATGTTTCTGATCCTCAAAACAGACATTTGAATTTTATAAATCTCATATTTCACAAGTTTGTCTGTATAGTAAAATTGGTTTTGGAGGATGCCAATAAATATAGGGAAATCAAATTTGTTTTTTCTCTGTTAGGATGCATTCTTGACTCAGTTGTAAGAGTGGTTTTGGGGCCGGGAAAATGAGAAAAGAAATAGTTTTTAAAACTATATTTTCACAAGATTTACAATTTAAATTACTCAGATAATGCCTATTAATTAATCCTATGTGCAGGGCAAGAAAGTTCTTATTACCCTCATTCTATTGACAAGGAACCTGTGGTTTAAGTCAAGAAATTTCCCAAGGTTATTCTTAGTGTTAAGTGGCAACACAAAAAGTATCACAAAAGCCTTCTGACTCCTCACCTAGGTTTTCTTTCTTTTTAATATAAAATTTATTTGTGTATACAGTAGTTCCCCCTTATCCACGGGGAATATGTTCCAGGACCCCCAGGGGTTGCCTGAAGCTGCAGATGCAGATAGTACCAAACCCTACGTATACTGTGTTTCTTCCTATCCATACATACATAGGATGAAGTTTGATTTATATATTAGGCACAGTAAACGAAGAATAATAACTAATAATAAAATAGAACAATTACAACAATACACTATAATAAATACTATTATACAACAATTACAACAATATACTATAATAAATACTATTATCTTCTTGTGATAATGTGAGATGATAAAATGCTCATGTGATGAGATAAAATGAGGAGAATGACATAGACATTGTGACATAAAGTTAGGCTACTATTGACTTTTTGACCATACATCACAAGGAGGATTATCTTCTTTCATTTGGGCCCAGGGTTGATCTTGGGTAACTTGAAACCACATGAAGCGAAACCACAGAGAAGGGGCAACTGCTGTTATTTACACATGTGAAATAAACCTATTTTTAGGGTATGGTATGATAAATTTTGACAACTGGCTATGTGCTTTAACCACCATAGCCATCAAGATTATAGAACATTATATTACCTCAGAGTTCTGTTGTTGCTCCTTCCTAGACCACACTCTCCACTCTAGGCTCTAGGCAGCCACTGAACTATTTTCTGGTATAAAAGATTAATTTTTTTTTCTAGAGCTTTATATTTGCTATGTGCTCTTTTATGACTGGTTTCTTTCACTCAGGATAATGTTTTTATAGCATGTATCAGTAGTTTATTCCATTTTAACACTGAGCAGTATTCCACAGGATATGCCATAGTTCGCTTACCCATCATTCAACTGTTAGTGGATGTTTGGATGTGTACAAACTTTGTGTGGATATTCCTCTTTCATTTCCTTTGAGAAAAGACTAGAAGTAGAATGTTTCCCAGGTTGTATCATTTTATATCCTCACAAATAATGTATGAGAGCTCCAGCTGAGTGTGAACATGATCTGTCACTTGCTTCTCGGTCCCAGGTTTGTATTAATTACCAATCCTGTGTAACAATATGACTACAGATTTAAAACATCTTAAAACAACACACCTTTATTTTCTTTCTTTCTTTCTGTGAGTCAGGAGTCCAGGCATGGTTTAGACTGGTCTTTGGGCTCTACAATCTTATATAATATAATCACATAATCCTGTAAAGGTAACCCCATACATTCCACCGTCTTTGATGTATTCTCAAGTCAGTATTTTTAAATTTAGCTATTCCGGTGAGTGTGAAACAGTATAACAATGTGATTTTCGCTTACATTTTATGTTATTTTAGTTATGAATTTTACTTTTATGTACATTATAACTTCAAAATTCATGGTTACTATTTTTGCTTTTGACATTCAACTGTCTTTATAAGCATATAAAAATAGTAAAAATGCATTTGATATTCTTCTGTATCTTAACTATTTTTGGAACTCTACATTTCTCTGTGTGGATCCAAATTTCTATCTGGTATCATATTCTTTATGACAGAAGAACTTGCCTTAGCATTTCTTATAATGAGGATGTGCTAATAAAGAATACTTTTTACCTTTTATTTCTCTGAAAATCTTCTCTGAAAACATCTTTATTCCTTTTTAATTTTCTAGAAGATATTTTTGCTGTATATATCTAAAATTATGGGGGGGTTGAGTACTTTAAAAACCCACCTCCCTTGTTTTCTGGGTTACATGTTTCCTGGTGGGAATTCTGCTGTGTTTATATTTACACTGCTATAGTAATATAACATTTTTTCTCTCGCTACTTTTAAGATTTTTCTTTATCATTTGTATTTAGCAAGTTGATTTTGATGTTTTTTGGTATTGTTTTATTTGTATTTATCCTGCTCATAATTCACTGAGCTTTTGTATCAGTAAGTTTATAATTTTCACAACATTTGGGAATCATTTGTTTACTATTTCTTCAAGTAATTTTTCCTACCTCTTTTCTTTCTGAGATTCACATTATATTTACATTACATTTTTTTTAAGTTTTCCCAGAAAACGCTATGACTCTATCAATTTACTATCAGTCTTTATTTTTCTCTGATCTCTTCATTTTGGATGGTTTCTACTCCTATGCCTTCAAGTTCAAGAATCATCTCTTCTGCAGTATTTCAATTAGCTATTAATTTCATCCAGTCAAATTTTTATTTCAGATTTTTAACTCAAAAATTCTATTTGTTTCTTTTTAATTTTTTCTTCTTTTTACTGCTTTTTACTGTTTTTTTTTTGAGCATATTAAGTATATCTAAAACATTAGTTTTTTTGGGACGCCTGGGTGGCTCAGTCGTTAAGCGTCTGCCTTCGGCTCAGGTCATGATCCCAGGGTCCTGGGATCGAGTCCCACATCGGGCTCCCTCCTCGGGGGGAAGCCTGCTTCTCCCTCTCCCACTCCAGCTGCTTCTGTTCCTGCTCTCGCTATCTCTGTCTCTGTCAAATAAATAAATAAAATCTTTAAAACATTAGTTTTTTTTAAGATTTTATTTATGTATTTGACAGAGAGAGCACAAGCAGGGGGAGGAGCAGAGGGAGAGGGAGAAGCAGGCTCTCCACTGAGCAGAGAGCTGGCCCTGGGGCTGGGATCATGACCTGAGCTGAAGGCAGACACTTAACCAACTGAGCCACCCACGTGCCCCTAAAACATTAGTTTTAATGTTCTTATTTACAAATACATCATCTCTGTCATTTCTGTGTCTGTTTCTACAGACTGAATATTTTCTTACAATTCTGGGTCACATTTCTTCCTTCTTTACATGTCTAGTAATTTTTAGATTACATATTTGACCTCATAAATTTTATGCTACTGAGTGCTAGATCTTGTTTATTCTTTTAAAAAGTTTTGGATTTTGCTCTGGCAGGCAATAAAGTGGCTTGCAGATCTGTTTTTATCTTTTAGAGGTTTGCTTTTTCATCATTTTCCCCCCATTTATTGGAGTATTTATTCAGATTTAATGTAAGATCTGCTATCATTGGGCTTATATTCATTGTTACTCTTCATTTCCTCTTTGAACCAATTTTTTAAGGTTTTAAAAGGGCAGATCTTTAGTCTTCTTTTTGGTTTGTTAAGCCCCACTAAGGCAGGTCCTCTTGGAGGTCTGCGCTGAAAGCCCCTTGTCACCAACAGTGTCTCTCACTCTGGCTGGTGAAAACAGGAATGATTCTTGTTCCTGTGTGAGCTCTGGATAATTTTCTCTTCAGTGGGCCCTGGTAATTTTCCCTGGAACTACTCTTTGAAGTTGCACTCTACACTCATGTAGAATGGTATTCAAAGACTCAACAGAAATTTCTATGGAGATTTTTGGAACTCTTTCTGTCGAAAGATTTCTCTTCTTGGTACTCTGTCCCCACAAATTCTAGCTGTTTCAGCCTCCTTGAACTCTAATCTATGTCTCATATAATTCATGAGAAAAGTGGGCTCTATCTGGGTTCCTTTCTCTGTGTCAGAGTACAAAAAGTTACTCCAGCCAGTAAGCTAATAAGATTTAATAATTCAACTGTTGCTCCATGTTGGGCTCCCTGCTCAGTGGGGAGTCTGCTTCTCCCTCTCCTTCTGCACCCCCCTCACTTGTGCTCACTTTCTTTCTCTCTGTCTCAAATAAATAAATAAAATTAAAAAAAACAAAACCTCAATTGTTTTCCTTCTCTTAGGAATCACAAGTATGCACTGCCTATTGTCCCATGTTTGAAAACCATTATTCCACATTTCTCCAGTTTTCTATTTGTTGACAACCTGAGGATCGTTCCAGGCTTTACTCTTCCTTTGTGACTGGAATTCATCCTGAATTGTTTCAGTCAGAGGCAGTGGGGTATACTGGTAAAGCACACAGCCTCTAGAAGAAGGTGGCACACAGTTCAATATCAGGTATTAATTATGTGAGTTTGAACAATTAATTGTTTTCTGTACCTCAATTTGTTCATCTGTAAAATAAGTATGGTAATAATGGTGCCTACTTCATGGTTCATTGCTATGATTGAGTCCATATGTGCCAAGCTCTTAGAAAAGCCAGTGCATGTAATAAGCACTTATGTAATCACTTTTATTACACAAGCTACTCCATACATCCTTTGACCTAAATTCCCAAAGTGATTGTGTCTCTCATATTAAAGAGAATTGAATCTACAAGAATTGACAATAAACTTCATACTGCAGTTATGCCTGGGGGAGGGCTAGAAGAAATTGTGGTAATGATCAAAGAGAACTTCAACATTTATCTGTAATGTTTTGATTATTCATAAGGAGACTACATTTTATGTTAAATGTATAGCTAAAATGCTTTTAAAAAAGCAACAATATTTCTTTATGGTAGATACTGCTAACTGACTACCAAACTCTATATTCTTATCTTCTTTTCTGTTTAAACATTAAAATTTTATTCCCCAGCTTCTCCTATTATTAGAATAACCATATGACTAAGTTCTAACCAATAAACTTTAACTGAGAGTTTCACACCTTAATTTTGGGCATGGCCAGTAAAAATGTCCTACACATGCTCTTTTATGACCATGATTTTCTCAACTTATGGCTGGCAGGAAGAATGATGACCCTCAGATTGGCGTTAGATATGTCATGTGGGAAAGATGATTAATTCTCCTCAGTCCAGATTCCTTGAAGGAGGACCATTTGGACAATTTGTTTCTACAAATATTAATTTTAATTTTCTGCAAGTAGTTTGCAAGTTAGGAGGGGAGTCCATGGCCATCTGACCCAAAGTTTTGTTCTTTAAATTACTTATTTAATTGATTTACCTAAAAACAACAGGGAAAATGTATAAGAAAGCAGAATTGGCTCCAGGTATAGAAATTATTTTCTAAAATGAGACCAGAAAAAACTACTGAATATGGTCAACATTTCTGGAAGTTTCTAAAAAAAACAGAACAATCAAGGAAGTTATAGAGGGTACTGTTATACTAAATAAAAGGTACCAGAAGAGGATTAATCTTTAGGATTCTGTAACTATATATTCAAGTCACTCAGACTTGAAGGACCAATATCCCGTCAAAGTACCAATATAACTTGAGAGCAGATGATCTATGTTTTTACAAGGAATCAATTAAAAGAAATTTTTATTTGGCATCATAGGTGGAAAAGAGAGTATTGATCACTATGCTCCCTGAACTATGTTCCAGGTAGTAAAACATGTAGCTTCACCTTAAAGAGGCAGATTATGGGGCTCCTGGGTGGCTCAGTCGTTAAGCATCTGCCTTCGGCTCAGGTCATGATCCCAGGGTCCTGGGATCGAGCTCCGTGGGAAGCCTGCTTCTCCCTCTCCCGCTCCCCCTGCTTGTGTTCCTGCTCTCGCTCTCTCTCTCTCTGTCAAATAAATAAATAAAATCTTTAAAAAATAAATAAATAAAGAGGCAGATTAGGACCTGGGTTTTAGGTAGACTTATCTAAAGATCTATCACCAACCACTAAGCTTTCACAATTTACCAAGACATCCTTAATTCTCTCATTTGAAAAACAGAGGCTAATGAGGGCTTTATCATTTAGAAGATAAATGTAAAAACAAACAAACAAAAAGAGTGTACCTATACCTTCAACACCCTTTTTAAGCTGGTACCACATAAGATTCTAGAAGGCCAAGTATCCTCACATGAAGAAAAATCTGGGTTGATATTATATGCATATTTCAAATGATCTGCAATTTTGCAAAAGCCTGATGTCTCTTCACAGAGCACAGTGAAATTGATGTTTCATACGGTTTCTCAATATATTTCCTTTACTGTATTTGATCCAAAAAAATGGTACTTTAGGGGCGCCTGGGTGGCTCAGTCGTTAAGCATCTGCCTTCGGCTCAGGTCATCCCAGGGTCCTGGGATCAAGCCCCACATCGGGCTCCTGGCTCAGCAGGGAGCCTGCTTCTCCCTCTCCCTCTGCCTCTCCCCCTGCTCATGCTCGCTCTCTCTCTCTCTCTGTATCTCTGTGTCTCAAATGAATAAATAAAATCTTTAATAAAAAAATAGTACTTTAATTCAAGGGCATATATTTTTTGTAGGTCTTAAGAGAACTAAGGTAGTGTTTGGTGATTTCACATTGAGGGGTACTTCTCACAAAAATCATGGCCCTATCTGGTAGATCCTGTTAATGAAGAGTTTATTTGAAAAAAAAAAAAAATCTGTAGTCTCAACTACAGAGTCACTCTGTTGTTTCAATTATATTGTTAAACTCCAAAAACAAGAACCGCATTTGTTCTAATGTTCTTGATCCTCTTGGTATTTGGCAAAATGTCAAGGGCATCAAAAACATTCATATAACTTTCATGTTGTTGCTCTTTATTTCCTCACATACAGATTTCACTGAGAGCAAAATATTTTGAGGATTATTCTGTTGTCATCCCTCTTTATGTATAAATTTAAGGTCCTTAAATTCAGCAGTGCTCAAAGGATAGCCTGCTACAAATCCCCAACTGCTTTAAAATCTCAGTTGCATATATTTTTCAGTTTACTGTTTGACACAAGTTCAATAATCACAATATAAGCATGCCTTTTACTAGAACAACAAAATATCTCTGCTGGACAAAAATTCTTCTATTATTAGAGATGGACAGGAAGATTAGCATATTAATAAGGGAGATTTAAAACTTTGTTAAAAAACAACATTGCTTTTCATTTCTCATATACAAATAATGCGTTTCCCTATTGGATTCTTGCAATCAATTGATTGACACTATAGAAGATAAGAAGTTGAATATCTGAAGACAGAATATTATCATAAAATTTATAAGAACACAAAGTAGAATTCAATAATGGATTTAAAGCCTTTAAAGCAGAAGGATCATAGGGAGAAAAAAGAAGTGTGTTCTTATCTGTGTTTTAGAGTTTTAAAATGGATGTGCTTGTTCCAAAAACAACTTTTCAATTTCCACAGCATTTCAAAATACCATCAAGGCCAGAAAAATTGACATGTTAAGAAGACATACCTTTTGTGGGTCTGAAAAGAGCTATTCCTTAAAGAAGAAATATGTGGACTAATAAAATCAAAATTTTATTCACACAAAAATTGCCAAAAATTAACCCATGGTGTTTTTTAATGCAATATTGTAAAATTTGTTAAAATCATGATAATCACAGTGTTATTTGCCCATGAAAATCAGCATCAATAGAAACTGACAAACAGGGGTGCCTGGGTGGCTTAGTTGTTAAGCGTCTGCCTTCAGCTCAGGTCATGATCCCAGGGTCCTGGGATTGAGCCCCGCATTGGGCTCTCTGCTCAGCCTGCTTCTCCCTCTCCCACTCCCCCTGCTTATGTTCCCTCCCTCTCTGTCTCTCTCTCTCTGTCCAATAAATTAATAAAATCTTTTAAAAAAAAGAAAGAAATTGACAGACATTGAATATTTCCACCTTTAGGGTCTCCTTGACATCTATTTAAAAAGCTTATTTTTATAAAATGAATCTAAAGTTTGATTCTGTTTTTAGATCCATATACTCAGCCACCCACAGAATAAAACCAAAGTTGTTTATATATCAAATTAATTAGGAAATGGCTCCATTTTCTTTCTGTCATTTATTTATCAGTTTGACTGTGAACCTCTGTGTTTTTGCTACATAAAAGTTATGAGGAAACATTATGCATTAATAAATGAAAACAATTATTCTGTAGATCAGTAATTTATTATGAACTTACAGTAGAAAGTTATGTCATATACATGGAAGTCATTCTTATTGTTAACGTTTATTTTTACCCGAGAATTGGATAACCATAATTTAAAGGACGACTATACAGGAAATTTTGGTCTAATATTGTTGACTATAGTTAATTTGTAGCTGTCTACTACCACTTATGCTTCCCTTCTGTTGTACGGAAGTTTAAGCATCTGACTCTTGGTTTCAGCTCAAGTCATGATGTTAGGTTCTAAGATCGAGCCCCACATCCAGCTCCATGCTCAGCAGAGAGTCTGCTTGAGATTCTCCCTCTCCCTGCCCCACTGTCCATCCCCCTGCTTGCACTCACTCGCATGTGCTCTCTCTAGCTCTCTCTCTCAAATAAATAAATAAATAAAATCTTTTAAAAAACAAAAAGAAGTTTTTCTTGGAAATTAGCTGTCAAGCTAGGAACTACACTTCCCAGGACCCTTGCTTTTGTGTGCTCTCACAGGTGACTTATTTTTGCCAATGGAATATGAATGGAAGTGATGCCTTTCACTTCCTTTCCCAAGCTTGAAAGAAACAGGTGTTCTTTCTCCATGCTCTTTTTTTTTTTCCTCTGGAGGCAAATGACGTCAAGAGTGTATGGAAAAGTGAAGCCATCAGAAGAAAGAAGCATCTCTACAAATCACTAAATGGAGAAAGTCGCCTGCTAACCAGGAATCTCTGTTTGAGACAGCTGAATGAGCAATAAATAAATTCCTTTTTTTGTTCAGGCCAGGAAGCACTATTCTTATTTCAGTCTCCAGCTATTTGTTACGGCAGCTAGAGTTACCATAAATAATACAGTCCTGTTACAATAGTTGAAAACCCTGAAGTATTATGTTAATTTTCTATCTATCTGGTAAAAGAGGTCATCTGCAGGAAGATTTTCAATGGAATAAGAGATCAACTTGGCTCTAACATTTGTCACTAGCTAATTTCCAGAATTCAACCAATTTCTAGAGATCAACCTGGATCTAGCACTTGTCACTAGAATTGATTTGCCTGCTCTACCTACCGAGGTAGACATTTCTCCTTGCATACTGACTACTCCAAACATCCTTCTATATACCTTCTCTGTTGAGGATGTTTCCGCAAGGAAAACACTTAATTGGTGAAGAATATCGGAAGAATTAAGAATTAAGATCCCCTGTTAGAACTTCCAAGGCTACAAAGCCTTGTATGGAATGGGAGAAAGCAGTCCTGTTACCTGGAACTTCATTTGACTATGTGTAATAGCCTAAAAATCATACCGTAAACAAAAAGTTATTATGATCTCATGTATAAGGACATTCAGAGTTATATGTCAAAATAACATGGCTTCTCAAGGAAGTCGTCAAAGGCCAAAGAACCTCTCTCCATGTGCTCAGCCAGCTTTGTCTTGCGATTGTCATATGATTGCCCCACAGACAGATACAAGGGCATTCCAAAGAAAAGGAAGAAAAAAGGTGAGAGCCAAAAGATATATCCCCCACTGACTTTATGCCTTTATTAGGATGACAACAATAACTTTTCTGGAAACTTACCTGCTAAACTTCTGCTTAAATCCTATTAGCTAGGACTGAGTCACATGGCTACTTCTAGCTGCAAAAGAGACTAAAGAAGCAACTACAGGGACGTTCTAGAGAATATCAGCTTTGCTAGCATTTTCACATGTATTACCTCCATTCCAAAGCTCTTAAAAAGAAGGACTTTAATATGCAAGTTTATTGGATATATGCATATCTCAATATATTCTTTAAGCTAAAGTATAAACTTTTTAAAATGTATATACCCAAATACATATATATATATATATATATGGTAATGTATAAATGTGGAGATAATTTTGAGTTAAAATCCAAACACAACTTGGGAACTATGGAAATCATGTGTAGACATTTTAATAAGCACACTGAAAATTAATAAAGGGAATCCATAATTTAAAAGATGTATCTCACATATTGTTGATCCTAAAGATCCTGTGTTAATGCATTTTTAAAAGCTGTTTCTTAATAACACTTTTAAATAGGATGTGATATTCCAAACATTTTAGATCCTAACATAATAGTGTGTTATGTGTACTTACACACTCATATATACATGTGCATATATAGGCATTTTACTGTGTCTTAATTACTATTAAGATATACTGGTTGGGTTTTAAAATGCAGTACATTTTATGCAGAACATTTTGTTTTAGCAACAGATTACTGATATTTAGTGGAACTGGCTTTCTTACCTTTTTAAACTCCGTATATTACCACACTGAGTAAAATCTGGTTTCTATTTAAAAGTAGGGGCAAAGGGATATTGACTATGTAACTAGTAGTGTAGACTATACAAACCACATGAAGTCTTAATATTTTCAAAAGAAATTTCATATGGGACATTTAAAATTGCATAAGAAAGATAATTCCAATCAATAACCCAGAAATCATTGATTTTCTCAGTTTTGTAATGACATTGAGATACAATGTTGTGGATTATTTAATCATAAATATGTTTTAAAATTGTGGAACCCAATCAGTGCAGTGGCATAAAAGTCTAAACTGCTCATAAGCAACAGTGTCTCATTTATATTGACCCAGATGGCTGGTCATAAGTACTGTGTACTTGAAATGATTTCAAGTTGATGTGCCTCTGAGTTACTCTAATGAGAATTGAAGACAAGGAAGAATACAGCTTCACATATTCACAGCATTTTAGATGCCAGCCCAGTATTAATTCATTCTATCTTTGACAGCACTTACCATGTGAGTCACATAAGTAATAACAGCCAACATTAATGCCAAACATTATACGTTTTCTTTGATCCCCACAGCAGTGGTACAATCCACTTATTCTTATCCATGTCATATACTTCAAAAGGTTACATTCCTTGCCCCAGTTCACAGAGCAGAAGGTATAGCTCTTATGTCATAAGTACAGGTATCAAACCCTGTCCTTCTGTATGACTCTAAAAAATTATAAAAAATGATAGAATCTGTCTCCACTAAATTCACAGCCTGGGAGAGGTGGTAAGATGTAGTGAGGGCAAAGAAAGTGATACATGGCAGAAAACCGACTTCTGTATAAAGTTTGCTTTGAAAGCACTTAGAAATTTAGTTTCAGAAATCTTGAGTCCTTGGTTGCTTTTTTATTTCAGAGTTATGAAAGGAATCTGGCATAGAGTTTGATTTGTGGAAATATTAGTTTTTTTTTAAATTTCAAAACATATGTGAACAAAAAATTTAAATAAATAAGCATTAGTTGATATAGGGCCTTTTTTGATAACTCATATGGATATAATAAATATTATTTCTGAAAATAAGTTTTTAAAAGCAGATCGTTTCTGAAAATAAGTAACTTCTTGGAGTGGTTTTCCTCAGTGATCAAATCTGCATGACCAATCTTTTAAGAAGTAGAAGGAAAAATATAGGTCTAAAAACGAGAAAATAAATAAAGAAAAAAAGGTCTACCAATGAAAGTTAAAAACCAAAACTGAACAAGACATGTTTAAATGAGGACTTCTTGATTTTTACTCAAGACACATAAATACATCTGGGCATGGAATCTGACCCTATAATCCCTCAAGGTGTCTTCAAGCTCCATGTTCTATGTGCAAGTTCCCCAGTCTCCCAATTGATTCCATTTTCATTTACAATAAGGATTGGCCAACAATTATTAAAGCTATTAATTATATACATTTTCCTTGTGGTGTTATTAACCATTTGCCTTTGAAACACAAATAATTGAGGACCCAGGAGTGCCCATTAAAAACTAGTAAAAGAGGCGAGGGTTCTGGGATACAGGCAGCCTGAAGATAGTTCCCTTCTCCTGACCTCCAATGCCAAGCTGTCACTCCTGATTAAAGCTGAAACTGGGATGTATGAGCAGCTGAGTGCAGGAAAAGGATGGCCTTTAGTGGATTCCAGTAGAGAGGCCTGGAGTAGTTTTTTCCTGATGGATGGGTTAAATTTCTACAGAACCAGTTTGACACCTCAGAAAAATATATAAAAATAATTCTCAAAAAAAGGCAAAATAGTGAATCACATATCAATTTAAAATAAGCATGTGTTGGGGTGCCTGGGAGGCTTAGTCAATAAAGGGTCTGACTCAGTTTCCACTCAGGTCATGATCTCAGAGTCCTGAGATCGAGCCCTACTTCAGCTAAGAGTCTCTCTCTCCCTCTCCCTCTGCCCCTCCCTCCCTCCCCGCCCAAATAAATAAATAAATAAATAAGCATGTGTTAAAAGTTTTATTTAATTAATCATTATTACTTTTTAGCTAGTAACAAAAACAGAAAAATGTCATGTGGTTAAAAATAGAACTCAAAGTAGCACGCATTTATAGTCAAATAAGGAATGCTGAAATGAATTTAACAAAGAAATGAAAAACTGGCAAAACTAGTCAATATTCTCAGGGCGATAATTAAATACATTCCATCAGATGCAATTTGCATTTCTATGAATAGAATTTTTTTTTGCATTATTTCCAGTTTTCTATAAATTAACATCTATCTCTATAGAGTTACAGAACAGCCCTCTCAAAGACAAACCAGAGATGACCCAGATGGAAAATGCTTGTCAGGGTACCTTCTACATTTCAAAGCCTTTCACAATTTTTACTTATAAGGAGTAAATACAAACAAACCTGAAAGGGACAAAAATAAAGTATTTTGGAATGGACCAACACAAATTTAAATAAAATCCTTAAAAGAGGTGAAATATAATAAAGTGGAAATTCTAATAATATTCTAAAACTGACAGTATGGAACCACTCATGGAGATAAAGGACTGGGGTATATGGGGGCAGATTTAGTAACTCTCCAAAGTTCTCCTTGGGAGAAAGGGCAGGCAGGGTAGGAGATGTAAGAAGTGAACATATTCTAAAAATCTCATCCTATAGAATTGGGAGCAAATAAGGAAGAATGGGACATCTTGAGAAAATACAAATATCTCAGTGGAGTAGTTGCTATTTTCTGAGTCATAGTAGAAACATATATTTTGGATACCGAGAATAGGGACAAAGAAAGAAATTCAAAGCTTCACACATTGATAGTCATTCTAATCTTTCCCCATGAGTTCACTCAGACCCCCATGTAGTCATCTATTGTCATCGGTAGCCTGAGCTCTAACTTACTGATAAAGAATCTTTAGACTAAAGGCGGAATGTAGAGCTTGATTTCTTTTATGAGAAACATCTGTCCTTAAGTGCCTTATCATGAGGCTAGGGGTTTTTGGTTTTGGAGTTTTTGTTTGGTTTGTTTGGGTTTTGGCTGAGATTTTACAAATTGTTCTGACATGAAGAAAATGAATAAAGTATGGTTGTCATATCAGGTCTTGATGTTGTGTACCTTCTGCTTACAACTCACACCAACTGGTCTCCAGGTAATTTTAGGAGTTAGGTCTCAGGAAGTGAAACTAATCAGGGAATCAGAGAGATAGTCTCACGACAGAGACAAAGTGAGTTTGCTGGATATACATGTGAGATTCCGGAAACAAGCTAAGAAAAACTCAAGGAATATAAATGATGGCTTTAAGTTTGCAGCTAATGCAAACTGCTATAATTTGAATATAGCTTCTGCCAGTTAAAAGATGCCAATATTGAGTGCTATGGCATTTAACATCAGGGAAATGAGACTCAGGCACAGATGGGTTTTCAGGCTTCAAGGGAACAAATCCTTAAATTTAAATAACTGTGAGAATAATTACATAGTTTTGTTGCAAGTTACAAGGAACACATTACATTCTTTCAAATAGAGCTCTTTGTCTGCTATAATTACACCTTCTAGAAGAGTGTTGCAAAAAATACTGAAGCATATCTTGCTCAATCAGCATTATCATCATCAACATTGAAGTTTATTTATTAATGTTCTCATGCATGCTTCTGTGAGAGAAACTATTCCAAGCAACCCAAATAAGAGCTCTTAGTGTTTAAAAATTATCATGTAATTATAAAACTTAATATATAAATTTTTAAACAATGAGAATGACCACAATTGATATAAATTATTTAACATACTTACGTAATGTATGTTATATATTATTTATATGACAATGCTATCAATCAACACATATTGGCCCTGATATTTTTCTGTCTTTATCTCATAAGGACTGGGTCAGTCTAGGTGTTTACTTTCTCTGGGAAAACGTTGAGCATGCAAGGGCATCTGGAACCCAGATGTGTGGTCAAGCACTGAATTTCATTCAGTTCCTGAGTAAGGGGAGGGGAAATGTCCTCTGAAACTGAAAAACTGGAATAGGCTCCTCCACAACATTTTCATATAAAGAGATTTCCTCTCCTCTCAACTGGAAGTCAAGTAAAATATCTCCTTAAGTATTTTTGTTTTGTTTTGTTTTGAACAATTCTATTTTAAAGAAAATACCTGATCTTTAATCTTCTCAAAGGACAAAGAAGAAGAATAAAGACTAGGCAGACAGATCCAGTGAAGGAACCCCCAAAGTGTATGGAAATGTGCTCAGAGCTGTTTGGGTAAGAAATTCCAAGATCCCAGAACCTGTGGTGGATGTCTAGGAGACAGGGAAAGGTGATATCCTTGTGGGTATTCCCCAGGGCCATGCAGACTCCTCAGCCTCTAAAGTAGTTTATAGCCAGTGAACCTCCAAAATGTGGGGCTCAGAGAAGGGACCCTCTTACAGAGTCTATGGTTGGTAGTGTTTAACTACAGTTCCTATTGGATTCAATAGGATCTTTGCAAAAAAAAAAATATATATATATATACATATATATATATATATGTATATATATAAATGCAGCTCCTGATCCTGATACACGAAGAAACGGTGTAGCCAGAACAGCTCCCAGAACTGGGTTCTGCCAAACCTATGAAGTTGTAAGGTCATGCAGACCCAGTAGCAATTAGTCCCAATATAGCAGCTGTACATGTGCGGTCATGTACACGTGGGGTCATGTACACGTGGGGTCATGTACACGTGGGGTCATGTACATGTGCGGTCATGTACACGTGGGATCATGTACACGTGGGATCATGTACACGTGGGGTCATGCACAAAACATAAAGCACAAGAAAGCTGCATAAGCAAATGCCCCAAACCCTTTCTAACCACTATTCACTACACCAGTGAAAAGACAGTACCTCCCCTCAGTTCACATTTATGGCCATATGGGATGTCCTTAAAAAGCAAATAATGAGGGCCTACCAGTCTGAGCTGGATTAAGGAATGAGTTGGCTTGGTATGTGATTACAAATCTAGAACGGACTGTGGGTGCACTATGGCCTCCTGCCTCCAGGGTGACTCTGAAAGGCAACAGTGAAGAGAAATCCTCCCAATGGGAGGGGGTTTTATCATTTCACCTGGTCATCCACTTCGTAGAAAGACAAGTAGCCTCGAGAAAAAATATATTTTGATTCAAAGGTAGTGCTTACTAGTTGGACAGTTGGTGCTGGCTAGTTGGACAGGGGCCTGGTAGAAGATCAGAGTATCGAGGCAAGAAAATTGTGGAAGACACATGAGGATGGACATATGTCTGTGGACATGGAATGCAAAGACTTTGGATCACTGACCAGAGGGCAGCCACGACTGAAGAGGTGTAAACCACCAAGTAAATAGAAGGACCGGCCCAGTTAACATCGCCCTGCTTATATCATGGCAGCTCCGGTGTTGGCACAAGGGGCATATCATGGAGTAGCCAGGGTGGCAGGAATGGAAGCTATGCACTGAGTTCAACCTCTATCTCTCCCCAGTCTTGCTCCCCTCACTCCTTCACCACTGTTGCTGGCAGCATTCCTCAGTGAACTCCCTGCAACCAAATCTCCATCACAGAGACGGTCTCTTGGGTAACCTGGACCAACACAATGCTCTTCTGTTCTCTTTTCCTCCATCTCTCCGTTTCTCCCTCCCTCACTTTCCTTTCTTTCTTCTTTTTGTGTGTGGGACAACATCTCTAGACTTGGAGGAGTGGAAGCCTACTGGGAAATGTTTAGTTTGTATCTAGCGATTTAATGACCTCTATTGCTTGGTGACGCCATGCTGTGGAGAAAAATTTTACTCTGTTAGGGCAGGATTGGGCAAAATTTTTCTGTAAAGGCCCAGGTTGTAATATTTTAGGCTTTGCAGACCACACAGTCTCTATTATAACTACTCAATTCTGCCATTTTAATGCAAAAGTAGCCATGGATAATATGCAAACAGATAAGCCTGGCTGTGTTAAAATAAAGGTTTGTCTATAAAAAGAGGTAGCAGGATGGATTAGGCTTATTAACCACAGACTCGTTTTAAAGCACTAGAGATAGAGTGGGAGTGTAAGTGCCTAGTGGAGGCTGGTGGCAGGAGTGGATCCAGCATTTAAGATCCAGGTTCTGGATATTTCTGTACATATCAGTAGGAAAAACTTTCTTGGTTCCCTCCTCTCTCTCAAGAACTCAAAATCATCAAACAAAAAGCAAACAAAGCAAAAAAGTCACGCTCTCTTGACTTCTTATTTTTATTGCCCTGATTTGAGGTTGCTGTGTCTCAATAGCCAACATCTCTTCCTGTTGTAGGGAATATCAACACTGTTCTAATATGGTGGAGGCTGACTTAGAACGACCCAATTCCACCATTGATCAACACGCAGAGACTAAGAACCCAGGGTCATCACAATAATGAATACGCCAATAGAAAGAACAGCAGTTGAGGAAAGAAAAGGTCATGTCCCGTCAGATAGTCTGGCTTTGCTTTATTTCTTTTAAATTTTTTGAATGGCTAGTACATTTATATGGTTCCAAGTCCAGAAAACGTAATCAGGTACATTGTAAAAAAAATTCCTCTACCACCTTTTCCCCTTTCTGTCTGATTATCTTCCCCACACCCTATTGGCAACCACTGTATGTGTCCCTTGTATGTTTCTTTATTTTGATCATGTTTTAATTAGTTTGGCTATTGTACTTTGTATTCACTATTTCTAAGGTGATGAGATTTTCATTCTTCTCATTGCTATTCATTTTAAATTTACAATTTGGAAGTTTTCTTTTTCACTTACTCTAACAAGGGATTCTAATGTGAAATGAAAACTAAATAAACTAAATAAACACCTGTTCAACCAAAACACACATGTTAGAAGTAAAATTTTAACTTTTTATATTCATAAGTCATATCTACACGAAGATAGAAAGATCATTTGATTGTCTCTGATTTGAGGGGGAAAATGACTTAGCTCCAATATACAGAGAGCCTAGCTGAGAAAACCCTATGTGACTGAATAATTACAGATAGCTGTAGAGTTGTGCATTCAAGAGACAGGTTTATACACTAAGGTGAAATGAATCAAGGCAAACAATGGGAAAGGAGAAAGGGAGGGGGTCAAAGTAACTTTCCAGATGGTGGGAGAACACAGGAGGTGTGGGTCTCCCTGAGCACTGAACTCAAGTCTAGGCAGCAGTCAGGAAAGTAATTGCCATGTACAATGACTTTAGTTAAAGAAATCTTTGAAAGGGAAGAAAATCATGCCAGTTACCATCATTGTAGTGTGAGATCAACTCAAGATCTACAGACTTGAGGATAGCTATGTAACGGAGTGTAGAATGGTTTTTGTTTATACTACATTTTCTAAAAGCAGTTAATTTATTTACTGCATGGAAAACAATCCAAGTTAAATAAATGATAGTTGATAAATATCATTTGTATCTCTCTTGGGTTTTAAAGTTATCTGATCCAAATTGCTATTTTAAATACCCCCAAATTATACTCTAGTTCTGAGAAAATAAAATAAGAATAAATTGAACGGACTAAAAAAATGGCAGTTTTCAAGAAAGTCTATAATGGGGCTTACCTTTTCCAGGACCCAACTCTTAGATCTTAACATCAATCAGGATTTGCCCTGGTGAGGTGATGATAGAGGTGATTAGCTTGATTGGGAAATCCAGGCAGGCATTGACCAAGACTAGAAGAGAAAAATGTGTGCACATTATAGTCAAGAAAATATGAAGCAGTCTGATGATGGAATGAACTAAATTAAGGTGGTCAGGGTTTTTTGGTTTTGTTCTTTCAAGCATAAATGAGTTAGTTACAGGGATATCAACAATGTGTCCTCTCTCCATGCAGGTTTGGCTGGGAGTAGGTTAGGGGACTCAGTAGTCAATCAATAAGAAAAGAGCATATCAATGATAAATTGCTATATGTGAAAATTGTATTATATATTATTATAAATACATATAGATTTGAATATGAGATTTTAAAAAAATATATCTAATTTCTCTTTCATGCTCTATACATTTCCTACATTAAAAATAGAAAAGAATGATAAATTATTTCAAGAAGATTAAAGCATACCATCTGAATTTGCTTTCATTCATGTTCCTTGAATCAAGTTGATTCATTGTCCTATCCTCAGAAATACCAATTGATTGGCACTTGCAGAGGGTAAAGAATTTTGAAAATAATCTTAAGAGTTTCACTTCGTTCATATTTGACAATTCAGGAAAAAAAGTTACACAGCATCTCTACACCATTCATGTAATTCCACGGACCTGATAACACAAAAATTTCACACTAAGTCCTATTATCAAAAAAGATGAGTTGGCTTTCTGAAACTGATTAATAGATCTTTCTTTTCTGGAAGGTACTGTGTATTTGGAGATTAGATAATAAATCAAACCTTCTTTAATTTCTGGTCTTGATGACACACAGTTGGATTTGAAGGAAATTTCCACAGATTTTAAATACGTTGGGGGAAAAAGAAATCCTGACTCAACTTTTTCTTTATCACATCATCTCATGTTCTTCTACACTTTTCCTGAAGATAAACTGTTTGGGGCCAGATTGAATTACTGTAAATGCCTCCCCAAAACGCAATTTTAGTGAAACATATTCCCTTCCCAGCTAGCACTAACACATTCCGGGCCCGCTTGTTTCCCTGCCAGCTTTCTCTTTCCTTCCCTCCCTCTAATGGGGTTGCTGTGGGTGCCATAAATTCTTAGCTTTGCTAGTAAAACTGTCTCTGTATTAAGCTGTGCAATAAACTAGTCAATTAATTTCCTTTAAATATAATTGATATAAATGGCAATTCAAACAACAAACACGAGGATACATGGTCCATCTAATATATAATATTGTGCTCCAAATATTTCTATAGATTTGCACTAACACTAATAAAATTATGTAGCCAAAGTCATATATGCCATATTAATAGTATGTCCTTTCTTAATATAGAAATGTATAGTCTAATGCACCTTCTATAAAAGGCTATGAGGTGAGTTCAAAATATAAGAAAACGAGATAATTTAACGTATTATGACATCCTCAGGTTTTGTTTTGTTTTCTTTTGCTTTTTATGAGGTGAGTAAGGCTAAAAACAAAATAAGTAAATAACTGTATTAAAATATTTCAAGTCAAACTCTTTAAGGCTAGGATATTCACTTAAGTCTAGAAAATGTTCTCTAGTCAGACAAATTTGAAAATGTTTATGAACTCTCTTTTCAGCTCGCTATACTAAATTAACATTGGTTTGATGTTTTTGAACTGTTCCTGGCAAAATTCATGATTTGGATGAAGACACTGCCGTAGATGACTCAAGGCAAGTGGAATTTGCATCTGTATCTCTGTAACATTGTTAAAATTTTCTACACATTAATTAATATTTCATTATAAAAATTGATCCATACATTTCAAAAGAACTCTAAATAACAGGAAATAGTCTATTATCTCAAATAAATATTATTTTTGAATATGCTTATAGGTGAAAATTAAAATAAAATTAATCTTCTATAGTGTATATTGAGCTGGTCATCCTTTCTAATTACACAAACACCCATCCTAATGGAACTCTATTCTCCAACGTAATCTTTTTTTTTTTTTTTATTTGAGAGAGAGAGCACGCACACATGCAAGCGGAGGTGAGGGGCAGAGGGAGAGGGTGAGAATCTCAAGCAAACTCCCCGATGAATGCAGAGCCCTTCTCTGGGCTCAACTCAGGGCTCAATCTCACCATCCTGATATCATGACCTGAGCCACAATCAAGTGTCGGACATTTAACTGATTGAGCCACCTAGAGGCCTCTCCAACTTAAACTTTTTTTTTTCTCAGCTCTTAATTTTTTATTTTATTTTTTTAATTTTATTTTATTATGTTATGTTAATCACCACACATTTCATCATTAGTTTTTGATGTAGTGTTCCATGATTCATTGTTTGCATAGAACACCCATTGCTGCATTCAATACGTGCCCTCTTTAATACCCATCATCAGGCTAACCCATCCCCCCACCCCCTCCCCTCTAGAACCCTCAGTTTGTTTTTCAGAGTCCATCATCTCTCATGGTTCGTCTCCCCCTCCAATATCCCCCCCTTCATTCTTCCCTTCCTGCTATCTTCTTCTTTTTTTCTTTTAACATATAATGTATTATTTGTTTCAGAGGTACAGGTCTGTGATTCAACAGTCTTACACAATTCACAGTGCTCACCATAGCGCATACCTTCCCCAATATCCATCACCCAGCCACCCCCCCACCACTCCAGCAACCCTCAGTTTGTTTCCTAAGATTAAGAATTCCTCATATCAGTGAGATCATATGATACATGTCTTTCTCTGATTGACTTATTTCGCCTAGCATAATACCCTCTAGTTCCATCCACGTCTTTGCAAATGGCAAGATTCCATTTTTTATGGCTGCATAATATTCCATTATATATATATACCACATCTTCTTTATCCATTCATCTGTCGATGGACATCTTGGCTCTTTCCACAGTTTGACTATTGTGGACATTGCTGCTATAAACAATGGGGTGCACGTACCCCTTCGGATCACTACATTTGTATCTTTGGAGTAAATACCCAGTAGTGCAATTGCTGGGTCATAGGGTAGCTCTATTTTCAACTTTTTGAGGAACCTCCATACTGTTTTCCAGAGTGGCTGCACCAGCTTGCATTCCCACCAACAGGAATAAATCTAACCAAAGAGGCAAAGAATCTGTACTCAGAAACTATAAAATACTCATGAAAGAAATTGAGGAAGACACAAAGAAATGGAAAAATGTTCCATGCTCATGGATTGGAAGAACAAATATTGTGAAGATGTCAATGCTACCTAGAGCAATCTACACATTTAATGCAATCCCTATCAAAATACCATCTACTTTTTTCAAAGAAATGGAACAAATAATCCTAAAATTTGTAGGGAACAAGAAAAGACCCCGAATAGCCAGGGGAATGTTGAAAAAGAAAAGCAAAGCTGGTGGCATCACAATTCCTGACTTCAAGTTCTATTACAAAGCTATAATCATCAAGAAAGTATGGTACTGGCACAAAAACAGACACATAGATCAATGGAACAGAATAGAGAGCCCAGAAATGGACTCTCAACTCTATGGTTAACTAATCTTCAACAAAGCAAGAAAGAATGTCCAATGGAAAAAAGACAGTCTCTTCAATAAATGGTGTTGGGAAAATTGGACAGCCACATGCAGAAGAATGAAACTGGACCATTTTCTTACACCGCACACAAAATGGAGTCAAAATGGTTGAAAGACCTAAATGTGAGACAGGAGTCCATCAAAATCCTAAAGGAGAACACAGGCAGCAACCTCTTCGACCTCAGCCGCAGCACCTTCTTCCTAGAAACATCTCCAAAGGCAAGGGAAGCAAGGGCAAAAATGAACTATTGGGACTTCATCAAGATAAAAAGCTTTTGCACAGCAAAAGAAACAGTCAACAAAACCAAAAGACAACCGACAGAATGGGAGAAGATATTTGCAAATGACATATCAGATAAAGGGCTAGTATCCAAAATCTATAAAGAACTTATCGAACTCCACACCCAAAGAATAAATAATCCAATCAAGAAATGGGCAGAAGACATAAACAGACATTTTTCCAAAGAAGACATCCAAATGGCCAACCGACACATGAAAAAGTGCTCAACATCGCTTGGCATCAGGGAAATCCAAATCAAAACCTCAATGAGATACCACCTCACACCAGTCAGAATGGCTAAAATTAACAAGTCAGGAAACAACAGATGTTGGCAAGGATGTGGAGAAAGGGGAACTCTCCAACTTAATCTTAACGGCAGTTTCTCAACTATAAATAAGGATTTTTGTGAGGATTAAATGAGTTAACAAATATAGTGTGTATATTGGTATTTGATATCTAGTCTGAATTAAATAAATGTTTTGAAATCAATCTTAATTTTCTTTTTCCAACTTATTTGAGCTACTGTTCCCTTCATTTGTTTTTTCAAAGACATCTTTTATCTTCCAAACCACCTAAGCTTGAAACATTCAAGTTATTCCTAAATTGAAAAGACACCTTAACTCTTCCTGCTTCTTTGTAACCATAATAAGCTATTATATCTTGCATTTTTCCATAGGATACTGTCTACCATATGTATGTAGCTGGGAAGTGCAGGCATGGTCTTACTAAAGAATTGGACTTTCCACACTTGGGAATTTGTCAAGTGAGTATGTCAGTGGTGAAGAAAGCTTTAGTTGCTCTCTATGGTTAACATGCTACTAAAAATATTTAGCAGACCTCTATATTTAGGTGTTTTCTTTTCCAAATACACTAAAATTCAGGTATAATTTTATAGAAAACAGTAATATACAAAATCCTAATAAAAAGATATTATAATATCAAGTTCTGTATAACTTCATATTCAAATAGTCTAAGACCACACATACTATTAATTTCTTACTAACACAGAAACAAATTTCTTAAGGAATCCTTGTAGTGATGTCATTCACAGAACTCAAGACACCTTTCATGTTGGTAACTTGCCAGTTTATGTACAATTAGTTAAAAATACCCTCTTATATTCTAGTGACTCCCACAGGGAAACTCCCGTTCTCTTTCATGTTCTCTATTTTTTTTAAAGATTTTATTCAGAGAAAGAGAAGGAGGGAGAGGGAGAGAGAATCTGAAGCACATTTGCACTGAGCACAGAGCCCGATGTGGGGCTTGAGCCCACGACCGTGAGATCATGACCTGAGCCGAAACCAAGAGTCAGACCCTTAACAGACTGAGCCACCCAGGTTCTCCTGTATTTTTTTTTTAAAGATTTTATTTATTTATTTGAGAGAGAGAGAGTGCACAAGCAGGGGAGGGGCAGAGGGATAGGGAGAAGTAGACCCCCCAACTGAGCAGGGAGCCTGACTTGGGGCTTGATCTCAGGACCCTGGGATCATGACCTGAGCCAAAGGCAGACACTTAACCGACTGAGCCACCCAGGCACCCCTTCATGTTTTGTATTTCAGGACTTTTCACTTCTTGACACCTATTAACTACTAAGACCTACTACTACTAAGACCGTCTTGAAGCAGTATGTTTTTCCATTTCTTTCATTTTATGTCACATTTACCTCAGAGTAGTTTGGATTGTCTTATTTTCCTAACTGATAGTCTGGAGTGTGATCCCTACTGACAAAAGGGAAAGAAGGGCAAGGATAAGTCTGTGTTCCCCCTTAGCCCCCAACCCCTGCCCATTCATCAGTTTCCCATCCTTTCATCTCTTTCCAGAAGATAATCCATGGCTCCATTTTAAAGTCTAAAGACAAAATGCCCAACTGATTATTTAAATCACAATTTACTATTGAAATCCAAATGAGTCTTATTATAGGTATCTATGTCTATAAAGAATATTAATATCAACTTAGTACATCTTTGCCTTTTCGCTAATGCTTACGAGGAAAGGAAATGGTATGTATTAGGAAGAAAAAGGATAAACAACAAAAGGCAAGAATAGAGGATGGAAACATTTAATTAATTATTTATTTTTTATTAATTGCAAAAGAGTAAATATTCCCAAACCTATATATTCTTATACACTTGCTTTAGAAACTAGAGAAGTTTAGACATATGGAGATTTCATTTTGTCCCACCTTGGGCCAAGAAATCAATGGAATTTATGAATGTCAATCATAAATAACTAGGATAACCACATAATTTTGAATCCAAAACAGGACATTTTTGAAGGGAGGGGGGGCTGTGGTATAAGTCTTAAAATTAAGGCTCCAAATTACATGCTGCCTTGACATTCAGTGAAATCAGAAAACCTTGGGTTGTCTACCCATGTCTCTTCCCACTCTGCTCCTGTGGATTAGGTCCCTTGGCCATATCTCCCACCTTCTTCGGGGGAACAGGCACAGTTTCTGCCTATGCCTGGTTTCGTTTCCCTGACAGCCCACAGAATTATTCAGTCAATCATATCCTTCCACTGGAACCAGTGAGCACCCACATTCCAGATACTACAAAGACTGCTTCCCACAGTCCCTGATTGTTTACTCAGTTCCCAAGTTCAGAACAGAGTGGTCTTGTGCTGCATGTAATATTCTGTTGTGCTGGACTGTGAGTATATGTGACCAACAAATTGCTGTCAATCTTGTCTGTCCAGTGCCAAGTGTCATGTGTTTGGCCATCCCCGGAAGCGCAGGGCAGGAATCTTCTCTCACCAGTGGTTGAATAGGAACTACTTATAATGACAATAGAAACATAAGTGTACAGTAGAAACCTCCTAAGCGAACTGGGACATATGATCAACCTCGTCAGAACATTTGTCCCTGGGAACTTACCCTGACAGGCAGAATAAGGAGGAGCTGAAGGAGAACAAGTTCCCAGTCTGCAGTACCAGTCAGAAAGATTGAATCATTTAGACGGCACCAAAAATCACATTTGTGCCTGACTGTTCATTCATGTATTTATTCACCCATTTAATAATTTCTCTATTCCCTAAAAATATTTTTGATTATATATCATATATTAGATACTTTACTGGAAACTGAAAGTGCAGAAATGAACACATAGATCTTGCCTTTGAAGACTGTTTGATTGAACAAAGAAAGGAAAAGAAAAGTTCTTGCCGTGGGAATCTGAAATCCTAAATAGATTTTCCATAGCACTTTTTAATTGTGTTGGTTAGGAGTCTAGAATAGTTCTGTCCAGTAGAAATCTGTGTAAGCCACGGAGGTAATTTTACATTTTTTGATAGCCACTTTTTAAAAAGAGGGAAAAAAGGAGAAATTATTTTTAATAATACATATTAGTTAACCCAATATATCTGGAATACTATCATTTCAATATTTAATCAATATAAAAATTATTACTGAGATATTTTGCATTCCACAATTCATATGAAATCTTCAAAGTCTGATATGCATTTTACATTTACAGCATATCTCAATTCAGGCGCTAAATTTCTACTGAACTACTTGATCTGCATTTAGATTTTCTTTTGATTTTATTTATTTATTTATTTTTGAGAGAGAGGGGTGGGGGAGGGGCAGAGGGCTAGGGAGAGAGAGAATCTTAAGCAGGCTCCACACCCAGTGCAGAACCTGACATAGGGCTCCATCTCACAACCTTGAGATCACGACCTGAGCAGAAATAGAGTCAGTTAACCGACTGAGCCACCAAGGCGCCTCTGCATTTAGATTTTCTAACATTCCCTGTCGAAAAATAGATTCAGATACCCAACACATTCCAAACCTGTGTAAAAGTAACATGATATTTTAACAGTTTTTCTAATAGTTTTGATATTTCTAATAGTTTTATTATTTTTTCTAATACTGAATTGAGTACAATTCATTTTCATTTAATATTGTCCTTCATATTAACAAAATGGTTTGTCTTTTTTAGAATTGATTTAAGCAAAGTGAAAGCACTTCAGCTTCAAAATAAGTCTGTCCAAGTATATTAAATAATTCTTGTGTCAACTCAGTATTATTAACATAGAACCCAAATGGGAATTGCAAACCTGAAAAGCAACTCAAAATTTATTAATATCAATTAAATTTTCCTCAAATGTTTCTTCTAGTGTTTAGAAATTTATATAACACTATTAATTACAATGAAATTTTTTTTGCATTCATGTTAGAAAAAATGTGTAATATAATTATTACTGATTTGTATTTATGGAAAATTTCAATTTCAACTGAAGTTTCATACCTGTCCATCAAAGTCACAAATAAGCTTTTCTTTTCCTTAAGGGTTTCAAACTGATCTCATTATAATGCAGTATATATTGGTGAAAAAATGAAAATCACACTCTCAGTTTGTCTTTGATTACTGAATATTTGGCAAACATTCTTTTTCTTTAGGAAAATCCTGAACTGGAGTGATGATACAGTGTATCTTTGTAAAACTCTTTCATAATCAAACCAACAAACATTAGCAACAATACAAGATCATTATACCCATTGTCTTCTATTTCTTTCAACATTTTGTATGTAATGAATGATTCTAACAACTCTATCCATGACACTGTTTACAGAATCTGCTTCAGGAAACTGGGAATAATTTTTTCACAAATATTTTCAATTTATATCATACCATCGAACCAAACAATAGAGGGAAAATCAATTGTTTACTTTAAAATTTGATTTTTTACCTCACATAGCCAGACCCTCGTCTACCATGATTGAAAGCAAGTTTTTCATACTAGCAGAACATTTTTCTGTGATGAATATATAGGATTTTTAAATATCTATGCCACAGTTGAATGTTTTAGGCCACAAACTGATAGCATTTCTTCATAAATTTGGAAGTCTTTTGAAACAAAATGTGTCCAAAGTATTAATCACGCAATGTCTCATGGCACAAAAATCATCTAAAAATAAAGAAAAATACTTAAAAATTGTATAATGATTGAAAGAATTGATATTTGATATTAATAGAAAATTTCATATTCTAAAGGCAAATGTTCGGTGGCTTAAAGATCTTTAATTTTTTGTAAAATTCTACGTAGTCATTTCCTCATAATTTTCTACCAGAATTTCTATAATTGAAAAAATAATTTATTTAACATCTTTGTATCTAAAAGTGGGTTTCTTTTTTTAAAGCAAGTAATCAAACCATATTATAGCTTAACAAAGTATAGCTTGACTCTTATTGAAAACAATTTTTAAATGTTTTGCTAGACATTTAATTCTGATTTTAAGTGACTAATTTTGTTGATTCTTTTTGACTGTTACCAAATCCATTAGGTATTTGTTGAAATCTATTGTACATTTTATCCTAATTTTTTTACACAACAAACACCTTTTTAATTTTACTCTGTCATGACAAATTGCAAATATTATTCATTGTAAACTTTGCAACATAACTTTTTCTAGTTTCTTTTTCCCTATACTGTCTGGCAGTAGTACTAGCTTCTGTATTTCTACTCAGTTCTGCACCAATAGTGTACCTGCATTTTTTTAAAAGATTTTATTTATTTATTTGAGAGAGAGTGAGTGTGAGAGAAAGCACAAACAGGGGAAGGGCCAAGGCAGAGGGAGAAGCAGACTCCACGCTGAGCAGAGAGCCAGCTGCCTATTCTGGGTCTTGATTCCGGTACCCTGAGATCATGACCTGAGCTGAAGGCAGATGCTTAACCGACTGAGCCACCCAGGTGCCCCAGGGTACCTGCATTTTTAATTTAAAACTTTGCCCATGCTTATTCTTTTTAACTAGCAGCATAATTTAATCACATTATAATCAAAATCGTAATTGATTACATTTATAACAGAAAAAAATCATTCAAACTCATTTAATCCATTGACTAAAACCAGACTGGAGATGTGTTTATGTGTAAAAGAGAAATAATGCACACACCTAACACATGCACATTACAATAAAATAATATCTCAGATAATGCAAAAGTAAAGGTAAAATGTAGTCCCACCAGAACAAAGTTTTGTTTAGTGGAAAAATATTTTGTAGTACTAAAGTTTTTACATTTAAATTTTAATTTCAAATAATTAAAATTAAAAATTTAATTCCTCAGTTGCAATAGACACATTTTATTGGACAACACAGATATAAGGACATTTGCATCATTGCAGAAAGTTATTTTGGACAGCACTGGTCTAGAGTATAAATAATATATAAATTATAGGTTACCTAGGCTTTTATGGAAGTCCTGGAAACAGAACACCATGAATAATATTATTTCAATGGGAAAATGTACTCCAGTTCCCACACATCTTGTCCATGACTTGAGGATTACCTGGATAATCCATATTTAATAATTTGCATTGGTAAGATTGCTGAATAGAACAGTAATATATATTCAGTCTAGAAAACCTGAATATAAAAATAACTGCACATCCTTTTGGACCATGTTTCATTTAACAATACAATATCATTTTCTCCTGACATCAAACATTAGCAATAATTTTTGAAACACTATCTCATCAGTTAACTTGAATTTGGATTATCTAAAATAAGCCATTAAAATAACTTAATTTCATACTCTGGTTTCTCTTCAGATCGTATAAATCTTTCACCTTTTAAAATAACTTAATTTTACAATATTTTCACTCTGAGAAAACCTGGACAGATTTTGATCATTTCTTTCCTTCCAAACCAACTGTTTCTTTTCTTTTTTCTTTTCTTTTCTTTTCTTTAAGATTTATTTATTTATTTCAAAGAGAGAAAGAGACAAAGAGAGCAAGAGTGGGAGGGGCAGAGAAAGAGGCAGAGAGAATCTCAAGCAGACTCTGAGCTGGGCACCGAGCCCAATGTGGGCTGCAATCTCAGGACCCTGAGATCATGACCTGAGCCCAAATCAAGAGTAGGATGCTCAACCAACTGTGCCACCTAGGTGCCCCCAGAGCAACTTTTTCTAAAAAACAAACAAAAATTAGTTTTTTATTTGTTTGTTTTACTCAGATTCACATTGATTCTTGGGAAGGTCTGGCTTCAATTTGGTTGTGTGTTGACATTTTATAAAACAGATCATCACATTAAGAAGGGTCAGACCTAACAGTTTAGAGTTCTCTCACAAGACAACATTTATTTCCCCTAAATTAGCCTATGCCTTTCAGACCACCAAGCTCCTTGCAATTTCTTAGCAAGATGCTAGACAAACCATGCATTATTTTTCACCACGACGTCTCTGCAGGCAAGAGGCAGCCTTTACCTACATGGTTAACCTTTGTCATATTTGAGCAGTTTTGCAAAAGAAAGGGCTTATGGGAAGGGATTAGTTACCACCTCTTGACCTTGGAGAAGGCAGGATGGAGGGGGAATAGAGAGCAGGGTAGGGATGCAAACAGTGCTAACTTCAGCAGCAAAGTGAAATGTAGTGATCTTAAGCCTCTGTTCTCAAGGTTCACCACGTGGTTGGTGTTTTTGCTAGGCAGAGGAGAACCCCAGTTTAGGAGCCCTTCTTCAGAGCTGCTTCACCTGCTTACAGTACAAGCCATCATGCACCTTAATATTCTTATGTTCCCACTCTGGCCTTTACTCTTTCAAACACTTCCTCAATTACATCTTGAAATCAACATTTACATGCCCAGGTAAACAAACTACCTTCATCGGAATTTTACCTTCTAGAGTGGCAGATCCAATCTTCTCATTTTTACAGATTTTGTTGTTAGAAGGATAAAACCTTCGGCGCTTTATTATCAATTAGAAAAAAAATTAATTTTTTCTGTTGTTGACAAACAGTCTAATTCCTTAACAGGTATGTAGTTATGTCCCTTAGCCTTGTCTAAGTGGAATGAGAAAAAGTTGTTTTCCAGGTCACCTTACTTGTATTTTGACACTGAGCAGTAGGTATTTGTCAAAATTAATGATGACCTGAACCTAGAACTATAAATGAAAAGAGGTGGGAGGGCTAACATCATTTTTTAAAATGTAAGGTGTTCAAAAGGTCTGAAAAGCATTGTGGGATTGTACATTCTCTTGGAATAAAAGGGAATTCCTATCTATTTACGTACTCTTGTTTTTCAAAATTGGCATAGTTAGAAATAAGTACAGGGCTATTTTTTTAATGGAAAGAAAGTATATTTAAAGTTTTGACAACTATTAGAACCATGAGACAGTGAACGACGTTTTGAATGTATAACTATTCAGTTGCCGCGTACATACCCTGTAAGTGGTGAGTAAAGGGTACTTGATAGAGGGACCCATTTGGAGTTAGTCAATCTTATTAGCCTAAACTACAGACAGACATGAAATGGGAATAAATAAGAACTCTCAGGGTCCTGCAATTCCTTTTCCTGAATCATGTTGAAATTTGTAATTAAAGCTGTTTCTTACCTGTAAAATCTGAAAGACATGACGTATTAGTCTGTTCAGGCTGCCCTAACAAGACCCCATAGATCAGGTGGCTTAAGCACAGAAATTTATTTTCTTCACAGTTCTAGAGGTTGGGAAGTCCAAGACCAGAGGACAAGTATAGTCTGTCTCTGGTGAGAGCCCTCTTCCTGGCTTGCAGATGACCACCTACTTGCTGTGTCCTCGCATGGCAGAGAGAGAGACACAGCAATCTCTCTGGTGTCTCTCTTTATAAAGACATTAATCTCACCATGAGGGGTTTGCCCTCATGACATCATCTAAAATCTAATTATCTCCTAAAGGCCGCATCTCCAAATACCGTAACACTGAGAATTAAAGCTTTTACACATAAAGGTGAAAGACAAACAATTCAGTCCATAACAGATGACCAAGCTGAACCTGGTATGGTTTCATTCATTTGTTCCATGCACGTAAACTCTCACATGTGTGAGTATGTGTCTAAGTCTAAGGAGGTTTTAATGATAGAGGATAATCTGGATCAATAATTTGTTCACTAAATGAAAGAATGCATTGCTACCCACCACTTTCAGCCATCCACACAAATATTTTATCTGTTTGAGTCATTTGGCACTAAAAACTATGAGATTCTAATTTCTAGAATTATACTAAAATAATCTAAAGTAATGTGCAGCGTAAATTGTGTACAATTTACGACTCTGTGCGGGACCAAATGCCTGAATAGATTTTTCACCAGGTGAAAATCTATAGAAACTGCTGGATGTCCCAGGTTTGTAACCTTTTCAGATTACATTCCATCTGAATTATATTCATCTTGTTTGGAGGGCTCTCCTCCCGCACTAAGTTATGTGGCTGAAAAAAGAAGAAATACGGTAGCTCCCCTCATGTATGGTTTCCCTTCCTGCAGTTTCAGTTACCTGCCGACCCCGGGGTCTGGAAACACATGCTTCTCCTCCCGAGTCATCAGAAGATCAGTAGTACCTAAAACTACAGCACAGTGCCTACGTCATTCCCCTCACTTCATCTCATCTCATAGGCATTTTATCAACTCACATCATCACAAGAAGGGTGAGTGCAGTACAATAACATATTTTGAAAAGAGAGAGAGTGAGAGACAACATGCACATAACTTTTATTACAATATATTATCATTATTCTCTTTTATTATTAGTTATTGTCATTAATCTCTTACTGTGCCTCATTTATAAATTAAGCTTTACCATAGGTATGTATAGGAAAAAAACATTAGTATAAAGTTTAGTATTATTTATGGTTTCAGGAACCCACCGGGGGTCTTGGAACATATTTCCCATGAATAAGGAAAAACTACCATAATAAGTAAATACTAGTATTTTACCCACAGAAACTTCTATTTGGAATATTAAATTTCCTAATAATACTGGTGAATTATTTTCTGCAGTAGCACCTGAAAGTCTTAATTTTTATTTCCAATAGATGCGTTTACTTTTTCTTTTATTTTAGCCATATGTTGTGATACAGATTTCATCATTAGAAACTCTTGGTCTCACTTCTTATTTAAACCTTTTTAAAATGTGGAAAATTAATTTTCAAATAATTTAATTACAATTTATGTTGGTTTCTTTACCAGGGTAAATCAACTTTCTTTTTTTCTTAAATTGCTGTGTAATGCTGACCTTTTAATGTCTATTCCTTGATTTGCATGTCTTACTACTCTCTTCAAAAATAAAACTTCCATACATGACAGTGGTGCCAAATCAACCATGCCTAACCTAATTAAAAAAAAAAAAAAGGGGGCGCCTGGGTGGCTCAGTCGTTAAGCGTCTGCCTTCGGCTCAGGTCATAATCCCAGAGTCCTGGGATCGAGTCCCGCATCGGGCTCCCTGCTCCGCGGGAAGCCTGCTTCTCCCTCTCCCGCTCCCCCTGCTTGTGTTCCCTCTCTCGCTGTGTCTGTCTCTGTCAAATAAATAAAATCTTAAAAAAAAAAAAGACTGCAAAAAAAAAAAAATAGTGCTATGAAAAAAGAACACCATTGGAAATATGAATAATCCTTTTAAAGTGAGAAATCTGGTAAGATACTTTGTGAAACTTTCATATTACATGACTTTTGTAGTGTATGATGGCCTGTTTTTGAATATGATATGAAATCAATCATGTGGTTTTGAAAAAAATTAAAAGAAGAATAACAAATTTCTACAGAGTTTATTACTGGGAGAAAGAAATGATAAAAATTACCATATAGTTTAAATCAGGAGTCAACAAACTATGGCTCATGGGTCAAATCCACCTACTGTCTGTTTTTGTGTGGCTCATGAGCTAAAGATGGACTTTACATTTTTAAATAGTTGGAAAAAAATCAAAATAATGTATTTTGTGATATGTGAAAATTATACAAAGTTTCAGTATCCAAAAGCAAAGTTTTATTGGAACATAGCAACACTAATTCATTTGAGTATTGTCTATGGCTGCTTTTAAACTACAAGGACAGAATTGAATAGCTGTGAGAGAGACGGCATGGTCCATGAAGTCAAAAATATTTGCTACCTGGTCCTCACCAAAAAGAGTTTGTTGATCCCTGAGTTAAATAAAGACTATGACACATCAGTGTCATAGTTTTTTATTTGTAAAAATATGATTCAATAATATATTTTATGATATGAAGTTTAATATACCTATGCTTAGAAACTTATTTGCTCCTACATTTAGAAAAAATGGTTGTTTAAATATGAAAAAAAGAACGATACTTTGCAATATTTCATGTGCATTTTTCTTTCTAGTCTAGTTAACCATGATTATTTTTCCTGGTTATCTGCCAAATTTTCAATTAACATTATTGTCAGTAGATCCAACCAAATTAACTATGGCAAAATGTATTTAGAAACTTTTGCCATGGATGATGTTATAGTATATTGAACAAACTATTTACTAACTCAAATTGGCCATTTAAATAACTAGCAATCAACCATAACAAAACCAATGTTGCTTTAAGTTATTTATATGTAGATTTGTGTCTGAGAAATGTAAAGTAAGTGTAATCTTAAATATTGATTGTTAATTTGTTTGATTTTTCCAAAGCATAAAAATAAACACTGGAAAATGCCCCCTTTTACCTTTATATGAATCTAACTTCTTAGTTTACCGTAAATTATACTTTAAGACATCAAGGCATTCGAATCATAATATTTGCTTGGAAAATGAGAAGATTCTATATATAAATGGAATTAGATTGTTGGTAATATTTTTAAGGACTAGAAACATATTTTCAACTATATCCTACCATAAAGATGAATAATAAGCTGTGAAAATTATGGTCATATTTGCAAAGATTCAAACTAAATGAGGATGTCACAATTAACATGAAAATGGTGGAGAGATAGGAAAAGTAATCTAGGCTGTCTCAACGCACCCCATTTTTTCCCTCCAAACTCCTTTATCTGAAAAGAAAGTTCATCTAGGATATTTTATAAAAATGCTTCCTACTTTGCTAACATAGAAATAACCACAAAGGGGCTTTGATGTTATCCCTTAGATAGATTTTTACGTGGATTTTGATGTGCATTGAGTCCAGATCAAACGTCAGTCATTTGTGTAGTTCAATAGAATCACTCAGTACTTATCACATGGGTCTAAAAAATGAAGTTACTCATTCACTGGATGTACAGATAAAAAGGAAAAAAATAAAAATGAAAAAAACTCTGAATAACCCAGGGTACAAAATTTTCATGTGTCTAAGCATTCTTCCCATTAAGACAGAGCTACTAAAAAGACAGTGTTTAGGTTCCCTCTGGACAATCACACTCCTACCCAAGTCATCTTTCCTGTTCTAAGGTGAACAGAGGAGCAGTGTTGGGTCTCCAGGCACCATCCTAACCAGGATGTGTATAACACGTTAAGAAGACCAACCCCAATCTGACTTAAGACTCAGGTCTTTTAATAACATGGAGCATCTGTCCAGAGTAGAGCCAACGTCTCCCTTCCTGGTCCCTCTTCCTCTAAGGTCGTACTTTCTAGGCTGCAAGCTTACCTTTACTTTGATTACAGCCTCCTTAGATCCAAATAGAGGAGGTATATGTGGGATATGAGTGTGTGTGTGTGTGTGTGTGTGTGGCAGAGAGTTATATCTAATTATTTTTTGTTCAACTTTGCTTCCACTAAGGAAAACAAGCTTAGTGACTTGGCTGTGTCAGGTTGACCAGTGCGAAGTTATCATCTGACTCATGATATGTCGTGACTAAAAGTAAAAACAGATTAATTATTTGAACCTTATATAAACTGTATATTTATAAAACCAAATATAAACTTGGTTTTATTTTCAAGAGCAGAAAATCATATTCAAAAGAAAAGTCCCAATTTTTGTTTCCTTCTATTTATCTTTCATAACAAACTACAAGACTAGCTAATCACAAATAATGCAAAATGTCTTCCATAAAAGGAAAGCTGTATATTTGAAAACTATTAGAAAGTACATCCATGTAAAATCAAATAACCAGAACTTTTAGAAATAATTTTAAATAACAGAAATAATACTAAATTTAGAAATAATACTAAATTCAGGCATTCATTTAAACACAATTAATTTAACATGAGAATATTTTAATGTAAAAGATGATTAACTTGAATCTGCAAAGAATTTAAAGTTTCTTTTGTAAGATATTCCAAAAATGTTAATCTAGTTCCATTTGTTTTCAAGACTCATAAACACACATATCAGGCCATTCTCACATTAAAAGAGCTGGGTCCAAGAGCTGCTGAAAATTGTAAAAGTCCTACTTAGGAGCGCATGTGATAGTTTGTCAAATGTCAGAAAACATTTTATCAAAAAGAAAGTAGACAAGGAAACTGACATTTTAACTTGCCTGCTCTAAATATACTCTGAAATTCATTGTAAAATGCAACACAGTCATTTTTGGTTGATTTGTTTAGCTGACTTAAGAGTTGTCAAAAATCACAGCAGGGTAACATGACTCCTGTATTATGCTATCTTTTAAAAATTGAATTCATACCTAACGCAATATAGTCAGTGAAGCATGTGCAAGTTTAAATAGTACATTTCATTAACAACATCTTGATATTGTGGCCAAAAATAAAAATACTCGTGGGACACTGACTGAATTCTCTCTGTCATCATCCACTCATCTAACATGACCCTCTGGTGGTTTGTTACCATTTGAAAAACAAGTCTGCAAAATGTCAATGTCACCAAATTGTAACAATGGTCTATAATTTTGAAAACTAAGATTGGCATAATCAGCTTATTTTTAAATATTAACTACATATTAAGGTATAAATATATTCCAGGTAAAATGGTCCAATGAATAAAACATCATAATTAAGTAATATTAGGAACATGATCCCTTATGATATCTTCACCTTTCTTTCCTGGTTGACATTTAATTGGAGTTTTTAGGTCACAGCCATAAAAGCTTATTAAAAACACAAAGCATTCTCATGCATTTTTACAGAGTTTTTAAATGAAGACTATTTTCAAGGACGTGGGAGCTACATTTGCTTTTTTATTGATTTCTAGAGGGTACTCCAAAGTTAAGGGAAAAGTTGGAGGGAGGAAGCAGACCACAGCAGACATATCCCGGGAAGGCCGGAGAGGACTGGCTGAAGAATTACAGTCACCTTGGGTGCCTAAGGCAGACATGCCTAAAGTTATGGGGGAATGAACTTAGAAGAATTTTTAGAGAAATGCATTACAGTACACAGTAATTCAGATATCACAGAAAAGCCAATGTCTGAGAAGGTCGTCTAAAACAAGGGTACTTGACAATAATGGTACTGCATATAACCCAATTATTGCCTGTGAAACACCTGACTGTGGAAAGAGAAAAATTTAGCAAGTGGTGTAGATAACAATATGCCAACAAGTCACGGCAGACCAAAGACAAGCTTCCCACTGACATGACTCATCATTCTCATTATCATGTAATGGCCATGTGGGTTATTATTAAATAACCCACTGTCTCAGTCAGCTCAGGCTGCCATAACAAAATACCATAAACTGGATGCCTTAAGCAACAGACATTTATTTTCTGACAGTTTTAGAGGACGGAAGTCTGAAATGAGGGTGCCAACATGCCCCCTGGTTGGCTTCTGGTGAGATCTCTCTGCTGGTTTGTAGATGTTCACCTTCTCGCTATGTCCTCACATGGTCTTTCCCCGGTGTGTGTGTGTGTGTGTGTGTGTGTGTGTGTGTGAAAACAAGGAGCTCTCTCTTCCTCTTCTTATAAGGCCACCAATCTCATCATGAAGACCCTATACTCACACCTACTCTAACTCTAAATATCCCCCAAAGGACCCATCTCAAAATACCATCATATTGGGGATTAGAGCTTCAACATATGAATTTTAGGGGGACACAAATATTCAGTTCATATAACCCGTGTTTCCTGAAAATGATGCTTATTGATTAAAATTAAATTAGTGAAACCAACATACTAAAATATATTTTTTTTCCAGTTTGTATTTCATGCAAGATATTTACAACTTTCATTTGGCCACTACTAATATAAACGCTGCTATCCATATCAGAGATTTTTAGGATTCTAAATAAAAAACCCTACCTTCAGTAAAAATGTTTAATTGAATTAAATAGTATTATTTAAATTCTTATTGCTAGAGATTTGGTAGAGTATTATATGATTGTCAGGCATTGTATGATTGCATTAAACTACTACACATATTTGTGTCATATTTAAACAAATCTGCTTTTAAAAATATATGCATTTCAAGAACATTCCTTAAAGTTCCATAATGTCTTTAGAGTAGGATTTAAAACTGTAATTTCAAAAAGTCTGTGTGTATCCATGACATGTTTAATTTAATCACACCTGACCAATTGGAGCACACAAGCAAAAAACAAAACTGTTTTAAATTTTTAACAATTTTTTAAACAAAACAAACTATTTTAAAGTAGTAAGATTAGTTTCAGTTGTGAATAACAGGAAGTTCAAAATACAATTGCTTTAACAAGTCAGAAACTTAATTTCCCCTCATGTGTAAGTCTGGATTTTCACAATTTCAGGACAGTCAAGGCCATCTACAAAATCCTTCATAGTCATGGAAAGCCAACAAAGAAGTTCCACAAAGACCTCAGACGGGCACCTGGGTGGCTTAGTCAGTTAAGCGTCTGCCTTCAGCTCAGGTCATGATCTCAGGGTCCTGGGATCAAGCCCCACATCGGGATCTCTGCTCAACGGGAAGTCTGCTTCTCCCTCTCCCTTTGTGCTTTCTCTCACTTTCTTTCAAATAAATAAATAAAATCTTAAAAAAAAAAAGGACCTCAGACATTCAGACTCCCTAAAACTTTCTCTTTACTCTTTTCTAGGTGTGGCCTTCATAGTCATAGTCCAAGATAGAACTTCAGCCATCATATCTGTGTTCCTGTTAGGCAGAAAAAAATTTCCCTTCTTCCCTTCTAGGTTCTTTGGCTGATCTAATAATTAAATTGACATAATACATATTTACAGGAGAAAAGACAAATTTAATTACATGTGTACTAGAGCCCCACAAAGACATGAGACTCCCAGGCACTTAGGCAATTGAGGCTTATATGTATTCTGAACTAAGGAAAATTGGGGTAGGCGTCTGTGGCTTCAAAGAGGAGGAAGGCGATTGAGAAAGAGCAAATGCCTGCTAAATAAATGTTTGCCATGCCATGCAGATAAGTCTTTTTGATATAAAAAGTTATCTTTAGGGGCACCTGGGTGGTTCCATTGGTTAAGCATCTGACTTGGTTTCAGCTCAGGTCATGATTTCAGAGTGGTGAAATCAGGCCCCACCTTGGGCTCCATGCTTAGCGTGGCATCTGCTTGAGATTCTTTCCCCTCCCTCTCCTTTCCCCTCTGCCCCTCCTCCCCTCAAATAAATAAATAAATAAAATCTTAAAAAAAAGTTATTTTGGTAATAGATCTCTTCCTGGTATAGATCCTCAATCTAAATTATTTTAGGCAGTTAAGAGGTAGATAAAAAGCTCTTCCTGAGTCTACTGGGCCCCAACAGTCTTCAGCTAAAAAATAATCCACATGCCAAAGTGGCATATTTTGGGCCAGCCTACCCAAAAACCCACTTTCCAAATCACAGAATAGAAAAAGAGGAGACAGGAAGCAAAAAGTGTCCTCCAAGTATTTCTTTTTATTTTTTTAATATTTTATTTATTTACCTGAGAGAGAGCAAGAGTGAGGGAAAGAGAGAAAGAGAGAAGCAGGGAGCCTGACTTGGGGCTCGATCCCAGGACCCTGAGATCATGACCCGAGCCGATGGCTGATGCTTCACCAACTGAGCTACCCAGGAGCACCCCTCAGGTGTTTTTGAGGGGATGCCCCTAGAAACTACCTCAGATCACTTCCATTATAACCCCAGTGGCTAGAACCCAGTCATCAAGCCTCATCTAAGTAGCAAGACAGGTTGGAAAAATCTACGAAGTCCAGCTCAGCAATCTCATGCTCCTAATTCTGCATAAGACTGCAATTTAGAGTGAGGAAATGATGGTCTTATCAAAAGGACAAAACATTCATTTGTAAATATGGGAAAAGTCATTCTAATCTAGCTGTTCTCCAATATCTCTTGTTTACTTCCAAAGAAAAGAAAATTTTAGCAGAACATTTGGCTTTCAAGAATGAAGACATTTGAATTTAAAAATATTAAATTCCACTTCCTAAATATATGCAAAGAAAGCCTGATAGGAAAAAGAAGTGTCATAGATCTAGTAAGAGCAGTCAACACAGGATCTGATTTAAAAGCTAAATGGGTTTTAACCATGAATAAGCAAGTTAAGTATTTTCTTGAATGACTGAAAACTATATCTATGACAATCTCACAAATTAATTGACAACATGGAAGAGTTTTGCTTACTCAAAAACAGAACATAAATTGAGACAGAGGGGGAAAAGTCTCCCCTAAAACAGAAAAGACACAATAGAAAAATCATTCAGAATTCCTAAAAACAAGTATATAGTTTCACCTGTACTAATAAACAATTGGGATCAAGAAGGGTGAGATTTGTTAGAAAGATGGTACAACTTACTGCTTGTGGATATTTTACTCACCCCACATGAAATATTTATTCTCCTTAAAGTCACACATGCTACCCATAATTCTGTGAATCTGTTGAATTATTTAGTGAGCATTCAAAATATTCCAGCATGAATCTGACAGGCCTCAGTCTTCTGTTTCTTTACTTTCTTCCCACTTCCATCACACATATCTTTTTACAATAATTGCAAATAATCATCATTTCTCTCTTCATCTACAAGGTAAAGAGACTCATGCCGCCTATTAAGTTGAATAAAATATATTTTGCTTTTAATTGTTGCTTTAACCAGGTTTTACATTTTAAATGATTTTGCTATTTTCTCATAGATCACTTTCCTCTCTTTCTGACATCAACAGCAGTGTTCAATTTATTAAAAAATAATGAAACAATCTTGAAATTTTATACTTTGGAACTATTTCTATGAGAAACTAACATGAGCTCCTGAATCATGTTTTGCAGGGACCTGAGGTTTTAATAGTAGTGACTGCATGAAAATATAATACCAGGTTAATAATGCTCTGGGCTTTTTCCTGAGGCAATTTAAAATGAGAAGTTTTTTTTTTTTTTTTTATTCTTCCTGTTGGGTCCAGAATGGCAGTGGGTAAACAACTGGAACGTTTTATTCTCTCTTATTCTGACAGGGGGCTGACAGGGGCTACTTACCTCCAAGCAAACTTTTCACTGGGAAACTAAATGAGGTGATGAAGGCTTGCTCATCAACACCTTTCAGTCAAGTAGAAAGAGCCTGACATGCCCTGATGAGCCAAAAGTTGAGTGGGAAAGAGAAGTGTACCTTGGGGAACAACCAAGCAAACAATAACTTCTAACCAGCACAACCACCCTGAAATAACAAAAGTAAGCAGATTTCCTTCTAGAAATAAAGGAGATAAAGCAAAACCTATAAATTTTCTAAAAGAAGAAAAGCATTTGCAATTAACTCATTCAACTTTTGCTTTCATTACTTTTTTATTAAAGATGATCAAAGAAAGCACACCTACTTTGGAGGATTCTTGTGACAATCAAGTAAGATAAAATGTTAAAGTTACTTATGGTAAAGTACTATGCAAATATTAAATTCATGTTATTAAGTTAAGAATATGAGAATAGAAACCTTTTTGCCAACACGATGAACCCAGTAAGAAGTTGATATATATATATATCAAATATATATATATATTTAAGATTTTATTTATTTATTTGACAGAGAGAGACACAGTGAAAGAGGGAACACAAGCAGGGGGAGTGGGAGAGGGAGAAGCAGGCTTCCCGCGGAGCAGGAACCCCGACGCGGGGCTCGATCCCAGGACCCTGGAATCATGACTTGAGCCACCAGGTGCCCCAGCAGTTGATATATTTTTAAATGATTTCCTAGCAAAGAGCCCAATTTGGATGCTTTCCTGAAAATTATGGAAACAGGAAAATTATGTTCCTGTTCCTTGCCTTTGAAAAATCAACCATGCCCTTGTGACATTCATTATAACCTGCTAGAAATACTCCCACTTGACTATCCCTGTAAGTGTGTTTATATCTCCCTCTGTTTTGTATTTGGGTTCCCAGGCCATACAAAAACTTCTCAAAATCAAGAAATATTGACCCCTGTATCATCTGACTGAAAAGTAGGCATGAAATCAATTCACGTTCTGTCAGTAAAAGCTGTTGCTCTGCAGGCTTCTTTAAACATATATCTTTATTCCAAAATCCAAACACTGCAGCAAAAATATAACTAAGCTATAAATGATGGTCCCCTTCTTCAAGCCTGATGCACTATGGGTTCCAATTAGTGCAGTCTTGATTCAAAGCCAAAGAGAACATCTCTTGTTTCTACAGCAGGAGTATGTTTCTCTTTACCAAAAGACAGTTTTAGTATTAGAAGTGGCTCTTAGTGATGTGAGGACCACTTTTAAAGCACATCATATTATGCCATTCAGGTAGCTAAAGCTCTCACTCCAATGATATTCCATAACTTTTGGCTATAGATAACAGGTATAGGGAAACAGGATTTATGGACTCTCTTTTCTTCCTCTCTTCCTATTTTCCATGTGATTTTAATGGCCTGTTTACGGTATGCATTGTGTCTAGATAGCTTTTTAGAGAACCAATGAGACCCTGGCCCCTTCGGTCCACAGTGACCTTACTCCCATCCATTCTCATCACCACATTTGACAGCATTTATATCATAACTCATTTGACATTTATTACTTACTAATATATATTATGCTTATATATTAAATATATAAGAAATATATAAAGTATATTAATAGCCTGACTGTCTAACTAGAATTCTGTTTGTTGAACTAATAATTGATTCAGGGACCTGTTGTAGTTATCCTCACATAGGAGACACTCAGCAAACATTTGTTGGTAAAATCCATGATGCTGATATGTTCAAAAACAAAAAGAAATATATGAATTCCACCAATCAATTAATAAATAAACTAGTATAGTCCATCCATTTTTTACTTAAATTTAAAATAAATATAAAAATACTACATGCACATTTAAGCCTCCTTGAAAATCCAGTTACTAATTTTATTTTCCCCTTAATTAATAACAAAAAAGACACATAATGTCATTCTATCTACAACTCTTTTAGAAGACCACATAGTTTTGATCTTTCTGCCTTAAGTAAATATTAACCAAAAGAATCTAAATCAAAGACAAAGTACTTCTCTTTATATTGAAATTTATTTCAGTTTTGAAATGCAGGCTCAAATATTAACTGCTATATAATCTTTCACCTATACTGTTACTATCAATATTTTTAGTGTCTAAGAAGCAAATATTGCTTTATTTCTTTTTCTGTTCCCTCTGTTTCCCCTATAGCCACAAATATAATAGATTAGAAAGTAGTTGATTCTGTCAATTGTCCTCAAGCAAAAAAATTTTGTGAGCAGACAATCCTTCATGAAAAGGCTTTATGGCTTGAAAAGCACCTGATTACTCATCTCTTCACAAAATAACAGATCCTCGTCATGTGTTATCATACCTAAAACATTACCACTATGGATTAATTGATTTAGTGTATCCATTGCTTTTTCCAGGAATCTCCTATTAGGGAAAACAAATAAAGGTATACTTTTATTTCTTGTATTTTCTCAAAGAAGGTCAACTTTGCCACCTTCATGTGATCCTTAAAACAAATGAATTCACCCTTAACTGTCACACTAGAGATCTGCACACCAAGCCTAAGTTAAAAGAGTGAAACATCCAACTGTCCACTGCTGAAATATTCTCCAAACCCAGCTAACAAAAATAATATGTGTTGGAGATTTTTAGAAGAATTAGAATCTACATAGACACAATTATTTTCAGGGCTCAAATTGAGCCATGAGAAACTGGACCCTATTATATTGGCCTCTCTGGAATTACTCCCCAGTAAGGTGTGTGTTTAAAGTAGGCTCTGGATTTCATCAGGAAAAAAAAAAAAAAAACCAAATATAGCCTATCAGAATTGGTGTCTTCATTTGTTGAAAAAATTTAGAGGACTTCTCTAGGTTTACTTCACATAATTCCATTAAAAACCTAACCAAACAAAAACACATTATTTTAGAATAAATACTAGGAAAGACTTTGTTTCCCTTGAAAAATGATACACATTTTATTCAAGGACATGGAGAACTATGTAAACAGTCATTTTTTTCTTACTGCTTTAAAGCTTCCTAGATAATCAAAGCCAAATTCTCAGGGCAACAGTAACACCTGTATGAAACCTTATGTATTGAATAAAAATGCATTTCGTTTTTCTTTTATGTCACCTTGACAATCTACGCCACTTTATATTTTCTGTAGTGTTGTTCACTGAATGTACCATCAGTAGCCTCATATTTTTCTGTAGAATGAAGCATTAAATATTTTTAAAAGGAGACAAAATAGAATTATTCATTTCTTAATAGAAATTATGTGGCCAGTTTTTTGGGGGTTTTTTGGTCTTTTCTCATAAGGATCCAGCATGTAAAGAAATCAGGAAGCAGAGAAGTGGTGAACGTAGGAAAGGCACTTGGTGAATATAGCTTCCAAGATGGACTCCAATGATGTCCTTTACCTCCTGGTTATTTATGTCCTTGTGCGATATCCTCCGTTTGAGTGTCAGTGGGACCTGTTACCAACTGAATATGGGAAAGATGGCAGGATATCATGTCTGTGATTAAGTTACATAAGATAGTGACTTCTGCCTGGCTAGCAGGCTTTCTCTCTCTTATTGATTACTTACAAGTTGCTGTGTTGGAAAGGCCCACTTAGCCAAGGAACTGAAGGTGGTCTCCAGCTAACAGGCAGCAGGAATTCAAGCCCTCAGCTTCACTACCCTCTAGAAACTGAATCCTGTCAACAACCATAAAAGTAAAGTCTGCAGCAGTTCTTTCCTCAGTCAGTTCTTCATGTGAGACCTCTCTACTGGACAATTTTTTTTTTTTTCCTTTCAATCAGATGGGTATTTTAAGCTATCATTTTATCCATTTTTATGAAATTAATAGTAAGATTATTCTTTCATTTTTTTAATCATTTGTAAGACTGTAGTTTAGTGGATTGCCGTTTTATTATTTTTTTATTTTATTATGTTATGTTAATCACCATACATTACATCATTAGTTTTCTTTGTTTGTTTTTCCTTTTTTTTATTTTATTATGTTATGTTAATCACCATACATTCATCATTAGTTTTTGATGTAGTGTTCCATGATTCATTGTTTGCATATAACACCCATTGCTGCATTCAATACGTGCCCTCTTTAATACCCATCACCAGGCTAACCCATCCCCCCACTCCCCTCCCCTCTAGAACCCTCAGTTTGTTTCTCAGAGTCCATTGTCTTTCATGTTCGTCTCCCTCTCCAATTCCCCCCCTTCGTTTTTCCCTTCCTGCTATCTTTTTTTTTTTTTAACATATAATGTATTATTTGTTTCAGAGGTACAGATCTGTGATTCAACAGTCTTACACAATTCACAGCGCTCACCATAGCACATACCCTCCCCAATGTCTATCACCCAGCCACCCCATCCCTCCCACCCCCTACCACTCCAGCCACCCTCAGTTTGTTTCCTGAGATTAAGAATTCCTCATATCAGTGAGGTCATATGATACAACATCTGTCATTTCCTGACTTGTTAATTTTAGCCATTCTGACTGGTGTGAGGTGGTATCTCATTCAGGTTTTGATTTGGATTTCCCTGATACCAAGCGATGGTGAGCACTTTTTCATGTGTCTGTTGGCCATTTGGTTGTCTTCTTTGGAAAAATGTCTGTTCATGTCTTCTGCCCATTTCTTGATTGGATCATTTGTTCTTTGGGTGTTGGATTGCCATTTTAAAAATCATGTTTGTAAATAGGTTATTTTCCATATATCAGCAGGACCTTTGAACACACAGGTAAAAAGGAGATAAAAGTCATTATCTAGTGGTCAGAGAACTGAAGGACAAATGTAAATGAATATGAAATGGATTGATGGTATGCTTTTTTTCTCTCTATTTTTATAGAATTTCCATAAAGCAAATCAAAAAGTTTTTTTCTTTTGAATGAAGATACTATCCTATATAAATAATTATATTTTATTGATGATTAATAAAGTCTTTGAGTCCTAATTCCATCATTGGAAATTATTTCTTTTTTACATTGCAACATAATTGAGGTATGCATCTTGTTAAATCCCTAGGAGGTTAGTTATTTTATTATCCAGTATCATTCATCATATATAACACTGCCAAAAAATGTTTCTGTCTTTTGTTCCCAGAAGCAGCCAAGATTTATTAAACTCTATTCATCCCAGTTAGCCCACTGTGTATCACAGAAATCCTACTTTCTAACTAGTTCATACTTTTTTACTGCTTCTCTCTGACTTCTTCAGTCTTTTTATAACAGACCTCAGATTGCAACACAGTTAAAATTAATGACTTAGCCAAACATGGCAGAAGTTTGACTGTGTGTTCTTTGCTCTCCTTTTCAGCCTCTGTGGGAGATCTGATAACTTCTGTGCTCTAGAAACTTCTAATTGAGCATAAAGAAGGCTAGTAAGTCACTCTAGTGTAGCAAAAGTGATCCAATGTTTTTTTTTTCTGCCTAATGATCCTAAAGCACATTCAATATATGTTATTCATCTGAAATCTTAGCATTGTTCCAGGCATATTTATTGGTATTTGGAATGAACTTGCATAAATCTCCTTTGCTCCGTTTCATAGTTTACTTCAATTCCTTTCTCTTTATATAGATCAGTGAAACCCTAGAAGATTTACTATGAGTAAATACTTTAGATGTAGGATTTGTTGGATTTTAATAGCAGGCACCTGCTGGTCATATAATTGGGATTATCTACACTGAAGTAGAAATAAGTTTACAAATTATGTTTCTTTATATAGTCTCAAACCTCATACTCATTTATATCTATATTACTAGTTTGATAGCTAGCAGTTTTTGCTATTTTTATTTATATCCTGCTACTTTCCTAAAAGTGTTTAATTTACTGAATGCGCTTATGCAACCAAATAATAATAAAATAGAAATACATACATTAGACAGATCTTGAGGTTGGGTATACTTACTAAACCCTCATAGAGACCTTCCCGGGTTACTTATCCAGCCCCAGTCCTCCAGTTCTTCTCTATCACAGCACCTGTAAGTTTCTTTCCTATCACTTTTAAATACTGATAATTAAATTATGGGGAAGTGGGAGAAGAGAAGACTATTACTTAGGTAAATGTTGGTGCCGTGAAGACGGTCCCGTGGCAGCTGACTCCATTGGAGGGGATTCCATTGAATCAAGCTATTTCCAAGCACCTGGAAAAGAAGTCCGTTAAGCAGGACACAGTGGTGGTGTACGTGGTTTGAGAGAGGTCACTGCAGAGCTTGCAAACAGCGAACACCACACACCAGCACTGAGGCCTCAGTGACACACACTGCCTGGTGCTCAGATTCAATGCAAGAGCATGAGTGACAATAAAAGACCTTCCAAAGATCACACCCAGAGTCTCCAAGGTTAGTAGTGGAAGGTGAGTCACAACATGGGAGTTAAGATTTTATTTTTTCAAATAGACACTTTGAGACTCATTTGTTCCTACTCTTTCCATTGCAAATATTAAAATATCTTAGGAAATAATTAGATTTCATAACTGTGACTTCATGATCAAATTATTTAAGAAGTAACCAGATTTTATAACTGTGACTCCATCATGGCATAAGAAATCAAGAGGCTCGGGCGCCTGGGTTGCTCAGTTGGTTAAGCGACTGCCTTCGGCTCAGGTCATGATCCCAGGGCCCTGGGATCGAGCCCCACATCGGGCTCCCTGCTCAGCAGGGAGTCTGCTTCTCCCTCTAACCCTACCCCCTCTTGGGCTCTCTCTCTCACTCTCTCTCTCAAATAAATAAAATCTTTAAAAAAAAAAAAAAGAAATCAAGAGGCTCTAAGGGATAAAGAAAGTATACAAATTATGTTTTTATATCACCTCAAGGCTTATATCTTCCCTAATCTTTAAGCCCCAAGGAGAGAGCTTAAATTAGAGCTTTAAGTTAGAGCATTAAAAAAATCAGGGAGTGGGATAAGTATTATACTTATCATTGTTTGTACACTGACTATATGTCCAAAGCCTGGAAAATACACCTGTTGGGGAAAAAAGGAAAAAAAAAAAAAAGCTCAACACGTGCTAAGTAAGATCCAGAAGGTCAGGACAGAGCACAGGGGTGGAAAGCAGCTTGCCGTGCTATACCGTGTCTATGGTTGCAACGCACATATGTCTCTAGACTTCCTATCAGGAAAAAGAAAAAAAAGACCTAGAGTTTTGAGAAATAAAAATAATTGGTAAGAAACAAAAATGCCTTCCAAATAGTTAATTTCATGTAAAATATTCATGGCACAGAATGAGAAAAAATAAATCTTACCCACAGCTTTATTTATTGACCCACAACTGCTTCCATTATTCCTATTTTTCATCCAATTAATCAACATAAAACTAAAGTAAATTGACAATTACTGCACAAATTTGACTTACATAAAAACAATGTAGGCTAACAAGTAACCATACCAAACTTTTCTTTCATGTAACTATACTAAATAACTATACCAAACAATGATACTAAACCATACTTTGTATTGTTCAAAGAAGTTTTTGAATAAGTGATTTCATCATGTTGACCTCTGAGATCCACAAAATTCAATTAAGCAATGAAAAAGTCCACTATCATGTTATCATAAGACAATCAGTGACTTAAATAATCCAAAGAGGTCTGGCTTTACCTTTCTTTTTGATTAATGGTTGCACAGAAATAAAGACATTTTTCTTCAAGATTTTTTAGTCAATAAACGCTAAAAAGCTTCCCTTCATTTTTATAACTATAATAAAAAGTATGTTTGTAATCGATCTAGTTAAAATGCCAGGCAGCATCGGGTTCTTCTCAAAATGGATAGATGTGAGAACCCTCAGAATTTTTTAATTAGAGTCAATGAAAAAGAAACACAAACACTAAACTATTAATTTAATTTAATACCAATTAAAATATAGGCAGGAGGTTAGCATGAAAGGAAGACAATATGAATCATTCACCCAAATACCAAAGCAATTGTTAACCATTCTGATAATGAATATTACCACTACCACTCTGAGGTGAGACCATGGACTTGCGTGTCAATATCACCCCTTCTGGTCTTCAATAAGGTAAGAAGAGTCAGTGTGGTATTGTGATGAGGAGCGTAAGCTCTGGGGCTACAGGGTCTAGTTTTGACCTCTAGCTCAATCAGCTGTGTTACCTTGGATAATGTAATTGATCTCTCTGTCCCTCAGTTTTCTTATTTGTACAATAAGGGTAATGGCAGTACCTTATAAAGCTGTTAAAGGAGTCGACACTTAAAAAGAACAAATCCTACTTCAATAGAAGTAATGATTATTTCTACTGACTTGCCCTTTCTCTTAGCTTGTATATATTGCATGTTCCCAATGAACATGTACCCCTCTGCACAAAGAAGAAGCATAATTAAAACTCCTTGAATTGTATAAATACAATACTGTAGCTCATTGTTGATATGATTTTCTCTTGTAGAAATATTAACATGGTAGTAAAATACCTAACTGATGACTTATCATATGAATAAATACAGTATTACTTACTTTTCTTTAAGTTAATTTTGTAGAGAACCACACCTCCAACACACACACATACACACACACACACACACATACACACACACACACACACACACCCATTCCATCTTTGAGGCCACCTATGTAAAGGGAGCGAGAAGGCTTCTGAATCATAATTGGGTCAGCTTTAATACTACAATGACTTTATTCAATACTTGATAGCTTTGCTCTGAATATTGTATACATGAGCTATGATGCTAGAATTTTAAATTCATAAAATTTTAGTTTCATTTTTCAAAAAAATATTAGAGTGACATTTGAAAATTATAGAAGCTATAAATTTGAGGGAATTTTATCTAAATATATATGTGACTGAAGTATTAAATTTCTTTTGTCTATTCCAATTAATTTGTCATATCAAGTGTTTACATATGCCAGGGGCGCCTGGGTGGCTTAGTCGTTAAGCGTCTGCCTTCAGTTCAGGTCATGATCCCAGGGTCCTGGGATCGAGCCCCGCATCAGGCTCCCTGCTCGGCGGGAAGCCTGCTTCTCCCTCTCCCACTCCCCCTGCTTGTGTTCCCTCTTTTGCTGTGTCTCTCTCTGTCAAGTAAATAAATAAAATCTTTAAAAAAAAATTTTTAAAAAGTGTTTACATATTCCAAATTCTTTGAAAGACAACCTCAGCAAATAACTGTATGTCAAACACTCCTGTTTTGTCCAATAGACTTGAAATTCTTCCTTCTTTTTTTTTCAGGAAAAGTTGCCATTTTAGAAGTTTAAAACAAATCACTGACAAATAATAGAGATAAGGATCTCTGAAATTTTTATGAGTCAATGAAAAATATGATTCCATTTAAAAAAATCAATCGACAGACATCTTTTGAAGAATATAGCTACTGCTTAAAACAGGGAATACATACAGTTAAATTCCTTTCTATTCTTATTTCTTCCTGAATTTGAAACAGACTGAAAAATCTATTAACACTTTTTTTTTTAAGAGTGCCCAGCAGCATCTTAATTTTTAAGTAATGGTTGAATAAAAAGTGCAAACATATAAACAATTTAAATCCTAAAGATGGGAACTGCAATTTCTCCCTAACAGTGCAAGTCTTTTCACCAGATTCCTTTCTAAACCTTAACAAAATGCCATCTTTATAATTCTCTCAAACATATGTCGTACTAAAAAACAGATGTCTTGATACTAAAAATACATTTAGAAACTGAGAAATTTCTGAATCTTAAGGATGATACAGTAGAACATATCAGTTACAAAAATGACTTGTACCTTGAAAACAAAAAAAAAGGGAAATTAACCATTTTTGTTAAGATATATAATCCCATTTTATTTTATGCAGTGAATTTAAATCACTTAAAACAGTAGAAACTCAGTTGCTATTGGTGACCTGCTCAATCTAGAGTAAAATTAGGTTTTTGAACTATTCATCGGGGGGAAGGCAAAAAATATATTTAAAAAATGTTTCAACTATGTAAGACCCATATCTAGGCTTTTATTATTAACAAAAAGCACCGGAGGAAAAGAGTTCAAAATACAGGAGCTATGTGGTTGCACATCTGCGATTGCAACCCATTTCATTATATTTTTCCAACATTTTTCTTAGACTTTCAAAAATACATTTTGTATAATTGGGCTTTGCTCAAAAAATGAAAAAAAGACCCTTATCATTCTCAACTTAAATAAATTCTTCCAGTCCCTATAATTCATTCTCTAAAAATGTGAGAATGTTTGTTTCAATTCTTTTCAGGATATGTTGAAATAATCTTTCCTTTTTTCCCTCCCTTCAATACTAAAATGAAATGTCTTTGCATTATAACATATTTTCTTCTATCAGATTCTCCCTATGCTTTCTATCTTTCCTTCCTTATTTTAATGGTGTGTGACTTATTTGGGTGGGGGGAGTGGGTGAGAGAATGTTCTTTGTTAAGGACTGTTTTCTACCCAGTACTCCACTGCCCTCTAGTGGTTCAGAACTAAACATTTGGAGGCTCCCTCCATCTGGAAAGCAAGACACCATTTTATGCTTCACTAAGAGACAAGGAATATTCCTGCTGAGTTATCATAGTGATTTTGTCTCACCGTGAGAAAACATGGTCTTTGTGTTTAGCTAAATTTTGTATGCTTTTTGTCTGAATTATTTAAAAGTACTTGGATTCTTTTATTACATGCCTTATTCTTCACTAATTTCCATTTTTCTTCCTTCTTTCCTCCCTCTCCTCATCCCTCTCTGTCAACATAATTTTACTTAGTGAAGGAGGACTTGTGAACTGTGGGTAATTAAAATCATAATTATTTATAAAGTTGCTTGTAGTAATTTCAAATTCTTCCTCACAAAAATTTCAATTGGCATATTAAATCTAGACATTACGTTGGACAAAGTCTGAGAATGCAGTGCCCTGAGTAAAATTTTAAAGACCATGAGTCACCCCTCTATAAGAAACTCATATTTGTGTTCTGATTATTTCCATAAAAGTAACCAGAGGACCAAAGGGTAAAAATACACCCCATTTTACCAAAGAGAAACTCATATTAAGCTTCTTGTATGGTGTGATTTTTAATAACACTCCCTTTTGTTCTCAAAGTGAATTGATTTGTGTAAAAAATTATGTGATCACCCTGATTAGCAACTCTCAGATCTTACTACTTAAATCCCCTAAGAGCAAACATAGTGCTTTCCCTTTTTTACCCTCAAGTAGTAAAAATACTAAGACAAAGAGAAAAGCAAATTAGCGAACTGTCACCAACCATGGTCATTTAATTTATGTTTCATTGTTCTATATTTAAATGTTTGTTCCCAAAACATTTCTCTAGACTAAGATAAAGGACCCTGGAATTCACACTTTAACAGTATGTAACACAAATCATTACCCTATTATAAGCATTATAAACTTTCATCTATAAAAATCAGTGCTCTATAATAAGCTATATAGATTTTCATCTCCATGCCCTTATTTGTAGTAGGCATGTTTGAGAAGGTGCATGTGAGAAGGATAGGCAGGGGCTAGCACAATGACTTTATATGTTATTATGTTTCTGTAATTGCACTGATCTTTCTAAATTCAGGTGACTTGACGTTTACATGAGAGAGCAGGACTATCTCTCACTCAGTACCATGTCATTTGCTCCCAGAAATTGAGTGTCCCCAAATGACTAAGAGTTTAGAACCTCATTTGAAAAATAGAACCTAAGTATTTTGTTTCTTAGGGACACATACCAGTTGTGACGTTCTCAATACCATCGCCATTTCAGAGTTTACGATGTGTTTACAGAGAAGCCACCCTTACAGGAACCAGAGACCCACAGTTTTCAAACCTATCTGGTCTCTGCTGCAGAGTAGCATATATGATCTAAAACTGTGACTTCTGAAGGTTTGGGTCCTTTCTTGCTTGAGAGTGACCTGGTGGCACCTATTGTTAGAGCCCATGGATCTAGCTACTTCCTTCTGATCATAAAAGTCCCATACATCAACTTGTCCTCATTCCCACTCAGGCCTCTGCCTTTTCATGGACTCTCTCGTACATCAAATCCTTCTATTATTTACTGGAAACTTCTGGAGTCCCTTCACCGTTCACTTAAGCCATAAAGAGCTGGGGTTGAGCTGCCTCAAGTTCATCAGTTTAGGCCACCAAATCAAATATTATCCCTTCTCTTCAGAGAATATAAGTATATGTATATATGTATTTTTAACTACAGAGAGGAAGTAAACCACCAATTAGTAAACTGGCATTTGCCTTGCAGATTTTTGTTAGCATGTATGTGGAGCAATGACATTTGTTATTATAAGCAGATTTAATAGAAAACAAAAAGAAGAAAATGCAAATCAGAGGCCTAAATACAGTTCACAATCCAAATCCACGTGGAGACCTTGCCGTTTGGAACAATTAATCAGTTAGAATGTAGAGATGTTGGAATATGAGTTCAGAATCCCTTTGAAGTACATTAACTCTTCATTATCTTTCAGTTACTGATGTTTGTATGAGAAGGGAAAACAGGGATTTACGTTCTTACCCAATCAAACCTGACCAAGTTTGATGTCTTTAGATGGACAAACATAAACTATGACAGCCACAAAGCTGAATGTGATTTATTGAGTTTGTAGAGGAGAAAGTTCTTCGTAAATCCAATAAATAAATTAATGGAAAGGATGGTGAGTGTGCCAATATTGAGTATGTGTCAGAACAGGTTTTTTGTTTTTTTTTTTAACCAAAAGGAACATAAATTTAAGATGTCTCTCAAGTTTTATGTCTTATCTGGTGTCAGTTTGTCATTAGAACAAATTGTTCTTAGGCTAATTATACTCTTACCACTTGCAAGGAATTTTTAAGATCAATTTTCTGCTGGTTTCAAAAATCCAGATTCAGAGACTACATGAAAACAACAGCTATCTAACCTGTAAATGAGAGCACATTTTATAGCCTTATATTAAAGAAATAATACATTTATATGCAAGCAGCTATCTAATAAAACTTTGATTTAACGTACAACTCTCCACTTGTATTTAAACATTTTATAATTAGCTTTTCAAACTATAAAGTAATACAGACAACAGGGGGCAACCAAGTAAAGCAATAATTATTTGCAAACACCAAAGTCTTTCTTTCTGCCTTTGATAATTTCAGAGCTGAGGCGGCCATTTTGCAACTCTGATGGAAAGGCCCAGAAATACTGGCTCTGACACATTGAGTCCTGAAGCAGAATTAGGCCCTGCCCATCTCCAGGATTCTTGTTATTTGGGGGAAAAAAATAAAATGATTTCTATTTAATCTGCTGTTAGGAGATTTTTCAGTGACTTGCAGCCAAGCCCATTCTTAAATGATACCCAGCTTCAGGGTAACTTAGCAAGATGAAACAGAATTTCCCAACTAGTTGTTTTTATCATAAGAACTGGAAATCCATCCAGGTATAGGCTGTAATCCAAAGCCCAGCGGAGAGAGAGCAGTTTGACATCAGGGAAGTATGTCCAGCAGAACCGGGGCTTTGGGCTGAGCAGCCTTCACATCCTCCACAAGGAAAGAAGAAAATAGAAGCAAAAGAAGCCAGAGGTGGGCAGGGTCTCCTCTGGCTCTAGAAAAAAATGCAAAAGTAATTTAGTTATCAGATCTAAAATAAAGGTCAGAGTCAGAGGAAGGAAAGAGTGCTTCATGTGTTTGACCACAGAAGCTCCTCAAAGCCCTCAAGGACCAGGAGAATGAGGCAATGAGATATAAACCATGGAAACTAGAAATTCTGAACCAGTTTATATACTATGGAATAATCAGTAATATAAAGCATAAGTCCTACTAATTTGAGGTGCAAATAACTAAAAATTGTAGTATTAGCATTAACTTGGTTTAGATTATCAATAGTTTTATTGGTGATCAATGACCAATAATCCATTTTGTCTGTTAGATAAGAGTCATAATTTGAATTTTTTTAAAGATTTTATTTATTCATTTGAGAGAGAGAGATACAGAGAGGAGGAGCAGGGGGAGGGGCAGAGGGAGAGGTTGAGGGGAAGCAGCCTCCCCGCTGAGCAGGGAGGCTGACACAGGGCTCAATCCCAGGACCCAGAGATCATGACCTGAGCTGAAGTCAGCTGCTTAACCGACTGAGCCATCCAGGCATGCCATCATTTTTAATTTTTGTTTTGTTTGTATTATCTGTGGGGTGGATGGAAGACTTAGACTAACATATAATGCTATAACACATTCCTTCAGTAATTTTAAATCTTCATATCTTTCCTCACACTGTTGCTTTCTCAGAGATTGGTTTCCTGCTCTACCTTCCACAATATACTTCAATGCTATCTATCTGACGTAAATAGATTTCATTCTATTCATTCTTTGAATAATTGTAAATGGACCCCCTAGTTTGTGGTAGAACATGTGGATGGAATTGTGATGACTTTGATATTGCCTCAGCCCTCCCAGAGGGCCCTTTTGCTTTTTCACATGGGGTTCCCGTTGTTCTTCCTAAGGCTTCAGAAGAGAACCTACTACTGTTAACACCTTTAACACCTCTAGCCACCTAACAGCAAAGTAATGGAGATGCTGAGAGGTTTTGTTTTGTTTTGTTTTGTTCTGTTTTGTTTTGTTTCCAGTGGTATGTTGTGCCACAAACTGAAATTGCAGTGCAAAGTACATAAAACAGCTTACATTCTAGTCTGCCTGGCAGAAGACAAAACAAAACAAGACAGGGAATTATGTGATGGAGAGGCAAGTGCTACAATGTGGGAGCACACAATGGCTCTCTGGGAGTTCATAACTACAGGACCCAACCCAGGTCTGAGGGTTCAGTAACGATTTATGGAAAATATAACATCTAGGCTGATAAAGTACATGTTCATAGATGTCAATCACATCAAAGGGGCTTAAGGGCAGTGAGCTGGGTGGAGGAATCTGTTCATGCAAAGGCTCCTTGGTCGAGAAAGTAGAGTGTTGGGGGAAGTTAAAGATGCAAGAAACAGGAGCATACTCAAGCTTTCCTCAATCACCGGAAATTTATTATAAATGTGAATGGAAAGTGAAAAAGTCAACAAATATTCTTAAGTGTCACAGAGCTAGGTCTCATGAAAAATATATAATGTGGTTTAGAGAGAAGTTCTATTGTAATGTTATAGGTGGAAAATTATTGTGGTTTAAAAGAGTGGAAGTAGTGGAAAAGAAGAGAAGGGCTTGATTTGAGACTTGTGCAGGGTGAGCTCTGGTGGGTTGGATGGGATAGAAGAAAAGGAACAAAGAGTAAGTCCATAAGTTTAGATTTAAGGAACTGGTGGTTGGTGGTGCCTTTACCTGGGATGGGCAGAATGATGGAGGAGCCCAGTGTGAGATGGAGAATGAGAGACCATGTACACAGCTTTGGCTGTGTGGTTTTCTTGAGCTGCAGTGTGTTTAACTTGAGCCTCTATTAGCCAGCTATGAGGTGTCTGTGCAGCTATAAACCCATGGTCACTTTGGAAATATAGCTGTGGAGTCTCATGTTTCATGATTTTGATGATCCAGCAACTCTGCATCTTCTGTTGTTACTTCCTTTAAGTGAGCAGATTTCAACATCTCTCTGTTCTGTTTTATGATACCTGGTTGCTCATGGTTTATTTTGTCCCACGGCTTCTCCTCAGTCAATACCTTTTGGTCTCATTTCTTCTTCACTTCATACTGTCTGTTGACTCATTCTGAAAGTCCTTATTTTAATGCTTTGAATGTAGTTTGATTGGTGATAGAATCCCATATAAAAGAGCCTGTATTGGACAGAGAACTGACAAATGTCAGCCTCATCAGTAGCCGCCTTTATTTCAAGACTTGATCTCTGGTTCAGTCACAGATACCCATGTAGTGCAGTTAGATGGTGGAGTACATGGTAACCCACGGGAAACCATTAGCTGCTAGTTATTCAGAGCTGTAAGACATGTGAGTGCCAACTGCTATGCATATCAGTACAGTCAAATCCTATCACCCATCTCAAAGAGTCTTCCTTTCGCCCTCATGTTCCTAAGGAAAAATCACCTTTCCTCACTTTCTCCTCTAAACACAATAACATTTGATTGGAACTAGTTTAGTCTCAGCTTTATCTGAAGACACAAGACAATTGATTTCCAGTTTTCTTATGAGATTCCAGTAGTTAGCCAGAGAGAATGCATCGCACACATCAGAGAGCTACAAGTTCCCTAAGAGAAGTAAAGTAAGCTTCAAATACCTCACAGGCCCGCACTACAAATGCCAGCTTATGATAATGTTAACTAAATAAGAACTTTCCTGCTCTTTCTTCTGTCTTCCATCCTATCCCTACCCAGTGTCAAACACTGAAAGGGTTAGAAATGGCACTGTGGGGATGGGGGGTCATGGGGGAAGGATTAAAAATAGAAAAGAAGCCCAGTGTGGCATCTTTCTCACCATAGGAAGCCAACCTATAATAGGCCTGAACTGGTAAAGTGGAATCATTTTATCTCTAAACAAAATTTAAAGTTTTGATTATTAATTAATAATAATGGGCATAATAATTACTCACTGAGGGATTCTTATTAATGAAAATGAGTTGGAAACTGTGTCTTAATTTTCACCCAATTGAAAGAGAAACCCCCTTGAATAAATATAAAGGAAGACAAAAATAAAGTTTTATGATAACATCCCATGAGTCCTGTTTGTTCAACACAACAGATACATCTGTTTTAGCCCTGATCATATTCAGCCTTGATTTAGTATGCTCTTGTCTCTTTATATATATATATATATATATTTCTTTTTCTCCCTGTATTGTATTTTATTTATTTATTTTTATTTTTTATTTTTTTTGAGAGAGAGCAAGTGAGCAAGTGGGGTGGGGAGTGGGGAGGAGAGGGGGCGGTGCAGAGGGAGAGAAAATCTCAAGCAGATTCCCCGCTGAACATGGAGCCCAATGCAGGGCTCAATCCTGCAACCCTGAGTTCATGACTTGAGCCAAAACCAAGAGTTGGATGTTCAACTAATTGAGCCATCCAGGCATCCCTTCCTTCTTATATTTTAAACTCCTTGAGAGCACGAAGCTGCTACCATGCTTCCTATTTTACTAAGAAAACAGAAGCAGTTAAAAGAGTATCCACATATTCCCATCTCCCCATCTTTTCATTGAATTTCAGCTAGGTATGTCTAACCCTTCATGTCACCTATTTTGAGAGAAGAATTGTACATGCTCCTTGTGAATGCTAAATCCTGACGTTGTGCTCAAGATGTTGTCACCTCTCTCTGACTGAAGGATGTGACTTCAGCAATTCTCTTCTCCCCTGCTTCATCATTCTGTCTCCTTCTGCTGGATCACTTTCATCAGCATAAAAACACGCATTTGCTTCCTCCTTAATTCTTCCCCTCTTATTCTTTCATGAACCCATGCCAATAAGGCTCTTACCCTCTCTGTTAAAATTATTCTTGAAAATGTTACCAAAGAGCTTCCCATTGCTAAATGCAGAGGTCAATATTCAGTCTGCATCTTATATAAGCTGTCAAAAACATTTGTCAGGGCTGATGACTGCCCCTCATGGAAACTCCTCCAGGATGACACACTGGTTTTCCTCCTTCCACACTCACTTCTCCATCTCAGTCTCTTTGGCTACTTTCTCCAGCTCCCCCAAACCTTAAGCTTTTTCTCTCCTAAGTACACTCCTCCCTGTGGTGATATCATGCAGTCTTAACTATTATATAAATATGCAATTCCCAAATATTGTATTTCCAGAATAACTCTAGCTCAGACTCTCTCCTCAATTCCAGGTTCATATAACCAACTGCCTACTCTACATTCCCCTTGGAAGTCTAATCATCCTCTCAACATGTTCAAAATCAACTTCCTAATCTTTCCTAAAGCTTGATACACTCATTCCTTCTTCATTACTGTTAATGGCAACATCATCCTTACAGTTGCTCGGGCTCTAAAGCTTGGACTTATTTTTAATTTCCCTCTTTCACATGCCACACTCTTTCAGTAGACAATTTTGTAAGAGGTACCCTCATCTATTACAAAGTCTGACCATATCTTACCACTTTCACCCCTACCAAGCGTCAATATCAACTCTTGACTAAATTACGAATAGCTGCACAAGCAATCACCTCCTGCTTCTACGTTTTCTTCTTGGTCTTTTTAAAAATTTTAGGTGAGTCAATTAGAAGAAAGCATTCACAAACTCTTACTTCATTTTTCTTGTTAAAAATTAGCCATATCGGGGCGCCTGGGTGGCTCAGTTGGTTAAGCGACTGCCTTCGGCTCAGGTCATGATCCTGGAGTCCCTGGATCGAGTCCCGCATCGGGCTCCCTGCTCGGCAGGGTGTCTGCTTCTCCCTCTGACCCTCCCCCCTCTCATGCTCTCTCTCTCATTCTCTCTCTCTCAAATAAATAAATAAAATCTTAAAAAAAAAAATTAGCCATATCATGTCACTCCTCTGCTTAAAACTTTTAATGATTTTACATATCATCCAGAATGAAAGTTTAAGTTCTTTTAAGTGGTCTGCATGATCTACTTTCCCCTCTTTGATATCATACTGCTACTCTCCTTCTCTCCTACTCTGCTTTAGTTGCCTTAACCATTTTGCTGGACCCTGAATCTGAGGCACTCTCTGGCCTCAGGGCCTTTGCACTTGCTATCTACTTTGCCACAAATGATCTTCCTTCAGATATCCTCATAGCTGGCTCCTTTACCTCCTAGGTTTTTAATCCTATGCACTTTCTCAGAGAAGCCTTCCTTGTTTACTCTATTTGGAATTGACTGGACTGCCTATCCGCTTGCTTGCTCTATTTTTCTCCATAGCACTCCTCCATCTAGCATGCTATACTTACTATTCTTCCGTATTGTTTGTCTCTCCACTATAACATGAGCTGCATCAGAGCAGAGATTTTATTAAATGGTCACCTGGGTACTCAGTAGAAGGTCAAACACATGGGTGCACTCAAAAAAAAAATATATATATATATATCTGAAAGAGAAATCTATTCATGCCCTTACTCCTACCCCCTTCCCATGCACATATATACAGTTACACGAATGATTCCTAGAAGAGTGTTTTGCATTTAACAGGTGCCCAATGAATGATAGCTGACTTGTATATTAAAAGTAACAACATACTGGAAGATATATATTATGTACTTCCTTAATTGAATTCATACTGACATTGTCAGCAAGGTAGCAGGTCAGAATCCAAGAATGACTATGATTTGATTCCTTAGGTTTCTAACTCTCAGAAAGTATTGAAAATTGTGGGAGTTTTATATATCTTTCAAAAATAATAAATCACATAGCATAAATAATAAACTACATAGAATAATGCATTGTATTCATGTCTATCTAGATTTTGTCTATTTTGGTAAGCTTTTTTGTTTGATTCACTAAGAGGCATTTTAATCATTATTGCATATCACTATGTGGCAAAACCAGGAAAATATCTACCACAAATGTTTTCTTCTGAAGGCTTGCTTGCCAAGGATTTGTAGGCAGTAGATAACTATTCTTACCACATTTTCAAAGAACGCTTAATTCCTTTGTATAGATCTACAGCAGTCAGTTCAACAAAAATATGGAGAGAGAGAGAGAGAGAGAGAGAGAAATGCCTAGTTACTCCTTAAAATTGAAGTTGGGAAGGAAACAAGGCAAAATAATGAGTAAGAGCAATCCATGTGTTCACAATCCCATTTTCTGCTTATCCCCAGAATGATAGCATTTTTACTCCAGATAATCATAGGTCTTTTTATTTTCATATCTTTCTTAGGACTTTTTTTCTTTAAGTTCTACTCTCTACTGATGTATTCATCTGTACAAATACCTAAGTGGATGTTCATGCATTATTAAGTCACCTCTCCTATGCTGCTTTTTTTTTTTTTTTTATGGTAACAGGTGCTTCTTAAAGACTCAAATATCTAGTACAAAAAAATTGAAAATAAGAGTGTTTTGGGCATATTGTCAGGGAGATGATTGGAAATTTTCTGGGAAGGATCATCTTTCAACCGTCCTTTAATCATTACCTCATATGATATTATCATTAATAAAGCAGGAAAGTGTCTTGTGTATAGCTGCAGGAGAAGAAATAACTTGTAAGAGTCAACCAGAGGGCATTCATTCATTTGTTCATATCAGTTAATACCTGAAAGCTCTGTGGTTAAAGTGCTTTAGCGATCACAAAGCATTTTTATATACTTCTTATTTAATCCTCACAATCATCTAATTTTTGAGGAAAACTATCTTGCATTAACAAATAAGAAAATTGAGACCCCAGGAGTTTACAGAGTTGACTAAAGTCACACAGTTATAGGCAGAATTGTTGATACACAAGTTTGTATATTCTGATGCTGAAAGTATTATCCTTCCCTCTATATATACTTCAGCTTAGCATTTCCAATACACTAATGTGGTGTAATATCAAAGATGAGTAACCATGGTCCCTACATTCCAACAATTTATTGAGTTTTTATTCATAAAAGAGTATGATTTTTTCAAAATCATAGTCAGAATAAATGAAGCAAGACTATTGTGATTAGACATAGAAGAACTTCTTTGCCATATAAATTTAACTGAAAAGCTAACAAATAGCAAAGTAACCTTCTTAAGTACATGGAATCTGTCCTTGAAAATCATGAAGAGAAGAATATAGAATTCTTCCTGGAATGAGAGTGATATTCACATCCCGGAGTCAAAAAGCTTCCTGTGACGTGTAGAGAGACCTAGTCTTCAACAGTTCTAAGTGTTTTATTAACTTACAATAGCCCCTTTCTGCAAATGCCAGACCACTTGGCACGCAGGCTCAATAACTCTTTAAGCTGCGGACCAACCCTGTCTAAGATAAAGAGATGTGAAGACTCCATTAAGTAACTCAAGTGAATTCTATAACAAGTCATCTTGCTTTTAGTTCTGTGCTGACCTCTTGTCCTTTGACTAACAAGGAGACAATGTCCTTATTCTTCATCCACTTACGGATACCAACCATAGAAATGGGTCCTTGTCTCATTTTCATTTCCTATAAGGCTGGAGAGGAGGCTTGTTTTTGTCCATCCTCTCAGAAATTGGAGTCTCCTTTCTCAACTCCAGCTGACCACTGGGATCCTATTGTCAGTTTTCACTCTTTCTGGAAACTACTGCCTCCCTGCCTTTGTCTTTACCTAAGGAAAGCCTGAAGGACCTTTAGCACAGGACTTGGCACACAGTAGGTATTATAGGTTTTGAAAAGGGGTATACAACAATAAATATGTCAAGATTAATATGTCTTCAGTGGTAGTTAGAGTGTAGTAGAGATAAATAAACATTAAAAAAAAAAAAACTAAGTGTTGCAGATGTTATAATGAAAGGAATAGGGTGTAAACTGGCTTAAAGATTTTTTTTTTTTTTTTTTGGCAGAACCAGAGAATACTTCTTGGAGAAAATGAGAAGAATAAGTAAGATTAAATGAATAGGATTTTCCTAAAACATGGGAAGACATGCACATTTTCTGAAGACAATGAGTAAAGTTATTTTTTTGAGGAAAGTATTTATATTGAAACATGGTAGAAGATAAGAAGAAATTTGGGTATATGATGGATGGGGTTGGAAATTTGCCTTTCTGGACATTTGAAAATATCTGGAGTTTTTTGAGCAGGAGAGAGATAAAATCAGAGTGATATCTTAGAGATGTTTCTTTGGTGACAGTTATCAGGATTTATTAGATGAAAAAAAAAAAACTTGAGAGAGGGAAATCAGTTAGTTGGGAACCAATCTAATTATCCCCATTATAAGTATAAGGGGTGATCTGAGGCAAAGGAAATGAGATTTTTAAAAGAAGAAAGTTATTGAATTCTAGTGAATCATATAGAATCATCTTACAATGCTACAAAAAAATCAGTACAGAGATTTTTTTTTAATGCATAAAATTACAAAAGAAAACCCAGAAATGGGACAATAAAATTAAGATGCAAAGAAAAAATTGAAAGATATAAAGCAGAAAATGAAGACAAGAGGAAGAAGAAAGATTGTGTCTGCCAGATGCAAGAGTGGGAGTCAAGATACTAGTGAATTCATGCTCCGGAATCCAGGAAAGACCCAGGAGTTAGAAGCATCAGGTTCCTGTAAAGGATGCCATGCACAACAGACAGACAACATGAAGAGTTGTTAAAATTCTCCTTAAGAAGCCTTTAAACCTTAGTAGCCCCTCAAATTCTATATGAGAATAAATCAGATCCTGAAATTGTCCCCACCCAACAGAAAACTGCGGTAATTCTCTAAAGAGACTTCGAACCCAGAGACACCAGACAAAGTTAAGGGTGGGAGGCCATACTGAAATCAAGGGAATTCCATGAAGGTCCATGCACTGAACAATGAAACCCATGTAATAAGTTCCTCACTTTTCCACAGTTTTACCTACCAGGCTTCCCTTACAGGTGGAGGGCTAGGGGGCACATCTCTTTGGAATCTCAGAGGCTCAAGGAAAGACACTTCACAGTTGGGAAGAGAGTGTCCTTGATAAAACAACTGGATTCCTGTCTAATTACCCTACAGGAAAGCTCACTGGTCAATAAGTCTTGAAACTGTACACAAAGCTTCTAATCTATTTTTAGGGCTCTACTCTTAACCATCAAATATCAGCCAAGGATTAGGAAAGCCATGCCACTTACTAGAAATAAAGAGGACAAAGAGAATAAGCAAGGTAGAAGAGAAAAAGCAATGCAGGAAATAGGAGAAAACATTCAAGAAACCCTATAATCAATAGCCTTTATATATATATATATATATATATATATATATATATATATATATATAT
>NW_022589717.1:33264997-33306623 GCF_004348235.1 Phoca vitulina
ATACATATATAGTTTTACACTTGTGGTGGAGGTGACAGTGACCTGTATGCAGGAGACTGCTAGAAATGCAGAATGGGAATGAGAAAAGCAGTCAGAGAGATAATTCTTAAGGCTTGAGAGAGTAAGAACTTAGAGATAGAAATGGAAAGACAGAACAAAACCTTAAGAGATGGCCACTTTCAGGGAGAAAGAGAAGGAGGTAACAGTGAATCATAGACGAATATTTCAAAGAGGAAAACCTAGAATCAATGGAGGTTAAAGTTTCAAAAAATAGAACAGAAGGGTAATTTCAGCTATTCATCCATTTGGCTTTAAAATAGTATGAAGAGTTTGGTGGTGTTACAAATTCAACAATGACCTCTGAAATTAAACTAGTAGGAAAATTTTAATAGTAGACCAAATTAAAAGTTCTAGAATTCACCAAAGATAAGCTTTGTTTCCCTTTTTCATTAGGTCCTTTTAGGCATCACATTATAGATGTTACCATTTGGGGCATCTGCGTGAATAAAGGTGGGTTTTTTATTTATCACCTTTAGAGATGTGGCAGTGATTGAAATCTTGCCTGACACCATGAATTTTTCATAATAGCCATGTGGCTATTCCGCCTAGCACTCTAAATCTATAAACCTCAGCTGTGATCCAAGCAAGGTTAAATGGAAATAATACTGGACAATATTTCACCAAGCCTTGTCATGCGTGCACATGCCACTTCCTTTCATTTCTTTTTCATGCATAATTATTCATCCATACAGTAAAAGCAAATCAGTTACATTAAAATACAAATTCACTTTTCACATACAAGTGGTGAACCCCTTTCTGAATTTTACTGTCTTCATTTGTACATACTATTTTATTTTATACTTTAAATTCTATATTTTATATGGCTGAGAATATCATATGATTATCATATGAAATCTGTATATTTTTTGTTTTTAATGGCAACATGACACAAAATTTTATATGTATACAGATATATACACACATTTTTATAAAGACTTCTCAATTTCAGCCATATTATACATCCTTAATCTATAATTTTGTTTGCTTACTTATATTAAAGTTACTAACATCCTTGTAAAAATACTTGGACTTCATTTATATTTTTTGGTTACTTTCTTAGGTTATTATCGTAACTAACATGGCATTACTTGGTATAAAATGTAAAAATTTTGTACTCCATTAAGTATTTTTATATTACCTCCATCCCTTGAGATAGTATATCAAATTATACTTTTGTTATTTTAATAAATTGGAATATCATTTCTCTTTTCAACAATTTTGTCCGTTATAGTGAGTAATCCACCCAATTTATTCCTTAGACCAGTGGGGTTAACCTTAAGGCAAGATAGATGCTTTGTCTATACGTTGGAAGTCTTTAAAGATTGGCTTCCCACAAATACTTAGTTCAACACAACAATTACATTAATTGGATATAGATTAAGTAGATTCAAGCAGAAAAAGAAGTGCAGTATGAGTCAGCAGAGGGCAGCAAAGATCAGAGAAAAAGACATGAATTCAAATGCTGATTTTAATCCAGAGTAATAAAAAGTGAAAGTTCTAGAGATAGCAAAGGACCAGTGCTTTCCCCAAATGTTTTTGTGAACCTTAAAGTCTTGATCTTGCATCATCTTGGAATAAAACGCTGCACTACCCTGTCATCTTTTGGAAAGTTGACTGCCACTTTAATTTGGTTATCAGTGGACAATGAACATCCTCAGGCATTCTCAAGAAATGAAACTCTATACTTTTATGGGTACTCTCCCAACAAATATGGTTGTTCCAATTTTTTAATGAAATAGTTATGAAATAGGCCAATTGAAAATTTCTGTGGGATTTCTGCTTCTTCAGAGATACTAGGTATTTCCTAACGATTTTTGTTTCCCCATCTAGAGCAGTAAAAATGGGACAGATTTACATCTCTTTAAATATGGAGTTATTTTCTGGGTCTTTAAGAAACACGAATGTTTATAAAGGCAAAAATTAGGGGCGCCTGGGAGGCACAGTGAGTTGAGCATCCAACTCTTAAGTTTCAGCTCAGCTAAAAAAAAAAAAAAAAAAAAAAGTTTCAGCTCAGCTAGTGATCTTAGGGTCCTGAGATCTAGCCCCACCCCAGGCTGTGCACTCAGCTTGGATTCTGCTTGAGATTCTCTCTCCCTCTGCCCTTCTACTGCCCCCTCTCTAAAATAAATAAATAAATCTTTAAAAAACAATAATAATGCAAAAAATAACATGTAATTCTAGTGTCTATTACTACTAATAGAAAATATTTTAAAGTATTTTTTATCTTTTAAATATATTAATAGGAAAATTCAATAATAATCTATGTTTTCCTTTTTTAATTCTCAATTTGCTGTATATACATATTCACAGATTTATTGAATGAACATCTACTCTTTCAACATCAGAAGGGGATTCTGAAATTATAACAAATTTTGCTTGTGAGTAATAAACCCTACTCTCATTCTACATTTTGAAATCCAGAATTAAAATGCATTGGAAGTCCTAATTCTTTAGTATTATATCAGTATTTATTCTAGTGGGTCTTAAGATCCCAGAAAACATCAAATTTCACAGGTGTTTCTTTCGAAAATAAAACACAAAGAGTAACCGAACCCTAGAGTCATCAATTAATAAAATAAAATCATGTTTGTTTTATAATGTCACCCTTCTAATACCGACTTTGGCTGTGTAATATTGACTTTGTTTATTGCCTATTGAACATCCTGGCAATGTCATAGCTTCTTTCCTTGGAATTTAGACATTAAAGGAGAAACAAAAAGTACTTCTCATACAAGTAGATATGTTTAAGGCCTAAAACTGGCGGGTCCATTTGGAAATTGAGAAACACATAAAAATTTAAAAACAAAAACCTCTGGATATCATTACAGGCTTTCCATTTATGCACGAGAGGATAGAAATAATATTAGTTTAAAGACTTCTTTTTTTTAAGATTTATTTATTTATTTGAGAGACAGAAAGAGAGAGAGCACACATGAGTGGTGCGGTGGAAGGGGAGGCAGAGGAAAAGAAAAAGATTCCTCAAGCAGACTCCCCACTGAGCATGGAGCCTCATGCTGGACTCAATCCCAAGAACCTAAGATCTGAGCTGAAATCAAGAGTTGGAAGCTTCACCGACTGAGCCACTCAGGCCCCCCATGAAGACTTCTTAACTAAGACATAACCTAGAATACCGAGACTGTTTCTTCCCCTCATGTTTCCAAATGACCAATCACCAAGCCCTGCTACTTTTATTTTATAAACATTTCTTGAATCTTTCCTCACTTTAAAGAGCTCTGATTATGTCACCTATAGTAACTATGGTCACCTGTAGTGACTTCTTGGCAGTCCCCTTGAAAATGTTATCTATATTGTTATTGGAATGCTAACACAGATACCATGATATTACCCCACTACTTAAATACCTGTAATATATCTCCCTTCATCTACAGAATACAGTCCTAATGGCTTAATACGGCATATAAGATCACCATTATTTTTGCATTTGAAGTGTATTCCCATTTATTGACCAAAAAGAACTCAATACCCAGTATTTCTGTGTCTAGACAGTGTCAATACAAAGCCAGAATTATTATTGGGAGTTATATCAAAGAATTTAAATTCAGGAAATTTTAAAAATACATATGTCAGTTTAATATATGTCATAGCATCAGAGGAAAACCTAGTAAAAAAAACAAAGCAGAGTAGGCAGTGGTCATGATGAAAACTGATGAGGAAAATATTGTCCAAATTTTTACCAGAAGCAGTATAAGGAAGGGAACTGTATTGGAGATTTGTAGATTTAAATACAACAATACAGGTCCAAAATGGTATTTCTGTCTCTTAGCTACATTCCTTTTTTCTCACATTTCCTTTTCAAAAAACAATCATCAGCTCTGAAAAAAACTAATTCCTTGAGACTTTTATAAACAATGAACAGTCATGGTTGGGCATTTCCTCTGAAGAAAAGATGGGAACCAAAACAAAGATGCTTTCATCTTCTGTTTGCGCTTGGTAAACTAGCAGTATTAGTTAGAAAAGATCTATCATTTGTTTATTCATCTCCTCATGTGTCCAAGCACCCACAGAAAGTGTTTACAGAACAAAACAGCTCGTTTCGTTCTCCAGAAAATCAAGCTATTGCAACTGGTAGGATTAATTAAAACAGCATGAGTGTGGAAGAAAAAGCAGCTTGTTAGCCAAGAAAGAGACAAGGCCAAATAAGCCAATCTTTCATTAAATCTTAAAAATGATAAAGGTACTTTCCTCTCAGTGGATCCTGGACTTCTGAATACATTTTTTTTCAACCTTGCTTGATTTTCTCTTTGCATGAAACAATATTCTTAATAATAGAATGGCCTTTAGTTGGTACAACTGCAAAGAACATTTCCTTTCTGCTATTTTATGCATTTTAAATATTTAACTGAACAAGGTTAGTTCTCTCTTTCAGTTTGATCATTTGGTATCATATGTATTTATTTGACCCATGACACATGCACTAATTTTGAATAAATTTAACATAATTCTAAAAGACATTAAAATGAATCAGTAAATAACATTAAAATGAATCAATGTCAAAAAAAATCCCTGTACTAAAGTATAAAACATGATAAAGAAGATATATGATGAGGTACTGGACTTCAATAATTTAAATATAGTTAGTACGAAAATAAATGAACATGTGAAAATCAAATAACACTACAAAACCCCAATACAAAAATGCCATAAAGGTGATAGAAATCCTATTCCTATTGAAAATGAGTACTGAAATCTTGAGTTGAGACCCATGCCATGCACTGATTTTGTCTTTCCTTGATATTTAATTTATTCATTCAATAGAATGATCTCAGCACTTGGTTATGCTTATTTCCATTGAAAACGCTATCATTTTCCCTCTCTTCTGTTGAACATGAGATGACTGCACCCACTTTCCTTAATAAGTAAGTACATAGTTATAAACTCCTTATGGTTTCATCATTTTTATTAAGAATTCTTAACTCCTTATGGTTCCCTAGTTTATTAATTTTAAATTTTTATCACTAAAATTCACAATTAATGAATTTGAGTCCATGTGAGATGATTTTCGGGAGGATTTGAGGAAATGGGTCTTTGCTGTGGATTAGATGCTAACAGGAAGTAGGAATAACTCTAAGATTATTTATTTATTTATTTATTTATTTATTTATTTGTTGAGATATGATTGTTTATCCTCATACATTTATCTGGAACGAAAACTAGACTGAAACTGAATCTATAAGTGGAGAAGCAGCAGCAGGTACTCCTTTTAAGGACCAGGGAATGGTTTGCTCTTTTGTGGCTTAGGTAGCATTTATGTTTTTTCAATGCTCAGATATAACGACTGATGATCTTGCTTTTGTCTTGATTTATCCCGGTCACAGAGGGGTTTTGTCTGATGCACCAGCCTAGCTGATAGTACCAGGCCAGTCCCAGATGTCGGGGGCTGCTTTCTCTTCCTCCATTTAGGCTAAGTGAGGTTTTTCTGATCAGGGGTTTTTTTCTGGAAAATTTAGTAGTCATAGTTGGACTAAGATTAGTCAGTTGCTCTTTCTGTTGCAAGATGAGTTGTTGAACACTCTTAGGTGACAGTCGCTACATAGTAGCATTTGAAACGGGTCAGAATACACCTGCTGACTGCAGTATAGGCAATTATTAGGTACAGAATGATCACCAATCCTTGACAGAAATCTTGAAGCCAGGGTTCTAGCTTATAAAACCCAGGGAAGAGAGCCATCTGTGCCTGTTTTAGAAAGTGAGGTAACTTTTTTTTCTTAGCTTAGTCATGGGTTCATGTGTTTTTCTTGTAGTATAGACATGCAGCAAGAGCTTTTCCTATAGTACAAATCTTGGTTAATTAAGAGAAAAGTGAGGATGATATAAATTGTCCATGACCCTTGCTAGTGATTTTAGACTAGCTCAGAGGGCTTTCAGAGTAGAAGTTGTAGTATTTATGGTTTTTGCTACCAAGTCAAGTTTTGCACCATTTTGCCAGTTGTATTATCTCAAATGTGAACATTGCAGCTCATATATGTCTGAAGAGTCAGTTACCCTTCTGAGAGTTTCTTAAAGAAGCATGTATATACCTTCTTTTGGAGGTTTATGGGCATTTTTTTTCCAGGGAAACATAATCTGATAGACGATAGTCTTCAATATTTGAAGTCTCTAACAATGATTCTGAAATAGAATACATAAGAGAGCATGTGGAAGGCCCAGTGAAGTCATTTAGGGGAGAATGTAGCTAGAGAGGAGAAAAGGACCCAAGGACACTACAACATTTGAAAGTCAGGTAAAGAGGAAGGAACAGCAAAGCACATAGAGAGAAAGTTCCTGGTGAGTCAAATTTTTAAAAATCTGGAAAATATGATGTCTAAGAGGCCATAAGAAGGAAGATTTTCAAGGAGGATAGATAAGGTATATGGTCAAATGCTGTTGGAAATCAAAATAAAGAAAGAGAGAATGGCCACTGGGTTGTACAAAAGAGAGGCCAGGGTTATCTTGACAAGAAATATTTCAGTGACTCGGAAGGACAAAAACCATTTGAGTGAAACAGTGATTGGAACAATAATTAGCTGAGAAGTATAATTCTTAAAAATTCCAGGTAGCATCAAATTATGAATTAATCTAACAAAAACACCACAAAATCTATATTAATAAAATATTAAGTAAAACTACCCAAATTATAAAAGAGAAATTAAACAAGCTAAAATTTCTGTTGTGTTTGTTCTTTGATGAAATGACTCATCATAAATATACCAATTTTCCCTAAGATAATTTATTCATTTAATTTGGTCCTAATAAATTTATTCCAGAATTGTTCATGAAATTTTGTAAGTTGATTCTAATGTCTATATAGAAAAAAATTAGCTCAGTTGGTTAAGCATCTGCCTTCGGCTCAGGTCATGATCCCAGGGTCCTGGATTGAGCCCCGGTTTGGGCTCCCTGCTCAGTGGGGAGTCTGCTTCTCCGTCTCCCTCACCCTCTGCCCCTCCACTCACTTGTGCTCTCTCTCTCTCAAATAAATAAAATCTTAAAAAAAAAAAAGAAAAACTTAACTTGCAACAATATCCAGTAAAATCTGAGGCAGAAGGATAATGAGCATAGATTAGTCATACAAGATAATAAAATACATTATAAAACAATAGGAAACATTAGTACTGGCCACAGATAGTCGATATAACAGAGAAACCATACATAGTCTTAAACATATATGAATTGTTGGTTACCGATGAAAGTAGCATTCTAAATCAGTGAGGTAGGGGAGCAGAGTAGGTGTTGATTAAATGGTGCTAGGATTGGGGTGCCTAGGTGGCACAATCAGTTAAGCAACTGACTCTTGGTTTTGGCTCAGGTCATGATCTCGGGGTCATGAGATCAAGCCTCATGTCAGGTGCTCTGCTCAGCTTGGAGTCTGCTTGGGACTCACGCTCTCTCTCTGCTCCTCTCTCATGCTTGTCCGCGCCCACGGTCCCTCTCTCTCTCTCTCTCTCGTTCACTCAAATAAATAAATAAATCTTTTAAAAAAATGGTGCTAGGATAATTGGATAGAATCTGGAAAAAATAAATGAGCTAGGTTCCTTCTTTTAATCTTTATACTAATAAATTTCAGAAAAACCAATTTTTTATGAGTAAAAACTTTAAACCACAAAACATGGAAGAAAAACACTGAAAATTTCTCTTTTATTCTTGATTTTAAAATGTCTTTCTAAGCATGGTGCAAAACCTTTCTAGACATGGTGCAGAATCTATCAAAGAAAATATTGATAAATTTGAGTTCATCAAAATTAAAAAGTTCTCCATAGCAAGAAAAAATTAAAAACAATACATTATAAACTCAGTAACTTAGATTTTTAAGTAACACATATGCTAATAAGCTAGTTCTCTTCATGTATGTCCTGTCCATACAAATCTTTTGGAAAATTATCAGCAACCCATTTTTAAAAATGTGTACACATGAATTCACAGAAAAAAAGAAATAAAATTTTGAAGATCTCAACTTCAATTATAACAAAATGAATGTACATTAGAATTTACACTCTGACTGCATAACTGAAACTTTATACCCACTGAACAACTCCTATCTGCTGTACAAACATGGTACCTATAGTTAACACTACAGTATTGTGGGGCGCCTGGGTGGCTCAGTCAGTTAAGCGGCTGCCTTTGGCTCAGGTCACGATCCCAAGGTCCTGGGATCGAGCCCCGTATCGGGCTCCTTGCTCAGCGGAGAGCCTGCTTCTCCCTCTCCCTCTGCCTGCTGCTCCCCCTGCTGTGCTCTCTATCTCTCTCTCTGTGTCAAATAAATAAAATTTAAAAAAAAAAAAAAGTACAGTATTGTGAGCTTCAAAATTTGTTAAGGGGGTACATCTGATGTTATGTGTCATTACCACAGAAAAGAGGGGGATAAATACAAGGAAACTTTGGGAGATGTTGGATATGTCTGTTACCTTGATTGTGGTGTTGGACTCCAGGTGTTTGTATATATCCAAACTCACCAAATTATACACATTAAATGTGAGCAGTTCTTTGCATATCAGTTATACCTCAATAAAACTGTTTTTAAAAATTACATTTGGCTATCAAGTTTTCAATTAATGCTCTTGGAGAAAAGCAAAATTTCCTAATACACTGAGTTAGGGAAGGCCTGGGAAAAAAGTCTCTCTCATACAGCACTGGTATGAACACGCATTGGTACAACCCCCGGGAAGGCAATTTCACAACATCTATCAAAACTGTAAATAAACATATCCTTTATTTGATAATTCCACTTTTAAGAGTTTATCCTATAAACATATGCCATAAAATATAATTACAAAGTTTTTCAGAGTGGCATTTATGGGATAGCAAACCATGAATTTGTTAAAAGGAATGAGGCATACCTACATACATTGACACGAAAGACTTCCTTGATAAATCGTTAAGTGAAAAAGCAAAGTGTACTATACTTTGTGCAAAATAACAAAAATAAAATCACTTCAAGAAAGAGAAACCAGAGCATTGGATATCAATGATAGAACAATTGCTTACTTTGTACTGCTTAACGTTTAGTACAACTTGAATCTTTACCATAGTCATGTGTTGCTTTCTCAAAAAATTACATTAAAAACATTTTTGAGGAGGACAAAAAATCAATGGGAGGTAGTAATTTGATGGCAAAGAATAGGAAAAATTAGCTGTAGTTTGTTGAGGTGGATACAGAGAAACTAGATTAATATGGGTCAAAATTTTGTTTTTGTTGCAATCGTCGTTGCTCTTTAAAAACAAATAGTTTTTTAAAGAGTCTATTACATACCCATCAGAATAAACCTGAAGGTCTGATTGTATACCCATGAGAATGAACCAGTTGGGTGGGAAGAAAGGGTGCTCACACAGAGGCAGGAGACAAGCCATTGAGAGGGCCCAAGGGATTCAATTCAGGTGAACAGAAGAGTCCACCTGAGGTCAGAGCAGGGGTCCTTCCATTTTAACAAGTAGAATGAAGAAAGTTGTTAGATTTGTGTGTGTCAAAGTGACAAAACTCTGGTGGAGATGTTGGCCTGGTTGGAGCAAGAAGACCTCTCCCATTTTAACAGGTAGAAGGCAGAATTTGGGATACAAATCCCAGCTCAGCTTTTATATTTTTAGGTGAGCAGAAGAGCCTGGGTCTAATCAATCCATGAGCTGAAAACTAAGTCATCTTCTGATGGTAAGTCTTGCTGGAGGTGGTGGGAGAATTCTGTGGAAACAAGATCGAGGGTCACGTACTCGTCTCCAATTATGGGAAATTGAGTAGTACTATCGGACAGGTTGAGAGCGTTTTGAGGATTGTGGTTAACTTAGAGTGAAAAGACAGTTATTACAAGGGATGAAGAGGATAACAATGGAGATTAATCTGTTGACAAGGGAGTCTGATGATTCACCTTGCAATCTAAACTAGGCTAAATGTAAATGAAGATGGGGGTGAGGAGGACAAAATGATGTAGTGGTAAGATAAGTGGATTTAAGATCTGAATTAATTCAAATAGCTGTCCTGGGGAATAGTAGAGAAATGGAACCAGAAGGCTAAAAAGTCGGGCTAGAGTAGGATGTTTGAAATAGAGATCTTAGTGACTGCAGAGTACAGAGTAGGACCACAAAAGTGGGCGGCTGCTGTGGATCAGGGGAAAAGACTGGAAACAAAGAAGGATTGTTCTATTCCTCGTTTTCTAAGAGATTTGACAAGTAGTAGGTATTGAATCTTATCAAATACATTTTTAGCCTCTTTTGAAATAAGCTCTTTTTTATTGATTTTATATATATATAAATATGTTGCTACTTTTTAACTATCTTCTTGTGGAAAAAAAGTACTTGAAAATAGTGATTACTGGGGCGCCTGGGTGGCTCAGTGGGTTAAGCGTCTGCCTTTGGCTCAGGTCATGATCTCAGGGCCCTGGGATCGAGCCCCACATTGGGCTCCCTGCTCAGCGGGGAGTCTGCTTCTCCCTCTGCCTCTGCCTCTCCCGCAATTCATGCTTGCACTCTCTCTCTCAAATAAATAAATAAAATCTTAAAAAAAAAAAAAAGAAAATAGTGATTACTTTCTTAGTCTGTTTTATACAATTTGCTAGGATTTTATTTTGAATTTTCACATTTACAATCATAAAAAAGATTAAACCTTCAGAACAATATTACCTTCAAAGCCTGAATTGGATAATTTTCTATCCTTTTCTATACTCCTGACCACATGATTTGGCATGGAAATGTTAAATCTGTTCCTTGTAAATTTGTGATAAATCATCTGTTTTTATTTAGAGTTTTATGTGGAAATATTTCAATATGCATTTTTTTCATTTTACTTCCTATTTCTTGACATACTTTAGAAGTTTATTATTGCCCACAAGATCATTTATTCCATAGAAATTTTTAAATCTGTTAGCATTGGGGAGTATGCAGTATTATCTTATAATTTTAATATCCTACTTATATGTTTCCTCGTGAAAAATTTGTATTTCATGATTACAGTTTCCAGAAATTTAACATTTCATTTTCCCCAAAGAATTAACTCATGTTTCCTTTGCAGTTCCACTATTTTTTCTTTTTTTAATATGCTTATTTTAACTCCTTTCTTCCTTTTTTTTTCCTTTTCTTCCTCCATTCTTCTTTTTTTCTCTTTCTTTTCTTTTTAAGTGTGATTTATAATTTTTTTCTGGATTATCCTATGTTAAAGACTTAGTTCATTTTAGTGTTATTGTTTAATCATGGAATCACATCTGACTTTGAACCAATTATATCAGTTTTGTAATGTAAGGTTCTCATTTTTATTATTTTTCCAATGGCTTATCATCATCTATAATGATAATTTTATTTTACTTTTAAAGATTTATTTATTTATTTGGGGGGTTGTGAGGGGCAGAGGAAGAGGGAGATAGAAACTTAAGCAGACTCTCCACTGAGCACCAGGTCCTGATCCTACAACCCCGACATCACAACCTGAGCTGAACCCAAGAGTCAGATGCTCAACCAACTGCACCACCCAGGTGCCCCTATAATGATAATTTTAGAGGTTTTATTTTTTTTTAAATCTCAAATGTCAGATTGATAGAGTTTGAGTTTTTCTTTGCTTCTTTTGCTTTGCAAATGGTTCACTTTTTGAATTTTGTGTTACATAGTATCAGATTTTTATTTTTATGTGTGTGTTAAAAGAACTGACCTGAAAATTTTATGTGAAGGAAGGCCTGCAAGTCACTGAAATTCTTTTGATGTGCTTGGCGCTGAAATATCTCACTAACATGATCCTAGTTCATGGATAGTCTCTAACTAGCAGTTTACCTTTTCTTTGAATTGTGCTTTATTATGGTGGAGGGTTTCTGGGGTTTCTTTGTGGGTTTTTTTTATTTTGTTTTGTTTCTGTTGTTGTTGTTGTTGTTGTTTTTGGTATGTTGTTGGACTTTTTATTTTTTTTTTTTTAACAAAAAAAAACTTCCAGGAAAAAAAAAAAAAACACTCTGGGAGCTGGTAATTTTTAATACCTTGGGCAGAAAGAACAAAGGATAGATAAAATATTATTATCACTGAAGCAGGCATTATCTTACTAAAGGGATTTTAGAAATATGCAGCACGGCAATAATTGTTGTGCATAATTGCTGATGTTCCGAGAACAAAACAATACTGCTAATATCTATATAATGCTTTGAATTTTATAATTGATACTTGACAATTTTATGGTTGAAATTCCTGGACCAGTCATGACATGATTTGCTTTTAAAGTCTGTAATTATAGAGTCAAGCCATGAGAAAAATAGATCACTATATCCATAAGTGATGAATTTATAAGACAATACAAAGATACTACACATCTTCATGCTGTCTTCCTGAGAAGCTACAATACAAACCACAAACCCTAAATTTCCCTAAGGTTCTCTGTCTAGGTGGTGGCTCTGGTTAAATGAATACTTAGGAACTGATTTAAAAAGATGAATTCTAAAGGTCAGAAGTAACTGTGAAAGAATTGCAGATTTATGTATGATATGTGTGTTTCGTATTAGGAGACATTTTAATGTGTTACTCATAAATAATAAAATTGGAGTGTCCCAAAATGTTACAGTACTTAGTGAAAATTGGACTCATATGGACATCCTATGATAAACTTGGATAAACTCTCAAATCTTCATATAACTTTTTTTTCCCTAAGAACAGACATGTTTTATTCAGTTCCTGCCTTTAAAGTTGTTTTTATTTGGTTATTAATTCAAACTTACTTCCTTCCTATAAAAAATCCATTTCTCATTTATTTGTTCAGAGCTGTGCACTACCATGAATGCATTCAAAAATCCCTTAAGCATATACACATTCAATTTCCTTGAGTGTTAGTCCATGTGCTAGTCTAAGGAAGTCACAAAAAAACTTACCCAAGTTTTCTTTATACATTTTTACTGTTTCTTATTCTCCTTTATCATCACTTTTTCCTTTACCCTTAAACATTGGTATATCCCAGAATTCCAGCCTAGTGTCCTTCTCTTTCCATCTGGATCTATTATCCAGGCAAGTCCATAATTCTGGCTCAATTACTTCCCACTTATCTATACTCCACATAGTATCTGACCATCTTTCGAAAACATAGGTCATATTATTCAACAATCTGATGATTTTTTGAGCAACCACTATGTTGTAGGCATAATGCTAGAGTGGAGAAAACAAAACCAAATGAAATATTGATCTCAACATTGAGGAGTTAGAAGTCTATTGGATTATGTAAGTCCCCTACTTTTAGAAATTCTCAATGACTCTCCATTACTATAAAATATATCCAGACCTTTAAGGCCACCACAGATTATAGTCCACCCTCTAATGAACATTTTGTGTTTCCTCTCTTTCTGGTAGCAACATCTTGAAGTCTTTTGGAAATCAACCCCTCTTCATTCAGTGCACCCACTTTTTTAGAAAAGGAGCATGTGACTCAGAATTAGCCAATCAATACACTGAATTCCCTAGACCATAGTGATTAATTTAAGGCTTAGCCAATAAGCACAGTTTTCTCTTCCTGGTCACAGACATTGATAGAAAATTAATGATGACCCAAGGTGATCCAATAAGAATCCTTGGACTTAAAAAAGACACAAGCTTTTTCCACTGGATTTGAACTTGGGAAGATATCAGCTGAAGTTACTTTTGTCATATTTTGAATACAAAAAGAGAACCTATTTGTATTGTTATGGTTTGACCGGGGAATGGTCAATATGGAATAAGGGATTTATTACTAAAATAAGACATGACACAATTGAGAGGGGCTGCTGAAAAAATCCATGGTAAGGATATTGCCTCTGTGTCTGGTAATAGGCCTGAAATCGGAGGGAGAGACAAACCATGAGAGACTATTGACTCTGAAAAACAAACTGAGGGTTCTAGAGGGGAGGGGGGTGGGAGGATGGGTTAGCATGGTGATGGGTATTAAAGAGGGCACTTTCTGCATGGAGCACTGGGTGTTATGCACAAACAATGAATCATGGAACACTACATCAAAAACTAATGATGTAATGTATGGTGATTAACATAACAATAAATTTTTTTTTTTAAAAAGGAAGTAAAACTTGGCATGAAATGAGGGTAGAGAATGAGAGAAAATTGGGACCCATGAATTCTTGTTGGAAACCACAAAGATAAACTGGAATGCACAAGGGCAAACTGGAACCTGAGCCTATCTCTCATTTCCTCCAACCTTGCCATCAGAGGCGCCTGATGAAGAAGCTGATGCATTTCTTAATGATGTTGCACATATGCTCTACCTGGACCCAGAGAAGCTGACAGATGAGGTGCGGCAGGTGATAAAGGAGTTACAGGCCACATGGCTGTCCCATATCAAGGTAAAACAACAAATCCACATGTGCAGTCAACATCTCTTCGCATCCTACTCCGACCTTCAGAGCTTAATGCCTACAGCTTCACCTCTGCTTTCTAAATTTTGCTGCATTTCACTTGTAGTAAACCCTAATCCAGAATCATAGAAAAAAAAAAAAAAGAACTGTGCTTCCAGTTTAGCAAAAATGGCACATAACCAGCACACTATCTAAAAAAGGAATCACGGGGCACCTGGGTAGCTCAGTTGGTTAAGTGTCTGCCTTTGGCTCAGGTCATGATCCCAGGGTCCTGGGATCGAGCCCTGTGTTGGGCTCCCTGCTCAGCGGGGAGTCTGCTTCTCCCTCTCCTGCTGCTGCTCCCCCTGATCTCTCTCTCTCTAAAATAAATAAAATCTTTAAATAAATAAATAAATAAATAATCAACACAGAAAACATGAATCTAAAATATGAACAAAAGAAAACTTTATCCTGTTAACATCCCCAAGATCAAACAAGCCCTGGTCTTTTCAGTTATGAGTTGATACACTTTCTTTGTGATAAAGTACTCTGGATTGTATTTTCTCTCACTTGTCAAAAGATATGAGAGCTGGCACAAAGAATTGAACATTGCCAATGGCTGAGAGCAAATTCAAAATTGAAAGAATCAAGGAGAGGGGAGGACTCTCACACTTCTGTTGGGGGGCAGATAATAGTATTTGTAATTTGGTTGTAGGGGGTAGAAATAGTAAAATATACACCCTTTTTAGCTTGGTGCTCAGAACTTATCCTTGCTGGGGCAACAGCATTCCTGGTCTCGATATGAAAAATGTGAGATTTTGGAATGTGGTTCTTATTCCTATGGTTCTCTAAAAGTCCTATAAGAAAAAGACAAGCTTACATTGAAATTGGTTCACTTAAATGCAGCCAGGAAAAAAATGTGGCTTTACTGAGAAATACCTTTCTCGCTTGAGACCTTTTCAAGGTCACTGAGAAATTTAAAAGATTAGAAAGCTGAATTCTCTCTTCCAAACTAAAGTTACTGCCAGCAAAAGTGGGGAAGTAGGAACAATAGGAGGAAATAACATTAAAACCTGTGAGAAGCCATTTTCATCAGGTTCCTCCAAAGAAGTTCCTATTTTAAACTACTTAGAAAAGAGGACGGTTACCCCACCTGAAAGATGCCACATAACATGTACTTGGGAGCAAGAGTCAGATTGGTTCTATCTCCCTCCCCAGTCAATGTGGTAAATTGTCCCAAATCAGAAGCAAGGTTTAGACAATTAGATGAAAGGGATGGGCAGAGCAATGTGTCTAGAGGGTATTAAGAGAAAAATATGGGACCTGGTTCTAATACAAAGACTTGCTTGAAGGGGCACCTGGGTGGCTCAGTGGGTTAAGCATCTGACTCTTCGTTCCGGCTCAGGTCATGATCTCAGGGTTGTGGGATAGAGCTCCACATCTTGTCGGGCTCCCACACTCAATGCAGACTCTGCTGGAGATTCTCCCTCTCCCTCTCTCTCCCCCCCACTCTAAATAAATAAATAAAATCTTAAAAAAATAAAGAAAGACTCACTTGAAGAGATTTCTGGTCTTTGGTAGTAGCCCATGGAATTGTTTGGAACACATAGATTGAAAGCACACTTAAATTTTTGGGGGGGGGGAGTTGTTTTATTTATTTTTATTTTTTATTTTTTTAATTTTATTTTATTATGTTATGTTAATCATCATACATTACATCATTAGTTTTTGATGTAGTGGTCCATGATTCATTGTTTGCGTATAACACCCAGTGCTCCATTCAATACATGCCCTCTTTAATACCCATAACCAGGCTAACCCATCCTCCCACCCCCCCGCCCAGAACCCTCAGTTTGTTTCTCAGAGTCCATAGTCTCTTAGGGTTCGTCTCCCTCTCTGATTTCCATCCCTTCATTTTTCCCTTCTGTGAATTGTGTAAGACTGTTGAATCACAGACCTGTACCTCTGAAACAAATAATACATTATATGTTAAAAAAAAAAGAAGAAGATAGTAGGAAGGGAAAGCACACTTAAATTTTAAGAGAGTTGTCCCATCCGCACTGGAAAATAATAGGCTATAATTAAAATCTCTAAGGCATATCCCAAATTCCTAATCCTATCACAGTGGAAAGGGGTGGGGCATACCCCACATGTACATTTCCCATTTGACCACTGGAACAAAAAAAAAAACAAGGAAAACATAAATAAATAAATAAATAAATAAATAAATAAATAAATAAATAAGGAAAACCACCCATAAGAGAAGAATCAGGCCAACTGCTTCAGAGCTACTGATAAAACCAATTCCTTCTAGCACCAGAGCAAACAGGGCAAAGAACCCTTGCTATTTTTTATATTATATATGGTATGGACCCTTGGCCACTTCATTTCTCATTTGCCCCACCCAATAGAAGTTTTATTGCAAATATTTCTTTTCTCTGTCATTTTGTTTTGCAAATGATAGGTTATTGTATGGAGGTAAATTTCCTGTTAGTTTGCTAGACCATGAGGAACTATATTCAGACCTAATGAATAAGAACTGAAATTAACCAGAGGCATAGACCTGGACCTGGATACAGTAACTGGGAGCAAGGAATCTAAGAATAAGGCTGTTTTGTGATAGATGGCCAAAGGGACAGACCATTATGGACATTTGTTGTTTTTCAACTGCCATAACCCATGACCTCTGTTATTCAAGTGGGTCTCTATCTTCAACTCCAAGAGTAGAGTATCACCACACACTTGGTCAGTAGTACACTGCAATGTTGGATCAGAAGTGGGAATCCGATGAAATGGATCCAATCAGAATGAATTATAGGTCAAGCATGGGAGTGATCAAAAAAAGGTTTGCTCTCTTTCCCTCCAGATTTGAACCAGGAAGGAATATAGTATAGGGCAGAAAATGCGCACCATGGTAAGGAGTGTGTCTAGCAAAATATGAACCCAACATACAAGAAGCAGAACTGAGCAATGCAGAGGAAGAAACCAAATCCTGCTAATTGAGAAAGGCCCTGAATTGAGAAGAGACTGAAAGCTTATACTTATCTAACCCTAGATTTGTCAAGAACATAAGCTAATTATCTTTTCAGTTAAAGGTACTTGAGATTGAATTTGCTTTCACTTTTAACAGAAAAATAAATCCCAACAAACCTTTTCAATTTACTTGTCCCTCCCCAATCCACAATTTAATGCCATCGTCACCCAAAGCATAACTAAATCTCACATTTTGAAGACTTGGCTCTTGGAAGGCTTTTGACTGGAATGCCCATTTTCCTTTCCTGTCCGGAAAACTTCTATTTACCCATTAAGGCTAATGTACATGTTGCCTCCTTTGTGAAAGCCCTCGCAAACATCCTGAATGGATGAATGCCTTTCCAAAGCCATTACCATTTCTAAGTTGACACCTAAAATGACGGCTGTATCTGTTGTGTGTGTCACTCAGATACAATAACAAGAGTCTGTTAATTAGCTGGTAGGTTTCTGTTTTGTATACCCTATTAGTAGCCTTGGTTTTCTACAGAAAATTACTACAGATACCCCCCGCCACAACACACACACCCCGTTTTCAAAAGTTAGCATTATGTTACTTTACTTTTACAAAAGACCTATATTTAGTACCTGTTTTTGCTAACTGAAAGAAATCCAAAGAGGATTTTGGCTTTTAGGGAAAAAGGTGAAAGGCAAAAATAGCTTTCAGCATTTGTATTGCTGCCAGCCTTTATGGAGGCAGCGTGCATCCCAAGCAGCAAGAGTGGCCCCGCCAAGCTCCTTCCTTGGAAACTGAACTCAGCATCTCAGCACAAAGCTCTGCAGCTTTGAACTGTATCTACGAGCATCTGTGCTTCATCTTGATTTATTTTGTGCATCCATTAGCAAGATGTGTCCTATGCTATCAGAAAAGCCTAAAAGAGTTTATTTTTTAGGTCTGGGAATGCTCAAATTTTTTCCATATAAATTAGTCATAACTTCTTCTTTGCCTTACGCTTGGAAGATTTCCTAGGAACACTCTATTTGGGGATAGCACAAGGGAAACCCACATGTAGGATTTAAAATAATGTGTAACAAAATACTGGCAGTTGCAGTTACATTGTCATTTCCAAAAAGTGTATTCCTTTTGTAAAATCATTTTTTAATTAAGTGTATCAATTCTTTTCTGAGCAGGAAAGTTATAATTCTTAAATAACACTATGCTTATTTGTAATATTTTTGCATGGAGACTCAATGAGTGTTGACTCCTAATGATATTTAAACGTTACATGCTTTTCTGTGCTAAGCCTCTTCAGAATTTTTTCTTTTATTTTTCTTTACTCCCATGTCAATAATTACTTAAGTTGGCTGAAAATAATAATTTCCCAAAGGCCCATAAACAAGAGTATTTTAAAGCTGACAACACTATATGGTTAAGATTATGTTTTAAATGCCTTGCATTATAGGTTGGTTCAACCTCCACAAATCAATCAATGTGATATGAAACATTAATAAAAGAAAGAAGAACCATATGATCCTCTCAATAGATGCAGAAAAAGCATTTGACAAAGTACAGCATCCTTTCTTGATCAAAACTCTTCAGAGTGTAGGGATAGAGGGTACATACCTCAATATCATAAAAGCCATCTATGAAAAACGCACAGTGAAAATCATTCTCAATGGGGAAAAACTAAGAGCTTTCCCCCTAAGGTCAGGAACACGGCAGGGATGTCCACTATCACCACTGCTATTCAACATAGTATTAGAAGTCCTAGCCACAGCAATCAGACAACAAAAAGAAATAAAAGGCATCCGAATTGGGAAAGAAGTCAAACTCTCAATCTTTGCATATGATATGATACTTTATGTGGAAAACCCAAAAGACTCCATTCTAAAACTGCTAGAACACATACAGGAATTCAGTAAAGTGGCAGGATATAAAATCAATGCACAGAAATCAGTGGCATTCCTATACACCAACAACAAGACAAAAGAAAGAGAAATTAGGGAATCGATCCCATTTACAATTGCACCCAAAACCATAAGATACCTAGGAATAAATCTAACCAAAGAGGCAAAGAATCTGTACTCAGAAAACTATTAAATACTCATGAAAGGAACTGAGGAAGACACAAAGAAATGGACAAACATTCCATGCTCATGGATTGGAAGAACAAATATTGTGAAGATGTCAATGCTACCTAGAGCAATCTACACATTTAAGGCAATCCCTATCAAAATACCATCCACTTTTTTCAAAGAAATGGAACAAATAATCCTAAAATTTGTATGGAGCCAGAAAAGACCTCAAATAGCCAGAGGAATGTTGAAAAAGAAAAGCAAAGCTAGCGGCATCACAATCCCAGACTTCAAGCTCTGTTACAAAGCTGTCATCGTCAAGACAGTATGGTACTGGCACAAAAACAGACACATAGATCAATGGAACAGAATAGAGAGCCCAGAAATGGACCCTCAACTCTATGGTCAACTAATCTTCGACAAAGCAGGAAAGAATGTCCAATGGAAAAAAGACAGTCTCTTCGACAAATGGTGTTGGGAAAATTGGACAGCCATATGCAGAAGAATGAAACTGGACCATTTCTTTACACCACACACAAAATAGACTCAAAATGGATGAAAGACCTAAGTGTGAGACAGGAGTCCATCAAAATCCTAGAGGAGAACACAGGCAGCAACCTCTTCGACCTCAGCCACAGCAAATTCTTCCTAGAAACATCGCCAAAGGCAAGGGAAGCAAGGGCAAAAATGAACTATTGGGACTTCATCAAGATAAAAAGCTTTTGCACAGCAAAGGAAACAGTCAACAAAACCAAAAGACAACCGGCAGAATGGGAGAAGATATTTGCAAATGACATATCAGATAAAGGGCTAGATTCCAAAATCTATAAAGAACTTATGAAACTCCACACCCAAAGAACAAATGATCCAATCAAGAAATGGGCAGAAGACATGAACAGACATTTTTCCAAAGAAGACATCCAAATGACCAACAGACACATGAAAAAGTGCTCAACATCACTCGGCATCAGGGAAATCCAAATCAAAACCTCAATGAGATACCACCTCACACCAGTCAGAATGGCTAAAATTAACAAGTCAGGAAATGACAGATGTTGGCAAGGATGCGGAGAAAGGCGAACCCTCCTACACTGTTGGTGGGAATGCAAGCTGGTGCAGCCACTCTGGAAAACAGTATGGAGGTTCCTCAAAAAGTTGAAAATAGAGCTACCCTATGACCCAGCAATTGCACTACTGGGTATTTACCCCAAAGATACAAATGTAGTAATCCAAAGGGGTACATGAACCCCAATGTTTATAGCAGCAATGTCCACAATAGCCAAACTCTGGAAAGAGCCAAGATGTCCATCAACAGATGAATGGATAAGGGTGTGGTATACACACACACACACACACACACACACACACACACACACACACGATGGAATATTATGCAGTCATCAAAAAAATGAAATCTTGCTATTTGCAATGACATGGATGGAACTAGAGGGTATTATGCTGAGCAAAATAAGTCAATCAGAGAAAGACATGTATCATATGACCTCACTGATATGAGGAATTCTTAATCTCAGGGAACAAACTGAGGGTTGCTGGAGTCGTAGGGGGTGGGAGGGATGGGGTGGCTGTGTGATAGACATTGGGGAGGTTATGTGCTATGGTGAGTGCTGTGAATTGTGTAAGACTGTTGCATCACAGACCCCGACCTCTGAAACAAATAATACACTATATGTTAAAAAAAAAAAAGAAGAAAGTAGGAAGGGAAAAATGAAGGGGGGAAATCGGAGGGGAAGACGAACCATGAGAGACTATGGACTCTGAGAAACAAACTGAGGGTTCTAGAGGGGAGGGGGTGGGGGGTTGGGTTAGCCTGGTGATGGGTATTAAAGAGGGCACGTACTGAATGGAGCGCTGGGTGTTATACGCAAACAATGTATCATGGAACACTACAACAAAAACTAATGATGTAATGTATGGTGATTAACACAACATAATAAAATAAAGTTTAAAAAAATAAAAAATAATAAAATAATAAAATAAATGCCTTGCGTTATGTAGCTATCATATCTGATGCTCAAGGGGAAAAGTGACATAAATACAGACGGTGATTATCAAAACTATTTTAGGTATTATCTTGGTGACCAAAACAAAGAACGTTTATTTTTAAACGGGGATGTTACAATAAATATCATATCCTCTGTTTGTCATTGTTCAGTGAGGTCGAGCGTGGTGTTTTATAAGCTGTTTTTCATATGTTTATGACACAATGCTGACTGTTTTTAGTAGGAAATGGCCTGCTGGCTAAGTGCCCGTTCATTGTACCCCAGCATTTTCCCTCAGCTGTATCAGGGCAATAAACTAAGAAGTTCACTACTTCCTCATTAATTCTGGGAAACTCATACCATGAATAACATATCATGAACCCAGGAACCTTTTTATGTCTTGACAATTGCTGGAAGTGTTTTATTTTATAACAGAATTCAAGAATATCCAATTTAAATAGCAAATGTTGGGTATTGTGGAAACCGAGGCTGTAAGTCTCATGATTTTCTTAGAGGATAATAATTGTGACTCAAACCCTGTGAGTTAGGTACTAATAACTTGTAAGCCTATTTCCTTTCTCAATGGTTTCTCATTTGTTGGCTATATTACCATAATTTTTATTGTGAAAGATAACATAAGGGATCATTTTTGAAGTTTGATGTTTCCTATAATTTATAAGGACACTTCAAATCGCTCAAGTCCTAAAGGTAAAACTGGAAGGCTTGTGAATATTTAGGATAGAAATAATGCCAAGAGAAAGAAAAGTGTGGATTAACAGAAAAATGAAGTTTTAGCCTGTTTATGCTTTAGTTCCCATCCATTCACTCCTCCATTTTCTGCCTTTGTATCAATTACAATCCCACTCTTCTAGTAAATATTTACAATGCAAAGTAAGAGAATGACCTGGGGCCTTGGACACAGACAATCTAAGTCTGATTTCTAACCTCCTGCCTGTGCAACTTAGTTCGATTAATTTAATTTTTCTAAACCTTAATTCCATTTGCTAAAAGATGAGAAATTGACTTTGCTTACAAGTCTGTTATGACTATAGTAGAGAAAATAAATAGAAAGTACTTTATAAAAAACGCCTGGTGAGACGCAATAAATAGGAGGTGTTCATAATAGGCCCTCAACTAACAACATCAACAGCAGCAGTATTCATCAACCATGAGTTCTATTTAGGGTCAGACAGCTTTACAAATTCAGCTATTTCAGCTATCATGTAAAGTCTAGTAGTTACTACTGCCTTGTTGTTATTACTGCTCTCTTGTTACTTTGCTATTGTTGCCCCAAGTTTAGAAATAATGTACTTCACTAAATTAAATTCTTAGATTGGGAGAAAACCCACTGTTATTCTGGAAAGGGAAAAAACAAAACAAAACTTAAGAGGACCACACACGTTCGTCTCTTCCCCTCAAAAACGAACTCTCCAGCTCCTAAGTAGCTGTCCTAGTACAGGCTTCCCCCCACTGTCCAGAAGAAAAGCATTCCATTGAAACCTTCCATAAACCAAAATAGCATAAGGCTAAGAAGCAATTACCATTAATTTACATAGAAAAATTTTTGAGCATTCCCAGACCCCCCAAATAACCTCTCTTAGGCTTTTCTCTGTAGGACACATCTTGCTAATGGATACACAAAATAAATCAAGCTAAAGCACAGATGCTTAGACACACAATTCAGAACTACGGCGCTTGCTGCTGACTCAGGACGCTGAGTGTGGTTCCTAGGGAAGGAGCTTGGTGGGGGGCACGGAACACAACTTTGGCTTTCTGCCATTCTTTGATGAAAGTGATTTCTTTTGGTTTAGCGAAAACAGGGACTAAGTAGGTCTTTCCTAAAAGTGAAGTGGCATAGTGCAAACTCTCAAAATGCAGGGGATACTGTATCTACCTCTGGCTCTGTTACTGCTGGCTCCCTGCAAGGTACACATCATCTCTCGGTCTTCACTCTTCCCCTATGTTGTCCCTTTCAAATCTCATGCAGCTCCTCCTGCCTAATATGTCTCCCAGATGAAAATCAAGATGAGGTTTTCTAGACATATATTTATTTGTTTTGGTAGAAAAAGCTTCAGATTGGCCATTAACCAAAGATTACAGAGAGATTCATTGGCTCTCCCAGGGCATGCCACTGTGGGCTTTGGGGGAGGCCTGTCCAGTCAGCTTGCTATTTTCATCCATCAACTCCCTCTATTTACTGCTGACCTACAAGCGCTGTAACCATGTCAGAGGTGCCACAAGAAAATTTTATCCTGGGAGACCAAAAAAAAAAAAAAAAAAAAGCAGAGAACCCTTTTCTTTGGAAATTGATGGGTCCCATTCTTGGTTCATCAGTTTTGAACTTGACACAGCAAAGAAACAGAACGGTGGCTCAGTTTGTCAGCTGCAGCCCCACCACTTGACAACCCAGAGGGCAAGTTCATCCACCTCCACTACAAGGGCTTGTGCTCAGATCCCTCCATCCTGATGAAGGATTTGGAAAGGTCTCGGAGAATTCTTGGTACCACAGGCACCAGTCCTCATGTGTTTCACAATGTGACCTTAAATATATGCCGATGACTTTGTCTGAGGGAAATACAAAACACACATGTCCATACATGTAAGTACACATCATACCAAATTAAATAAATGACCATTCTAGTGTATAAAGTTGGAAGAGTAAATTTTGTCCAAATTTGCCAGGGGGATAGGTTTCTACTGTTGTTAAGAACAGATTGGTAATGGGGCACCTGGGTGGCTCAGTCATTGGGCATATGCCTTCGGCTTAGGTCATGGTCCCAGGGTCCTGGGATCAAGCCCGGCATTGGGCTCCCCGCTTAGCGGGAAGCCTGCTTCTCCCTCTCCCACACCCCCTGCTGTGTTCCCTCTCTTGCTGTGTCTCTCTCTGTCAAATAAATGAATGAATAAATAAATCTTTAAAAAAAAGAACAGATTTGTAAGGTTTAGCCCAGGCTCTACAGCTTACTCTCTTTGAGACCTTGGGCAAGTTACTTAACTTCTTTGTGCCTCATGATATAAGAAAGTTATACTCAGAAGTTGGTTTTGAGAATTTACCGGTATGAGTTTAGAACATTTTTGTAAAACCTTCAATAATTGTTAGACAATATTACTTTAAAAATATCCAGGAAATTACTATTATTCTTCACCAACTTACATTGTTCAGATTCAGAAATTTTAAAAATAGTATTTTTTTTTTAATTTTTAATAGACAACAGCATTTGGTCATAGAAAATATAAGCCAAATATTGGGATAAATGCAGAAATCTCTTTTGGGTTTGCATCTGAATATGTTCAAATAGGATAATGCTTTCAGTCTTCCAATAATTCATTCAAATAAACATTCATCTAGCTGCACACATACTGAACCTCTTTCTATTTTTTGTATATGCAAAGTTTGTTTCCAGTTCAGATTTTCTGTAGTTGGTTCTTTTCATAATTCTGGTATGAACTCAGATTTTACCTCCTCAGAATGGCCTTGCTTGATTACCCAATCCATTTTTGCTACCCCAAAATTCTCTATAACATTGCCCTGTTTCACTGTCCTTACAATCTCAATTGCAATTAAAATATATCTAAATTATCTGCTACTTATTTAATCTGTCTCCCTCCACTCCTGCTATTTTTTTTACTGCTTTATCACCAGGGCCCAGAATAGTTCTAGACTAGCAGTAGTAATAACAATAGCTTACATTTATGCATTTTGTGCACAACTTACTTTATGCACATTCATTGACAATTTAATCCTGATAACATCCTTGCAAGATATATGCTATACTACACTCATTTTACAAATGAGGAAAAGGAGGCAAAGATTGGTAAAGCAAGCGCCCATAATCACACAACTAATGAGTTCTTAACCTCTACTCTAGTCTACCTCTGAATAGGCATTTAACACATAGTTGTTAAATAAATGACTAGATGTGCTAGGTGTGGGGCAAAGAGCTGAATATGCAAAAGTCAGGTCATGGGGCACATGAGTCTACATGAGGGAAATAGATATGGGAAGTTAATTAGTAAGATAACACTTTAAACTTATACAGTGATATATGTCAATTATATCTCAATAAAGTGAAAAAATAAGCAAGATGAATAGACTGATTCAGTGAATCACTAGATGCTCCAAAAGAAGCTTTTACAGAGCACATGGAGAGTATAAATGAGGGCATGGCATTTCCTTTGGTGGTAAGTCCAGTTTTCTTAAGGAAGCTGATGGCTAATGTCTATTTTGAGGGAGAACAGTGAATATGGGGGTCTTAAGTTGTGCAGCATTGGGAATCTCTAAATGAAACAGTATATAATATAATATAAAATGCCTGAAACCATAGAAGCTATCTTGACAACCCTCCAGAAACACCGCATGAGATTTGTTCATATTGCAGTACCTCTATGGCTCTAGCTGAATATGGTTCAGGTGAAAACCAAGCTGTTGCCATGGATATGTGAACAAATGACGGTGTGGAGATGGTCTGGAACCATCGCTAAACACTTAGAGAATAAATGCCAGTGAGCATTCCTCCATTATAAGTGATGCAATCTTTGTAAAAATTAAGCATAGGAAATTGGATCATTTATTTCAAGAAAAGTAACAAATTTAGAACTTATAACCACTGGTCATAGCTGTCACCAGATAGTATTAAAATATTTGCTCACTGTTATTAAAGCCTACATAGTCACTATAATCTATGGTTTAAATATTGTTCTTTTAAAATTTAGGGGTTTGGTTTCAATAATATCAAATAGCATTAATAAATTGTCAAATTTTACCAGGTACTTTATAATGAAAAATGTATATTTAGCTTGAGAACACTAATATGACATGTATCAACCATTTAAAGAAGAAACAAGAAGAAATAGCAGCCTGATAATTGCCAAATTTTTATCCTCTATAATCATTAACTTCTAATGAAGTGGCCTTAGCTGGCATCTTATAACATATTTCTGTATATAAGGTAATTTTGTAGATAATTTAAATTTTATTTTCAAATTTCACCTTTAGTTTTCAATTTTTAAATTAATTATCAAGTTTTGGATCATGTACTTTAAGAATATTATTCTTAATCATTACAGAGGACTTAATGTAGTTATTTGGAGAGGACTGCTTACAGATTTATGATCTTTCTCAATTCCTTTGAGAGACTAAAAAACTGGAAAGCTCCTGTGCACACTGTGAACTAAATACGTTACGTTATATTATGTTAGATATGTTTAATTAGTTAGAATATGCTGAAGATGAGAAACTTTTTTCATGTATTACAGTTTATTAGATATAAAGGTAGAATTTAAACTGTCCAACCACATATATATATATATATGTGAATATGAATTTAAGTGTGATTTTCTTGTGTTATCCTTGAGAAGCAATCTTGAATTAAATTGACTTGAATCTTGGAACACCTGGGTAGCTCAATTGGTTAAGCATCTGACTCTTGATATTGGCTCAGGTCATAATCTCAGGGTCATGAGATCGAGCCCCGCCACCCCCACCCCGCTCTCCTACATGCACGCGCACTCTCTCAAAAAAAATTGAATTGAATCTTGAATTGAAGCAACCCTTAAGAGATGATTTTTAATCACTTCAGGAGGAGAACTATTTTCTCATATGAATGTCATTTGTCTTCCTGTCATTAGTAATTAGTGTTACAGCTTCGTAATTTGTTTCTTTCGTCTAATATAGCCCTAGAAACTTTTCACCTTATAACCAATCAGAAAAAAAACTTTTAAAGTTGAAGGATTTTTTTTTTTTTTTTTGACAAACCAGAGTGGCACAGCATGTTATATCATGCTGAGCTTGGCAAGGTTGAAGTAAGATTTCTTGCTCTTAGTAGACAATAAAAAAATATGCTTTTTCTGCTGGAAATTTTCTGGGTTAACATTAGGATGACCTTTAGAACGTACTTCCAATTAATCCAAAAGTTTATATTATATTAAAGTTAAAATTCCCTGAAAAAAAGAAACAATTATTAAAAAAAGTATAGTATCCTGAAAAATATGCTGATAAGTTTCATTTTCATTTTCTAACTAGCTCATTTTTGCTACTTAATAGTATTTGAAGGAACAGCAGTAGGAGAACAAAGAACACATGAAATAGGAGCAGAGAGAGGAAATTAAAGGACCTATGGTATCTATTCTGAAAATGGGAAAACCAAATTGTAAGGATATTTAATACTAAAATTAAGAAAAGATATGAAAAGAAACATAATGTTCTCAATGGATAGTGATCAAAAAGAAAAAAAAATGGTTCGATTTGGTTTTTGTAAGAAAATGAATTAAATTTCCATTCAAATTCCTCAAATTTGCTCACTCATATATTTTCATTTTATTCTTTAATTGAAGCTACATTTTTAAAAATATTCTAATTGAAGCTATGATTTTTCTGTCAAATATATTTTATTTATCTTGCCTTTTCATAAACACAAACAGGATTCTTCTGCTGTTATTTTTTCTTTTGCAAATTGGGCTTCTTTTTTTTTTAAATTTAATACATGGAGAAGGTTTTAAAATTCCACATACAATCACTGCCCACTTGACTCACTGATATCACTTTTCAGAGATTTTTCTGAGCCCTTATTATTTTTCTTTAGTTACACTGGTGGTTGCCATAGATGGCATTTTTGATAGTTATATAAGTCATGAAAAATCGTTGGCCACAACACTTTAGGGAATTATTAGGGAGATACTCTTTGAGTCATATCTAAACTACTGGCCTTAAGACATTTTTAACACTGTGTTTCATTCATCTGACAGATATGCATTTTATGTGACTCTGCTAAGTATAGTTCCAGGTACTTTGCTTCCCGAACATTGTCTGAGTAATAAACAGTGACTATACTCTATCTTTAGTACCTATAATTTTTATTTATTATTATTCCTGTTTATTACTATATCCTCAGTATTGAGGAAAACTTAAAAAATGTAATTAATAAATGCTCTATGGTCTACCTTATAATAGTTCTAAATTGTGAATTATTTATTTTGATAGGTGAAATTTTTTTTAGTTAAAACACAAAATTTATAACAAGACATAATATCATATTTGTATTGTTTTCCAGTTGTTTATGTAATTTTTTCCCCTATCACTAGACTAATTTTTTTTTAAGTAGGTTCCACACCCAGCATGGAGTCCAAAGCAGGGCTTGAATTCACCAACCTGTGATCAAGACCTGAGCTGAAATCAAGAGTCAGACGCTTAAACCACTGAGTCACCCAGGTGCCCCCACTAGACTAATTTTTTTTTAATTCGTGGGAATTACCTTTGCAGAGCATTAAATAAACAACCTAATAGATATTCATTTTCAATTACTGAATTTAATTATAATCCCAAAATATTAACATTAGAAAGCATGAAACCATCAAGCCTTAAAGTAATCTCAATGTCCAAGCCTTTATTTTCATTTGATCTTAAAAGAAGTTGAAGCTTTTCCTAAGTCACTCAGCACTTGACAGAAATAAAATAAAAATTCAGGTCTCGTACTTTCAGAGCATATCCTTTTTATTGAAACTTTTTTTCTCTATCAAGACTTTTGGTTAAAAAAATTTCCACAGTATCCACAATATAAAATAAAATTGTCACTGTATTTTAAATTTAAAGCAATGAACATGAAATGGGGTTGACTCCTGAACAAACCCAATAATTCTAGTACCTTTTTAACTTATTTTCTTGTAATATAACTTTTCTTGTGAAATATTAGTGCTAGCTAGAGATGGTTAGTTGCTTGCCACAGATTCTGCATAAGGTTGGGTACTTCTTGTAAGGAGGAATAAAGTGGTTCCAGGAACTGGCTGACCTCACCACCTTACATGGAAGGGTATCATAGGGCCAAGAGGGAATCTGAGTAGAAATGATATTAACTAGTCCTTCTCAAACTTTAGTTTGCATTAAAATCACCTGAGGAGCTGGCTAAAACATATATTTCTGGGCTCCACCTACAGAGTTTCTAATTTAGTAGACCTAGAATGAGGTCCGTGAATTTACATTTTTAACCACATAGTAGGTAATGGTGATGTTGCCTGCCCCATGACCCACACATCACTACTACTTTGCCCATGTCCAGAAAAAAAGTTTGTTTTTTTTTTTTTAAATGAAGTCATTAGTTTTTAGTTATAAACAAACAAAAACTAATTGCCATTAATTTACAGTATGACGCATGAATAAATTCTCTACTACCACCAATTTTAGTTATAAAAGTTGTGGACATTCACAAATTCAGTTTTTAGCATGGATATTTCAAAAGAAGAAAATCCTGTTCCACCAGGGGATAGTTTTATGGAAAGTGATGTAGGAAGGAGATACAGAATAAGAGCTATGAATTTAAGGCATGATTTATCATCTGCAAGTTAGCCCTAAGAAAGCATAACCAGAAGAACAAAATGATGCAAATAAAATGAAAAAATATATATTTTATGGACCTTGGAAGATCTCTATTGACCACCCTGATGATGTTAATTACTTTCTGATGTAAACTACAACAGTGAAGCCTTTCCTAGTACACTTATTATGAGCTTCAGAAAATCACAAGCATATGAACCCAACTAAACAATTTTAATACAGATTTCCATTTTCAATATAAAAACAATAAGATGTTCTACTGGTATTCCAGTAATAATACTTTGGCTTAGGAAACTTTCCTTCCAGGCCCATATTATGCACTCAGTCCACTTTCTAGTTTATATGTGACTTGCTCAGGGCTCAATGGCCTCATTCCTCACCTTCAGCCTTTCACCCCTGGCACACTGTGTAAACAGCTTAGCCAACGCATCGCTCCGTCTCCACGGTTTCATCCCATACTTCAACGTCCTTAGGAAAATAAGTACTCCTAGGGCAAAATTTGATTTCACAATATGCCTGCTATTCCTAATCTTCTTTATCTGCTTAAACCTGTAAACTTTCAAACTAGTCCCGTTCAGCTACCTCCCCCTTATTAACTTGAGATCATGGATTAGGTTCTCCTATGTAGTAATTATTCAAGGTGGACAAAGGCAGTTTGTCTTTGTCTTCCTTGACCTACCACAGAGCTGAGAATTCTACCGAAAACTTAGGTCATCATTTTCTCCCGAATCTGTGGTAGGTATTATCATCATTTTGTAGATGAGATACTTGATGTAAAAAAGTAGTTGCAACTTGCCTAATAACACAGTCAACATTTTTAGCAAAGCTAAGGTTAGAATAAAAGCCTCATAAATCCAGTGTATATATTTTAAGGTATTTCTCCTTATGGAAATGCTTACATTGCAAAAATTAAAATGGACCTAGGGCACCCAAACCTGTGTTTACAATGCATACAAAATCATCTCTCTACACATTTCATGTGGCAGATACGCATGTGAACACAACTTTAATGCAGACTCTCATATTCTTTTTCTAAGATTTATTTATTTTGAGAGAGAGAGCAGGGGGAGAGGTACAGGGAGAGAAAGAATCTCAAGCAGACTCCCCACTGAGTGCAAAGCCCTATGTGGGGCTCGAATCTCATGACCCTGAGATTATGACCTGAGCTGAAATCAAGAATTGGATGCTTAACCGACTGAGCTACCCAGGTGCCCCATGCCGACTCTCATTTTCAACTTAAAAACAATAAGATATTCTACTGGTATGCTAGGAAAAGCTCTTTGTCTTAGGAAACTCTCCTTCCAGAGGCATATTATGCACTTACTTTCAGTCCACTTTTTAGTTTATGTGTGACCTGCTCACAGTTCAATAACTACATTTGTGTATTAGTCACCATGATAACAGCAGTACAATACAGTACCTTGAACCTAGAAGGCATTTGATAAATATGAGTTGAATGAATGTTGGAAATACTAGTAAAATCATAAGGTATATTTAAAGAAATCAAATTTATTCCTGGCTTGTTTTTCTTTTACTTAATACGGATATAAAGATGATAGCTTCTGGAATCAGACTGTGCACCACTATTAAGCTACCTCTTTTTTGCTCAGTTTTCCCAGCTGAAAAATGGTATAGTAACACCACCTAACTCACAGAATTTTCATAACAATTAAATGAAAAAATTCACATTAGTCTTTTAGATCAGCATTGGACACAATGTAATCACTCAGTAACTATACATCATTATAGGACTTTCCATTTCATACCGGTAAATACCTGGGTTTTTTTTTAAACTCATGATAAGGGGTGCCTGGGTGGCTCAGTCGGTTAAGCGTCTGCCTTCGGCTCAGGTCATGATCCCAGGGTCCCGGGATCGAGCCCCGCATTGGTCTCCCTGCTCAGCGGGGAGCCTGCTTCTCCCTCTCCCTCTGCCTGCCTCTCTGCCTACTTGTTCTCTCTATCTCTCTGTCAAATAAATAAATAAAATCTTTAAACTCATGATAAATGTACTAACCATAAAACAATATAAAGGACATAAATTAGATCGGAGGATATCGCAAAAAGATATATTCATCATAAAACTAGTAAAGGGCCTCATTATTATTTTAAAATAATCCTCATAACATTGTCTAAGATACATTTCATCCTGATAAAGACCTTAATAGGCAAATGGAGATTTTTATTATCCTGTTCTTTTGTTCCAAGACAGAAAAAAAAGATATGCCCTATTTCAAAGTTGCACAATCTCTAATGAAACACCTGACACTCAACTTTCAGTACTCCGAAACACGTAGCCAACCAGGCTGGATAATTTATTCAATTAATACCACTGAGTAGAATTGCTGCATATTTCCCACCATTTTGCTTCCTTTTCTCTTCCTTTGCTCTCTCCCTTCAACTTCGTCTGCTCCTCTATTATAATTGGAATTGGAGGTTTCATTTTTGTCATTGTTGGTGGTGGTGCTGGTAGTAGTGGGCTTTGGAGCAATTGCGTGTCCTTTCCTCACTCTCTTTTGACTTTTCTCTTTCCTTGACCTAAGAAAGAAAAGTGCCCACTAATCCACAAGAGCTTTGCTTTGCTAGCAGAATTTGCGATTCAAACTATATGACCTCTCTGTTTGTTCTACAGTTTTCTTTAAAGAATCATTTAGAAACAAGCCACTACTTTCAGACATTCTCTGGTGACCAGCAGCATTTGCCATCCATCTTTCAATGAGTAATTTCCCTGTCAAAGGCCTAATCTCCCAGATAATTATATACAGTGCAGCATTATTTATTTTCTCCAACAATACACTGGAATCATACCAAATAAATCATGTGCTATGGTAAAATGCTGGTGAGCTACATGAACATGAGTCTTCAGGGTGGCATGCCCTAGGAATCAAAACTACTTGTGATTTGACACATTTATCTCTCCCACTTGCTCAGGAGCTGACACGGGGTTCAGAAAATGGAGAGTAGCATCATAACACTACAAAGGATACATATGCACTTCCTTCCTTTGAGATTTCCTCTTCTGGAAGGTGGTCTCTTATTTAGAGAGATTTGGGCTCTCTTGATACAAGTCATTTATATAGTTGTTAAGCAATAACTTAGTTTTTTTTGTTTTTTTTTTTCCCAGGCGATCCTTCTGGACATGTTAAAGCTAAAAAGGATACATAACTCTCCAGCCACCAGGCTGGCTCGGTTAAATATCATGTTCTGCATAACACTGGTATCAAGGGATCATGTGAAAGAGAATTCTCTTATCCTCAGAAGATGGGATGGCGAGCTGCTTTCAAAAAATAAGTTTTAGTGGGACGCCTGGGTGGCTCAGTCGGTTAAGCGTCTGCCTTCGGCTCAGGTCGTGATCCCAGGGTCCTGGGATCGAGTCCCACATCGGGCTCCCTGCTCCGCGGGGAGCCTGCTTCTCCCTCTGCCTCTGTCTCTCTCTCTCTGTCTCTCATGAATAAATAAATAAAATCTTTAAAAAAAAAAAAATAAAAAAAAAAATAAGTTTTAGAAATAGCTTTCTTATGCCATGAGATATGTTCATGTTATAGTAATAGACACAAGAAGTAGTATATGAGCCTGATTTGTAATTATATACGATTGTCTTAATTATGTATGTAAATCATATATACACCAAAAAGACTAAAAGGAAATAAAATGTGCTTTTTGGATAATGAGATTAATTATTGATGACTTTTTTTCCTTTTTCCTTTTCTATATTTCCAAATTTTCTACAATGAATTTTAATTATTTGTATATTTGAAAAAATAAAACTAATGTTTCTAAAAATATTTTAAATGTTAAAGCATAGCATATAAAGGTATTTTCTTCCTACTTTGTTAATTTCCAATCAAGTTTCTTACCATTCTTTTCTTTTTAACTTGTACTATTGCTGCAAATAACGAACACCAAGGTCTTACTATATTAAAATTACTTGAATTAATATGCTTTCTTTTAAAAAATTTAATGAGTGATAATTGCAACACTAACATACAATATAGTTCAAAATATAAAACAGGAGCCAGACCATCTGGAATGAAGAGAAGCTCAACTCCAATACTTGCTAGCCGGGTTGACCCTAAGCAATATACTTAGCCTCTCTGTGTTTTATTTTCCTCACACATTAAAGAGAGATATTAACAGAATTCACTTCACAGATTGTTGTAAGATTAAATGAGCTGTTCTATGTAAATGTTTAGGACAGCATCCCACACATATTAAGTGCTATATGAGTATTTGTATTCTTCCCAGATTTTGGTGGATCTATTTGTGTTGGTTTTATAACTACATAAGTAAAAATCATTTCCTCTTGATGCTTCTCTAATACTCCTAGTAAGTTCCATGATGGCAGAGAACTTGCTAGACTTGTTCACTACTAAGTCCCAACTCCTACCATAATGTTTGACACCTGGTAGATATTCTATAAATATTTCTTGAATGAATAAATTCATAATAAGTATTACAGTCATAAAGCTGTGTCTAAAATGAAGTCTGATCTTTGGATGTAATCTGTTATCTGAAAGCTATCTAATTTCAAGGCTACTCCTTTTTTTCTAAGAACAATTGGAAAACATTTCAGCTGAACTATATTTGTGGGCTCTTACACTATTGTTTATATATTTCAAGTGAGATTATGTTGTCATTTAATGACCTTGCATTCTTTCTTGATATAAAGCTGATGCTGAATCTAAGGCAAGAGTCATGTTTTCTGAATGAAATCGACATGTATTTTCCATCTGACTTTTCTCTGTGTTGCTTTCAAAGTGCATATACTGAAGGACGGTAGAAGTCTCCCTATGCCACAAGAAACACTCCATACTGACAAGTTCCACTGGCCAGGTCCCCTGACCATGAGTCATAGTTACTCAGAACATTGCTTGAGAATAATTTTACAAGGCACTAAAAGCACAAAAGATTTTAATGACTGACCCAAACAGTCTGGAATTGCAAGTGCTTCCAAGAATCCATGCACATGTTGTTTTATTCCATGTGCTTGATGTTTAGGGGCATATAAAGGATACATAACATTTCTTTTTACTTGAAGAGATAATTTATAACTCAGTATGATGATGGGCTTGAATCTCAAATTTGCCTGTTAGTCATATTTAATACATCTTGGTAAACTTTATTTTCAGATCATTAACTGTATTGTGAAAAAGAAAAAGTATGGTATTTTAACCCTTGGATCAAGCTCAGGTTGTTGAGCTCTTTTCAGTTCTGATTGAGTACAATTACAGGATGTGAGAGAGCATTTCAAAATATTCAAGTGGTTCTAGAAGCCTGAGACTGGAAACAAATCACAGAACCACTTTTCATCTTGTCAGTTGCCGACATCATGCTTAAAGAATTCTTATAGCAAAACAAATGCCTATTTAGAGTATTAGCCATTCTGTTCCCTGGTATCAAATCAAAGCAGTAGTTCCTACAAAGAATGTTGGAAAATATGCAATCATCACTTTAAAAATATATACATGTGCAAAATTCATTATTACTCAGGCTGTTCATATCTCACAAAGATAGCGCTACAGCACATTTCACAAGACACACTCCCCGGGACAAAAAGGCATTAGTCCAGGCCTAAACAATGTTAAGATTATAAATATATCTGTATTTCATCTAGCATAAAAGCAGTTATGAATCTAAGCAGTATGATTTTGGTATATATTATTGCTGATTTTCAGATATGCTGAGGAAAAGCCATAAGGTTTAGTGGCAGACAAGCCTCTATTCACACATCTAGTCCAGTGTATCTTCAACTTTAGCTGCACTTTAGGATCAGCTGGGGAGCCCTTATAAATCCTGGTACCTAGGTCAAACCCCAAATCAATTAAATCAAACATACTACTCGTGGGAGCCCACGCATCAGTCTTCTTTATAGCCTTCCAAGTTTTCCCATATAAAGCCAAGGTTAAGAATGACTGCTCTAGTTATAGTCTGCTGGTATGGCCAAGAGTGTGGGAGCTATCTTTGGGAGTGTTGGTAAGGGGTGGGTGGCTAAAGGCAGCGTTTACTATTAATATAGACTGGCACTTCCCTAAGTGCTTTCCTTATAGTAACATTTAATCCACCCAAATGGGTAGAAACTATTATTATCACCACCATTTTACAGATGAAGAAACTGGAAAAGAGATAGGTCATACAACTAGGAATGATGAAATGGGGATTCCAATCCAGGTATTTGATTACACAATGATATTTATTTAACAACTATGTTTAAGTTCATATAATACACCAAGGACAGTGTCAAAATACTTGGAGTCTCCAAATGCTTAATGCGATAAACAAAGAGATACATTCTACTGATAAACAACAAATTATGAGCAACTGCCTTCCCACATGTGCTGGAATTAAACATGAAAAAAATAATGCTGCCCTCAATAGTATCTTGGGAAAACTGTCAATGCTAACTGAATTAATAGATAAAGCTAACTAAAGGTAACCAAAATTCTATTTCCATTGATTTACGTCTGGTTTCCAAGAGGCCAGCAAAATAGAATCATAGCCACTGTGATTCTAACAACATTGAACCAAATTGTAACTGTACTATTCACACAGATTTAGCACCCAGATTAAACAATGCTGAAGGAACAGAACTCATAAGAGCTGAGAACAGATTCTATAGTGTAATTCACATTCTCTCTAACCCTCTGGAAATGGAGCACTGTTTAAGACATGACTTCTGCAGGGGTAATTCCAGGGGCAAGGCGGCTACAATTAAAATGACTTCATTTATGTGCAGTATAAGAAACACATTTCTCCACATCCTACAACCTGGTGCTGACTTTCTGCAGTCACAGAGAAAAGGCATAAGAAGACCATCGAAGACTTAAGCTACATTTTATGCCGCTGTTTACATGAAGAGAATTTCCTGTATTTAAGAGAATCCTACAAGTTGAAAAGCAACAATTTGAAGATATTACATACATTGTCCCTGAAGTCTAGAGACAAACAAACCAATTTAGACCCAAATCTGAATTAAAATGGTTTTATATAAGTAAATGTCAGAAAATTAATAAATGTGAGTTTGAAACCAATTCTTGATTACCTACAAGTGTTATTTCAGGGCCATTAAAACGAGTTACTGTCACCTTCAAATACTTACACCATCTTCTGGTAAATCTCCAATGAGGTCTTCATTTCTTTAGCTGTTTTACCATTTAAAAGTATTTCCAAAGGGGTTTTATGCTATTCATAGTCATTTATTGCTCGGTGTGAATTAATCTTTTAAGAGTAAGATTTTCTATGGTTTTAGGAAAGAGAATATGTGGGTCCTGAGACCTGGAAAGGGTGGGGAGAGGAGCTGTGCAAACTCTGAGGATGCCAAAGGCAAAGTCAATCATTTCCCAAGTTTATCTTGGAACCACTTTCAATAAGAAAGCAGGAGACATCTGAGAAGGGAAACTAGAAAAACTGTCTTTTCTTTTGTTTTTGATAATACACATTTCCTATGGCTAATTAAGACGATGATTTTTATGATACACAGAGACAGATATTTTAATTATAGGTAACTCCTTTAGCACTGACCAAAATATGAAAACAAGTATATTGAAATCCTTAAAAAGGAACAAAGAGAAGAAGAAAAAAAAAAGGAAAAGAAGAATTCATATCATCATCACCATCATCACCATGCCCATCGTCATAATTTGGCCCAATAAATCACCAGAGAGATTAGGTGCTTCATGAAGTTGAGCCAAATGAGGCAAGATTGATTGCAAATAAGAACCAAATTGGCATAAATTTAAAAAGCCACTGAACTGACCATATTGAAGTGCAGAGAAATCACACCACAAAATATATAAAGATTCAAACATGTAATAAAAATCAGATTAAAGAAATAAGGTTTAAGAAGCAAAGAATAAACAGAAAACCGTGATGATCTCCAAATGATAGAAATATTGAAGTAATTTGAAAATATATCATGCACAGTATAAAGGTAACTTCAAGTAACCTTATGCTTAAGGAAGATACCGCTGATTCTTGTCACTGTATTGATATAAAAAGCAATGTATCATACTCTTGCTATCACTCTCGTTTATGAAATTTAGATTCATTTCTCCCAAAAGAGATGGAAATAAGGAAGAGAAAGAGCAGTGAGAATTATAACCTCACACAATGAATTTCTAGTGATAAATATGAAGAGGAGAATAATGTCAATTCTAGAAATTAAATATACCATTCTTAAGACAATAAGGGCAATGTGGCAATAAGTGAAATATTCCCATTCATTGAGGAAACATTTTAAGAAATAAATTTGAGAAAGGGTGGAAAAATCATCATATCAGTTCCCAGTGCTGTAAAACAAATCTCCCAAAAATTTAGTGGCATAAAACTATAGCAATGCTATTATTTCTCATGATTCCTATTTGTTAGGAATCCATAAGCAGCTTGTCTGGGCAGATGTTTTTCTCAGAGTCCTTCATGATGCTCCAGATTGTAGGTCCAAGTGGAGCAGCTGGTGGTTGACCAACCATCTCTCTCTTTGTGTGGTCTCATAGTTTTTCCATGTGATCTCTGCAGATGGAAAAGTTTGGACTTCCTTACAACATGGTGACCTCAAGGTTGTGGGATTACTTACATTAATCTCAGGACTCCAAAGCAAGTTTTCCAGTGAGCAAGGTGGAAGCTGAATTTCCTTTTATGACCTAGCCTTGGAAGTCATCTATCAACACTTCCGTCAAAGTTTTCAGTCAAAACAGCTGCAGCAGTTGGGGCACCTGGGTGGCTCAGTCGGTTAAGCATCTGCCTTCAGCTCAGGTCATGATCCCAGGACCCTGCTCTGCGGGGAGCCTGCTTCTCCCTTTTCCCCTCCCCTGCTCTTTCCCCCTGCTCCTGTTCAAATGCTTTGTGCACGCACACACATTCTCTCAAATAAATAAAATCTTTTTTAAAAAATTAAAAAAAAAACAGCTGCAGCAGTCTTCTCTGTTTCAAGTGTATGGGATATAAATCTAATCTCTCTTTGGAAGGAGTATGAACGAAATATTGCCAGCAGATCATGCAGGTTGGGAGATACCATGGAGATCATCTTTGGAAAGTATAATCTATCACGGCAGTGTTTCCTATGCCACATGACCTTCTGACAATATGTCTTTCATATTTCTTCCATTGAAAGGTTAGCTTTATGTCCCATGCTAACTTACATTTTGCTAGACTCTGGGAACAATAAAGACAGTAACAGAATAAAATAGCAAAGTATTTCATTTAATCCTATCATTACTCCCATTTATAGTTTCAAAAATTGAGCTTCAGAAAGTCTACTTAGCATGTTCAAGATCACACTGCAAATAGCTAATATAACCAATAGCCCTCATAAAAGCAGTCTATCACTGAATTCTTATTTATTATAAAGGCCTACTTCTCAAAACACTTTTCAGTGGAAGCTCAGCAGCAGACCCACCAAAAATGATGGGAAAATATTGAGGTTAGCCCCACAAAGTTCTTGCCAGGGCTGCAAAGATCAGACTCTTGGCTTGTCTATCAGTACTGTTCTACAATATATTATTTAACTTCATTCATATCACCTTCCTATCCCATATCAGTTGTTACGATTTTATTTTAACTTTATTTAATCTAATATCAGTTTTCTCTCCTAGCAAACAACCAAGCCTCCAATTTAAAAAAGAAAATACTGTCTGGTATAAATTCCCTCAAATTCCCTCCACTCCACATCAAGTTTATCTTGAACCATGTATCTCTTTTCATTGGATTCCTACTTCTACTCAAAGCCAATCCCTTCCCCTGTACTTTGGATCCCCTCCCTTCCTGTCTGCTCTGAGAATTTTCTGTCTTAATTATGTCCATTTATTTTACCTTCTACCTCTTTTCTCTATTGGATCTTTCTCTTCCTTTTAAAAACAAGTTCACATTCCTTATTCTGGGAAAAATAACCCTGCCCTCGTCTCTCTCCTTCTCATTTACGCTGCTTCCCTGTCCAGGTTTCCTTTCAGGTCCAAACTGCTTATCACAATGGTCTGCACTGCATGGATTCCCTTTATTATGTCCTACTCACTCTGACGCATTTTGGTCTGGTTTCAGCCTCTCATTTCCTTCAAGTTATTCTTTCAAATGACACAGCTCTTTAATGCAACTTTATGACTAGTGATATGATAGTTGCATATGCCTCCTTTTTTAGTAAAGACCCTTCTCGTAGCATTTATCCCAGGGTCAGTATTTGCCACGGATAAAGTTTTTACCTGGTGCATTTAATCAGCTTCTCACTAAAATTACTTATTCCCTTTCCTTTGTGTATATACCCAGAAGTGGAGGTGCTGGATCATATGGTAGTTGTATTTTTAATTTATTAAGCAACCTCCATATGTTTTCCATAGTAGCTGCACCAGTTTACATTCCCACCAATAGTTTACAAGGGTTCCTTTTCCTTCTCGTCCTTGCCAGTATTTGTTATGTCTTGTCATTTTGATAATAGCCATCCTAACAGGTGTGAAGTGATATCTCTTTGTGGTTTTAATATGTATTTCCCTAGTGATTAATGATGTTGAGTATCTTTTCAAGTACCTGTTGGTCATTTATATGTCTTCTTTGAAAAAATGTCTATTTACGTTCTTTGCCCATTTTTTAGTTGGGTCATTCAGGTAGTTTGTTTCTTTGCTATTGAGTTATATGAATTCCTTGTATATTTTGGATATTAACCCTTATCAGATATGTGGTTTGTAAATAGTGTCTCCCATTTCATATGTTGCCTTTTCATTTTATCTATGGCTTCCTTTGCTGTGTAAAAGATTTTTAGTTTGATGTAGTCCCACTTGTTTGTTTTTGTTGCCGTTGCCGTTGGTTTTGTTGTAAAATCCCCTCAAAAAAGCATTGCCAAGACCACTGTCAGGGAGTTTACCCCCTCCTCTTTTTTGGAGTTTTATAGTTTCAGGTCTCATATTTAAGTTTTTAATCCATTTGGAGTTAATTTTTGTGTATGATGTAAGATAATGGCCCAGTTTCATTTTTTTGCATGTGGCTATCCAGTTTTCCCAATACCATTTATTGAAGACTATCCTTATCCCATTGTATTTTTTTGGCTCCTATGTCAAAAATTAATTGAACATATATGCATGGTTTATATCTGGGCTCTCTATTTTGTTCCACTGATCTATATTTGTCTGTTTTTATACTGGTGCTATACTGTTTTAGTGAATATAGCTTTATAATATAGTTCAAAATCATGAAGTATGATGCCTTCTGCTTTGTTCTTTCTTAAAAATTGTTTTGGCTACTCAGGACCTTTTGTAGTTCCATATAAGTTTTAGGATTGTTTTTGGGTATATACCCAAATGAAACAAAATCATTCTCTCAAAGATAATGATATTGGTACTCTTATGTTCATAGAGCATTATTTATAATCATCAAAGTATGGAAGCAACCATAGTCTGTCAATGGATGAATAGATTTCTTTTTAAATGTGAGATATATAAATGTAGCATTACTTAAAAAAAAAAAAAGAAAGAAAAGGAAATCCTGTCATTTGTGTCCTCATGGATAGATGAAACCAGAGGGCATTATCCTAAGTATAATAAGCCAGACAGAGAAAAACAAATACCTCATAGTATTATTTGTATGCGGGATTCAAACAAAACAAAACAAAACATAGAACTCATAAAAAAGGAAGTAGAAAAGTGGTTGCTAGGTACTGGGGGGTGGTGAAGAAATAAGAAAAGATAAGTCAAAGGGTACAAACTTTCAGTTATAAGATGAATAAGGTCTGGGGATCTAATGTATAACATGATCACTATAGTTGATAACACTGTATTGTATAATTGAACTTTGCTAAGAGAACAGAACTTAAATGTTCTTACAGAAAGAGGAAAAGATGGAAGGAAGGAAGGAAGGGAAAAGAAGAAAGAAAGAAAGAAGAAAGAAAGAAAGAAAGAAAGGAAGAAAGGAAGAAAAGAAAGAAAGAAAGAAAGAAAGAAAGAAAGAAAGAAAGAAAGAAA